>NC_143575.1:110909726-111220322 GCF_048544385.1 Mastigoproctus giganteus
TCTGTTTTCTTTATAAATTTCACGACAGCATGCATAAGTATTTTTTAAATCCGTAGCAACTTTCCTAGTATGTTCCTTTCAACTTAGCAACTTTCCTAGTATGTTCCTTTCAACTTAGCAACTTTCCTAGTAATTTCCACACATCTATTCTACAACTGTCTTTGCTCAATTTGAATCTATGCCCCTTCAGGTTCTTAATCTGAGCAATATGAACAGATGTTTGTGGAATATTAGTACATGATGAAGCTAGTAATTGATTTGTCATGTTCTCTGCAACAGCGTCAATGGATTTTATGTGAAAAATGTTTTCATCTATTGAAGTGTATGATTGGTATTTTATCCAGTATGCCTTAGAAAACTTCCACTTCGTATAAGCCTCTATTTGGATTGAACTTGTTTGAATCTTCCGTATGACTCGAAAGTAATCACTATTAAGGATACATTCACTACTATCCATTCAATGCTGAGGCACAGAATATGTGAACACGTGGAAGGATCAAAGGCTAACGTTGATCCAGTGGAAAGATGCACATGTGTGAATACCTGTGTTTAACAAAGAGAGGTTCGAGTATCAATAATCGATTCAATTACCCAACCCCATCATCCATCTAGCTGTGATAATAACAGTTGCGCTTAATTACATTAGGTATTATATATGTTTAGCAAAAGAAGAATCACTACCACCACTGTAATATTATAAAAATGGATAATACAGCTGAATATCATGCTAAGTTTCACTTATTTCAGTAAGTTTTTTTTTTTTTTAGCATTAGCATAGGTATACGATGCAAGAAAGCAAGCTTATGCAGCATCAGCCAGAAAAAAATCCCTCCCATTTCACCAATCCATTCATTCCAAATACCTGTCCAGCTCAGCCTTAAATTTATTTAGGCTATCAACTTTCACAAAAGATGGAAGTCTGTTCCACCTATCAACTACCTGCTGGCTAAAGGCAAACTTCTGCACATCTATCCTTCAACTGTCTCACTTTGAATTTGTACCCTCTCAGGTGAATGCTCAAACCATTCAAGGCTTTATACACCTCAATCAGATCACCTTGCAGGTGTGTAGTCTCCAGACACAGTAATCTGCAAAACTTAAGCCTTCCTTTGTAAGAGCAACCCTTCGTTCCATTCACTAATCTTGCTGCCCTTCTCTATATTCATTCCTACAGCTCTACATCCTTTTTAAAATGAGGGCTCCAGACCTGCACACAGTACTCAAGGTGTGGCTTGACCATTGCCTTATTAGCATTAGCATTAGTAGAGGCATTTGATGCAAGAAAGCAAGCTTATTCAGCATCAGCCAAAATAAAAAAAAAACCACTTCCACTTCACCCCTCTGTTCGTTCAAAATACCTGTCCAGCTGAGACTTAAACTTATTTAGGCTATCAACTTCCACGACAAGGGATGGAAGTCTGTTCCACCAACCAACCACCTGCTGGCTAAAGGCAAATTCCCGCATGTCTATTCTACATCTGCCTTTCCTCAATTTGAATTTATGCCCTCTCAGGTGATTATTCTGAGCAAGAGGAAGAATCCCATCAGCATTGAGCATGCTCAAACCATTCAAGGCTTTATGCACCTCTATCAGTTCACCTCGCTGGTGCCTAGTCTCCAGACACTGTAATTTGCAAAACTTAAGCCTTTCTTCATAACACCACCCCTTTGTTCCATTCACTAATCTTGTTGCCCTTCTCTGTACTTGTTCCAGCAGCTCTACATCCTTCCTGAAATGAGGCCTCCAGACCTGTATACAGTACTCTAGGTGTGGCCTGACCATTGCCTTATACAAGGGAATAATCACCTCCTTATCCCTGCTAGAAAAATTCCTATATATTTGACAATACACCATGAGCTACTCTTGCAGCCTGTCTGCACTGCTCATAGAACTTCATATCTGCCTGCACAACCACCCCCAGGTCCCTTTCATTCTCTACCACTATCAGTGTAGTACCACAGAGTTGATACGTTGCTCTGGGATTGCTGTTTCCCATATGTAGTACTTTACATTTGTCAATGTTAAACTTCATTTGCCACCTCTCAACATTTCCAGATCCTGTTGCAGCAGCATACTGTCAGTAGTGTCCTTGACAACCCTGCCAACCTTCAAATCGTCTGCAAACTTGGACATTAAGCCTGATATACCATCATCAATATCATTTATAAATACAGAAAACAATAATGGACCTAACACTGAAGCCTGAGGGACTCCACTAATAACATTAGTCCACGACGAGCAGCGTCCACTGATTACCACTCTCTGTCTTCTCCCCCTATCCACAGCAGCAATTTGCCTCCAATGCCACACTAATCCAATTTGTGCAGCAGTCTTCCATGTGCAACTGTATCAAAATCCTTTCTAAGATCCAAGTATATAATATCAAAGTTATTCCCTGCATCCAGTTCTTTTGTGACTGCATCATAGTATCCAATCAAATTGGTCAGGCAAGACTTCCCCTTAACAAAACCATACTGTGTCCGAGCTATAGCTGAAGCCTTGTCTAGATGATCCTGCAGTGCTTCTTTAACCAGTGCCTCCATTAATTTTCCTGGAACAGAAGTTAAACTCACAGGTCTATAATTACTTGTGTCATCCTTTGATCCTCCTTTATGAATTGGGGTCACATTTGCACATCTCCAGTTTGTGGGTACCTCCCCTGAGTCCAAGTAAGCTCTCATAATTATGGCTAAGGGTTTGCTTTCTTCCTTTGCTGCCTCCTTTAATATAACTGGATAGATCCCATCCACCCCAGGTGCCTTTCTTGTCTTTATCTTCAACAATTTCTCCTCCACTTTACTCTCAGTTATTACAAGATTCTCAAGCTTACTGCCAAAGTTATATACATCTCTGGCATTCCCCTCGCTGAATAACTCCTTGTGTGTGAATGTCGATACAAAATATTTAGTTAGTTTGTTAGCTACCTGAGCAGGATCATCAACAGTTGAACAATCGATATCAAGTGGACCAATCTGATTCATCCCCTTCCTTCTAGAGTTTACATAAGTAAAGAACTCTTTGCTGTTTTTCTTTGCATCCCTTGCCAAAGATTTCTCGTAATCTGCCTTCGCCTGCCTAACCTCCTTTGTAACTTTGTTACAGATCAGCTATATCTATCTAACATAGGCTTCTGTGTCACATGTTAATTCATATTAATTTATCATTTTTCTTCTCTGCCATTATGTCTCATTAGTTCATCTGACATCCATTTAGGCCTAAACCTTGAACAATATTTCTTAGTTGGTATGTAAAGCCTAGTAGTTTCCTAGATAAGTTCTTTGAATGCTTCCCATTTTGAATTTGCTGTTGGTAACATCATCAGTTGGTCCCACTATATCGTAGTCGCCTTTACGAAAGCAATAACCCTTCCCTTTTCTCCTGATGGTAGTTACCTCTTTTGAGTAAATCCCACTTCAGCACGCTGTGATCACTGCCACCTAGTGGTTTCTTTATCTGCAGATTCTTAATGCATGAAGAATCACTACTGATAATCAAATGAAGAGTATTACTCCCTCTAGTTGCCTCCCGAACATGATGATGTAGAAAACAATCATCCAATTCAACAATTCAACAAACACAAAAGCCTTGATAGTGTGTGAGTGACCAACCCACAAATTCCAGTCAATATCTGGGAAATTAAAATCCCCCATTATAAGGCTCTCTGATGTACCGGCCCACTCTATTTCCCTGTACAGTTTCTTATTATACTCATCAGAGTCATTAGGTCTATAGCACACTCCTACTCTCAATTTTGATCTCCCAATGCTTATGTCACACCAAACTGACTCGACACTGCACTGTCCAGCAATGTCGACTGGCTTCACTTCCTTGGATTTTATGTGTTTCTTAACTAATAGCATAACCCCTCCTCCCTTCCTATCCTGTCTATCCTTTCTGTAGATGTTGTACTCCCCAAATTCCAATTCTGCATTCCTTATATCTGTGTGACACCACGTCTCTGATATCCCAACAATATCCACCTTTGATGCTTTGAGCAATACCTCAAATTCATCAAATTTATTTACCAAACTCCTAGCATTGGTGTACATACAAGTATACATGCACCTGTTTCTATTCTTAGCTACCGGAATGACTCCCAGCAGTCTCTGAAATATCCTGCATCTTGTTTTTCAGGCTTTTGCTCATTTGAATAGAAGCAGTGCAAGAATCACTTTCACCTCTGCCAGTGGTTACTGTTAATCTATTAGTCTTTGTATCCCCCCCAAGCTAGCAATTTTCCGACCCACCTAACACTGCCTCGATAGCATCAGCAAATATTCTTGCACCCTTTCTATTTAAGTGTATCCCATCCCTGTAGAATCAGTCACTCCTGTTAACAAATACAGTCCAGGCTGAAAAAAATTCTACCCCTTGAGCCTTGCACAATCTTTCCAGGGCCGAATTGATCAACAAAGCTCTCATCATATACTCCCTCCTATCGTGTCTGGGCACAATTGCAGACACTTTCAAATTCAACCCTAATTCACAGCTTTTTTTTCAACAGTGACCTGTACTTGTTAAGTAATTCTGCAGGTCTCCTACTCTTGATATCATTAGTACAATTATATCACCTTTTGTGCCCTTAAAAGATGATATCCGCTCTACAACGTCATCAACCTTTGCCCCTGGCAGACATACCCTGGTTCTGTTCCACCTATCCTTTTTACAAAGCATGTTCCTTGTTTCCCTGACAATAGAGTCACCAACAACTACTAGTTCCTGTGGGACCACAGGAACTAGTAGAGAGGTGTGATGTGTGGAGCCAGCTCTGATAAAAAGATCCACCTTTCAGAAACCTTAAAGAACTTCAGCTCCTGGTTCTTTATTATACTTATATTATTAATATTATTATTGTGTATGATAAAAACTGTTTCTTCTTTTAACATTCAATCACTAATTTCCTTATACCATCACATCCTATTGTTCTTTTCAACGTGCTAACTTAACTGAATATCAACTTCTGACCTTATTCAACCTTCTAACACCTTCAAAACGTACAAAACCTGTTCACTTTAAGGAGTCTGATAAAATACCAGAAAGAAATCAAGAGTACATGAGCAAATAAAGGACCGGGAAATAGCAATAAAAGGTTATATACTACTGATGCAAAGCATTAATAAAAATGTTGTATTATCACAAAACATAAAATTATCAAAATGTAGAAAAAATACTGAGTTACATGCCCTTCAAATACTGCTACAGTTTGCTCTGGCGAAACCAACAAGCAACGATGATAGGTATACAGCACACCAACAATATGAAGTCCAACAGACGTGGCATAAGTTCCTGCAAGCAATGATCCTTTCTGTGCAAGCTGCACTTCCACATCAAGCAGCTCTCTAAGCAACTGATCAAACAAATTATGCAATTAATAAAACAAGCAAAAGAAAATGGGAGGTAAGTAAATTATATAAAATGAAATTACAATTTGAGAAAATGAGTATATGAAAATGAATATATTTATTTTTCTCACACATAAGATTATCATTAAAAAAATGCTGTTATTCATATTCAAAGCCAGCAATTTTGAAATGGTTTTGTGTATATATACACATATCCCTTGGGAACCACACATGTAGATACTATGGAAATGGTTAAATCATGGTTAGGTAATGAGCAGTGCTTTTAAGAGTTGGAAGAGCATGAAACTGGTGACTTAAAGAATTTTTTTTTATTATTTACAAGAATTATTTTTATTTATTATAAATTATAAACATTTGTTTGATTTGATGAAAGTGCAGTTGTTGGCACTAACATGTATGAAGCTATTGTTAACCTAAATGATGCTTACTAACTACTCCAAAATTTTTAGCATGGGACAACATTATAAAAATTAAAATTCAAAGTAGAAGTTGTTGCTCAACATGATTCCTTAAACATGTTGGGTTTTGAAAGAGGTATGAGAGGTATTAAAATAAGACTACATGAAGAAGAAAAGATCAGCAATTAATTTTGAACAATTTTTAAAATAATTTTGCCATTTCAGAATTGTTTATTTATTTCTATTTTTTTGAATTTATAATGATTTAATTTGTATAGTTCTTAACAAAAGTTTTATTTAAATATTACTGTGATATAATGAATATTTCTCTGAAAGGAACTAAAACAGTAGGCATTTAACAATAAGAAACAATTATTTTCTGCATTTTTAGCTATTACAAAAACATATAACTAAGACAAATTAAGGAGTAACACCTTTTTACCATATTTTACAGTTCATTCTATACCATTTGAGAAATTAAAGGTTCTTACCACGTATTGTACCATCAAATTACTAAAACAAATTACACAGGCTATCTTCCTGTATTTCAAACTGAACCTAGAAACATTAATGGTATATTAAGAATGGCAGAAACCTATGATCGCTCATATAATACTGACCAATAAGCTAACTCGACCCAAAACATATAGCAGAAAAATATACTATTCATAAATTTATTATTTATAAACACTTATTCAAATATAGCACTGTCTAAAAAAACAAGCAATTTTTAAACTTTTTAACCAGTATAAAGTTATGATATAAAAATATTTGCACATAGGTATTGAGATAATCCTCAATTATAAACTCTAACTGCAGCCATTTTTTAATATTTCTTATTTTTTTTTTTTTTTTTCTTACCAATTACAAACTTATATGGACTCTAAATACAACATATAAATATTTTCCTGTTGGTAAAGAACAGTATAATCTTACAAAATGTCTAATATCACATTCATCTACAAGTTATATCTACAAGTTATTTTTAAATTTAAAAACTGTATGTTGTATAAAGTTGTCTAAATATCTTGTATATTTAAAAAAATAATAAAACTGTCAAAATTACTATGATATGGCAGCATATATTCAATATTACTTTTAATAAAAAAAAAAAAAAACGATTTTATGCTCACTGAAAATATAGCTGCTGTAGTTATTTCTAAGAACATTTTGTAAAACAAGCCCATTTTATTTTTTAATAAAATTAATATGATGATCTCTCAAATAAACACCTAGTGAAGGACAAGCTATTACATAAACAAATAAAAACATCTTTTTCAAAATTGTTTACACAAGTTCCCTCAATCTCTGAAAGAACATGAAATGAAAAGATTCAAGGATAAATAATAGACAGATAACCACGTAAAGAGATAAATGAAATAGACAGTTGCCTCCAATGAAATGAGTCGTCTAGTCAAATGGAGAGATTGCTTTCTGCACATGCCTCACTGCAATTCTTATGCTACTATTGGCTCCTGTCAAATTGCTGAAGTTACAAAAACAATGGCTTCGTCAAAGTGAGGACTACCCAAAACAGCGTGTTAATTATTTTTGACTGCATTTTTCAGCATAGCAAATAAACATGTGGTATTAATAAACTAAATAGTTTTATTTAAGAAAATTTTACAGCAGTAAATTTTACAGCAACATACGACTATTCTTTCTTAGTTTTTCAAACTCTCTAAATGACTTGATACCTAGGAACTTAATGGTAGACTTAAAGGAAATAAATATGATACAAAGGTTGGCAGGGTTGTTAATGACAGTACGCTGCTGCTGCAACAGATTGAGCAGGTGGGCTGAGAGGTGCCAACTGAAGTTTAACATTGACAAATGTAAAGTACTAGCATATGGGAAGCAGTAACCCCAGAGGAACATATCAACTGTCTGGTACTACACTAGGCCATATTGCTCCGGGATATGCGGTGGTCATTCTCTGACCTTTCCGCATCCTCCGTATTTGGTGGTGACAGGCTCGAACCCCGGTCTAATCAAGAAGCGTGTGCTGCGCACTGCTGCTCCTTCTCACCTGGCTACGGAGGTGCCTAATGGTAGAGAGTGAAAAGGACATGGAGGTAATTGTGCAGGCAGATATGAAGATTTCTGAGCAATGCAGATGGTCTGCACTGACATGCTGCTGTAGAAAACAACCATCCAATAAATCCACAAAAGCCTTGCTAGTGTGTGAATGATCAACCCACAAGTTCCAGTCAACATATGGGAAATTAAAGTCCCCCATTATAAGACAATCTGATTTACTGGCCCACTCTATTTCTCTGTTCAGTTGTTCATTATACTCAGAGTGATTTGGCCTAGAACACACTCCCACTGTCAAGTTTGATTTTCCCAGTGCTTATGTCACATCAAACTGTTTCGATACTGCACTGTCCACCCGTCATGTCAACTGGCTGCACTTCCTTAGGATTTTGTGTATTTCTTAACTAATAGCATAACCCCCTCCTCTCTTTCTATCCTGACTATCCTTACTGTACACATTGTACTCCCCAAATTCCAATTGCACATTCCTTACATCTGTGTGACACAACGTCTCTGATATCCCAACAATATCTGCCTTTGACGTTCTGACTGTTCCCCTCTAAGGGGGCTTAGAGGGGAACAGGTATCCTGTGTGTTATCAGACACTCAGCCTAAAACACTGATGGATCCAATCTCTCTATTACAGAAGATTTAAGAGAAGTCCGGTTGGCCTGCCTCCCTAAAATCCACTCATGCGCACCTTCTCGATGGTAAGCCCTGTTACGTCACTTAGGTGGCAACGAACGTGTAGAGTGGTTCTCTTCAAGACGCCTGGTCAGCGTGAAGAGGAAAAGACCAAACGATCCAGCAATGAGAGCACAACAATACAAATGGCCCTCAGTCCCCAACAGCTTTCACTCTCCCTCTTAAGGCAGCGAGAGGATCAGAGTGGAAGCAGAGGGTGCTAAGAATCTCTGGGTACGACCAGGCTGCCATGCACGGAAATTGAACTTGATCTGTTATAACGTACGATCACTCATCGGTGAAGACAGGATATTTGAGCTGGAAAAGGAATTAGAAAATGTGAATTGGAATATCATCGGTTTGGCTGAAACAAGAAGAAGAAATGAATCACTTATAAGTTTATCAAGTGGAAATCTGCTGTACACCAATGGAAACAGTGAAAGGAGTGAAGGTGGAGTTGGGTTTCTGGTCCATAAAGATTTTAAAAAACATTTTGGAATTCAAAAGTACATCACCAAGGGTGTCAACACTAATACTCAAGATTTCTAAGAGGTACAAGCTAAAGATTATAATGATTTATGCACCAACATCGAGCCATGATGATGAAGAGGTTGAAGAAATGTACACTGAAATTGAGAGTCTTCTAGATGAGCAGAAAACCCACTACACTATTATTATGGGGGACTTCAATGCTAAGGTTGGAAAAAGGCAAAACAGCGCAGAAAGAGGAACTATAGGAAATTTTGGAATTGGTGAAAGAAATAAAAGAGGTGAAAGACTTGTGGAATTTGCAGAATCTCAAGGAATGTCAGTAATGAACACTTTTTTCAAGAAAAGGGTGAACAGAAAGTGGACATGGAAGAGTCCAAATGGATTAACAACTAATGAAATCGACTTCATCCTCACTAACAGAAGATATATTGTGAATGATGTTACCGTCCCGAATAAGGTAAACGTTGGAAGTGATCACAGAATGGTAAGATGTACACTTGATATAGATGTAGAAAAGGAAAGGAAAAAACTGACTCGAGTAAATAATACAAAGGTCTTTGAAATAACAGAGGAGGAGAAAAAGCAGTATGTACTGGAACTTAAGAACAAGTTTGAGCTTCTGCAGACTGCTCAGGACCAAGATATCGACGAGGAATATTACAACTTTCTGAAAGTGATAAAGCCCAAGAAACCTATAGGGAAACAGAAATCCAAAGAAGAAAAAATTAGTCAAGAAACCGTTGTCATGATGAACCAAAGACGACAAATGAAGAGCAAGAAAAACACTGACAGGGAGAAAATTGAGTATACTGAGTTATGCAAAGCCATTAGAAAGAGACTCAGAGAGGACATAAGAAGATTTAACACAAGAAAAGTAGAACAAGCATTAAGGGAAAACAAAGGATTTAAATCAGCAGCCATGAGCAGTAATACAGAAAGACAAATGATACTGAAACTGAAGAATAGCGATGGTGTACTTATAAACAGCAGAGAAGGCATAATTTAAATAGCAGAAGACTACTATAGAGAATTATACAAGGAGCGAGGGAATGATACCAGCAGTGGAGAACATGGATTGCAAAGTAGCAACACATACGACATACCTGATATTCTTCCTGATGAGGTAGAACATGCATTGAAGAAAATGAAGAATCGGAAAGCCCCGGGGGAAGATGAAGTTACTGTAGAGTTGTTAAAATTGGGAGGAAGAGACATACACAAAAACTGGCAAGGCACTTCACAAAGTGCATTAGAAAAGGTGTGATGCCTAAGCAGTGGAATAATGCAATCATAGTTTTGCTGCAAAAGAAAGGAGATAAATCAGAAATTGGAAATTATAGACCAATTAGCTTGTTATCCCACATCTACAAGTTGTTCACAAGGGTCATTACTAACAGATTAGAAAGAATACTTGATGAGAATCAACCGAAAGAGCAAGCTGGCTTTAGGACAGGATTCTCAACTGTGGATCACCTTCACGTAATATCACAGCTAATGGAGAAAGCAAATGAATATAAAACACCATTATGCCTGGCATTTGTGGATTATGAAAAGGCATTTGACTGCATACAGCATAAGGCAATGTTATGGGCACTGGAAAGACAAGGCATAGATTCCCCATATATTATGATTTTGAAGAAAATATATGAGAGTGCCACCTCCTTTATGAGACTAGACAAAGACAGTAGGAAATTTAAAATTGAGAAAGGAGTTCGACAAGGAGAACAATATCTCCGAAGCTGTTTACTGCTGCCTTTGAGGAAGCTTTCAAAAGATTAGACTGGTCGCAGAAAGGAGTCAATGTGAACGGAGAGTACCTAAACCATTTACGATTTGCAGATGACATTGTGGTCATAAGCCACGATCCCAAAGAATTAGAGGAAAATCTTAATCAGTTATGCACAGTTAGTAAGGATTTTGGACTAAAGATCAATATGGCTAAAACAAAAGTAATGATGAACAAGTATGCCACGGAAAGGGAAATAATGATTGAAGGAGCAGTAATTGAAAAGGTGGAGTCATATACTTATCTGGGACAAGTTATTAGCTGTAATAATGATAAATGGCTGGAAGTCAAGAGAAGAATAAATTTTGGATGGATAGCATTCAGGAAATATAGTCACATACTGAAGAGCAATATCCCAGTTTGTCTGAAACGTAAAATAATGAACCAATGTATACTCCCCACCATGACTTATGGAAGTGAAACTTGGGCACTCACCAAAAGAATGGAAGAGAAGCTAAGAACTACACAGCGAAGAATGGAACGAATTATATTGGGAATCAGACTGTTAGATAAGAAGAGAAACACATGGATTAGGCAGCAAACTCAAGTAAAGGACATTCTTATCAAAACTAAAGAACTAAAATGGTCTTGGGCAGGACACATAGCTCAAAAACATGATGACAGATGGACTAAGAAAATAACAGAATGGTACCCAAGAGGAGCTAGAAGAAAACCTGGAAGACAAAGGCGGAGATGGATAGATGAAATTCATGAGTTTTTGAGTAGTAAATGGATGGCCAGTGCTCAAAACAGAAGGAACTGGAAAGTTGCAGGAGAGGCCTTCATCCTGCAGTGGATTGAAAATGGCCGATGATGATGATGATGATGATGTTCTGACCACCACCTCAAATTCATCAAATTTATTTGCCAAACTCCTAGCATTGGTGTACACACAAGTATACATGCACCTGTTCTTATTCTTAGCTACCCTAACACAGCCCATGTATTGACTTGTTCCACAATGACTCCCAACAGTCTTTGAAATCCCCTGCTCCTTGTTTTCCAGCCTGCTATTCATTCCAATAGAAACAGTGCAAGAACCACTTTCACCTCTGCCAGCGGCTACTGTTAATTTATTAGACCGTGTATTCTCCCCATGCTAGCAGTTTTTCGACCCACCTAACACTGCCTCGTAACATCAGGAAATATTCTTGCACCCTTTCTATTTAAGTGTATCCCATCCCTCTAGAAGCAATCTGTCCTGTTAACAAATAAGTAATGTACTTACTTTACTTTATCCATGCTGTTTGTCCCAGTTAGGGGTCAGCAACATGGATGGAATACTTCCACTTAGTACGGCTGACACATTCTGCTGGAATGAGCCCTAGTTCCTGTATATCTTGCTGCACTCTGCTCTCAATTGTCACCTTCAGCCTGCCTCTTCTCCTTTGACCTTGGCAGCTAAGCACACGCTTGGTAATGTGGGTAAACTCGTGGAACTGGATGTGCCCCCACCATCTAAGTCTGTTCTCCCTAATCTTCAAGTTGATGGGTGAAGTTTTCATCTCCTCTCTCAACTTCATTCTGCCTTGTATCTCTCAGGGTTATTCCCAAACTCTCCCTTAGCATTCTCATTTCTGCTGACAGCAAAGCTCATTCTTTGTTTCTTCTGACAGCCCAGCACTCCGAGCAATATAACATACATGGCCTTACCACCAGTTTGTAAATTTTTTATTTCAGTTTAGTTGGCATCTTCTTGTCTTTTAAAACACCAGACATTTCCCGCCACTTGGCCCATCCAGATTTTATTCACCTTCGGACATCCTGTTCACAGTTGCCATTTGTGTCTAGCACTGACCCAAGGTACTTGTAGTTGTTAACCCTATTAAGCTGCACAGTGCCAATGCTGAGAGAGCTGTCTCAGTTGCCAAAGCACTCCATATATTCTGTCTTGTTCCTGTTGACTTTTAGTCCTTCCCACTCTAGAATTGTTACCCATCTCTCTGTAGCTCTTTTGTGATTCATCACTAAGCATGATGCCATCTGCAAAGAGTAAACTGTCAGAGCCATTGCTCTGAATATCTCTGGTTAGTGTGTCCATTATGATGATAAACAGAAATGGGCTTGGTATCTTGGCTGCTCTCGTTATTTTATTAATTAGCCTCGTAAATGGGACTCATCTCTGTCCTAACCCCTTGAAAATTTCAATGGGTATCATGTCAGGCCCTGCTGCCTACCCTATTTGTTGTTTGGGTTTTAGGAGCATTAGCAACTAAGGCCATATTGCTCCGGGAATATGCGGTGGTCATTCCCTGACCTTTCCGCATCCTCCATATTTGGTGAGTCATGGGCTCGAACCCCGGTCTAATCAAGAAGCGTGTGCTACACACTGCTGCTCCTGCCCACCTGGCTATGGAGGCGCCCTGCCTACCCTGACTTCATACTATACAATGATAGCAAAACTTCTTCCTCCTTTATATTTTAAACATTCTCATCATGGCCATCTAGCTTCTGTTCTTCTCCAGCAACTGTTTCACTATTCATGATCCCTTCAAAAAAATTTTTCCATCTCCTGTTTTCGTAAGAACCTTACCAGTCTGATCTTTTACTAGTTTTTATCGCTCTTATCGGGTTCTGGAAATCTTGAATATCTTCAATTCCCCTTCTTTAGTGTTCATACTATTATACGAGCCTTCCACAGCTCTGTCACTGGCTTTAGCTACTGCCTGTTTAGCTCATCTTTTCTTTTCCTTGTAGCTATTCCTGTTTTCGTCAGTTCTGTCTCTCTCTGCCATTCTTTAAAGGCTGTCCTTGTCTTTCAGTGCCTTATAAAACTCTCCACTCCACAACCAGGTTTCTCTATGCATTTTCTTTCCTCCTTTGGTCTTCCCTAGAATTTCTTCTCCTCCCTTCATAATCTCTATCTAGGTCTTGTTCAATATTTGTTCCACAGTAATCGGGTTTGGATCCTTCTCAACTGCTCTAAAAGCCTGTAAGAACAGCTCCTGCAGTCACAGGCTCATGTACACGTAGCCTATACCATTTGATGCACTCCTCAAACTTCTTGTGAAAGCCTTGGCAAGAAGTCTGTATTGATTGAATAAGCTTTCTCCTGGGATGACTTTGCAGTCTTGGCACCATTTCTTATTTTTGGCTCTCAAAATCATGTAGTCGACCCGAGTACTATAACCACCACTGCAGTATATAATAAGGTGTTGGTCTCTCTTTAGTTGTTTTTTTTAGCTATCCACAATCCACGAGCAATAGCCATCTCCAGGATCCTTTTCCATCTGCATTGCGCTCACCCCCATACAAAACTGCCACGGACTCCATGGCAGCCTTGAGTTCTCTAGCATACATGTCCATTGCATGTATTTGCTCCGATGATTATTCCTTTGGGCATGCTGTTGATCACTTCATCCAGGTCCTCATAAAAAGCATTCTTCTCTTCTACATCACATCCTGCCTGTGGGGCATAAGCACTAATGATATTCAGCACACATCAATCAATAACAGTCAATAACAGTTTAATTTTAATTAGCCAGTCACTTTTCCTGCATACTTCCACTACTGCATCCTTTAGGTTATCTTCAACCACAACTCCTACTCCATTCCTCCAATTCTCCATGCTGTAGTATATTAATTTGTAGCCCTCAGCTAGTTCTTTACTCCTCATCCTTCTTCATTTGGTTTCCTGGACACACAATAAGTTGATTTTCCTTTTTTTCATAATTTTCGCAAGTTCTGCTCCTTTCCTGGTCATTGTTCCCACATTAATTGATCCAACTCTGACCTTTTGTCCTCTTATATTTGGTCCTTCTGTTATCCTTGCATTTTTGCCCTTGATTATTTCCCACTACAGCCAGGGTCCACTGCAGCACACCGCTTAAGGGATATGCCCTAGCCCTCACACTATGCCTTTGTTGTCGTTCCTCCATATTGAATATATCTAGCCAAATTTACAAGCTGGCTGGCTGGCCAGGCCTGACGCTCTTGGTTATAATTTGGTGTTTCCTTCACCTACTTCCCGGGCTATTGAACTCCACTGTCCAGATGATACACTTATTTGATTATGGTTTTGTTTTTTTGTTTTTTTTTTTTTTTTAGGAGCATTAGCAACTAAGGACATATTGCTCCGGGAATATGCAGTGGTCATTCCCTTGACCTTTCCGTCATCCTCCGTATTTGGTGGTGACGGGCTCGAACCCCGGTCTAATCAAGAAGCGTGTGCTACGCACTGCTGTTCCTTCCCACCTGGCTACGGAAGCGCCAAATTTGATTACAGTGTATACTCGCCATGTTACAGGGATGTCAGGAGCCATTGTGGGTTTTCATGGAGCTATCGGTGCTCACCTGGCAGCTCACCACAACCTGCTATCCCTGTCGCTGCTTGTCTGTAGCTGCTTATTAAACAGTGTGTCCCCTGATTATTTCGCAGTTAACCACCAAATCTGGTGGCTGACCCACTATCAACAACATGTGGACACGTCCGGTTGCATGCAGCTTTGCACTCCTGCAGGACTGGAATCCCTCTTGCCATATTAATGACATAATATCTCATACTTCCAATCTTCTCAGTTTAATTAAATGTTTTCTTAACTTGTATGAATAGTTATATTTCTTCTTAACAGTTTATACTTCCTCTTTTTGATTATAATGATATTATTTGTCTCCATAATGGGAATACCTTTCTCATGGACTTGTGTGAATTCAAATCAAATTCATTAAATTCCAATGCTTTTGAAATTACCTTGCCTTTCACTAATGAAACTATGAAGCACTTTGCTGTCACTTCAGAATCATCCCTCTTTGAACCAGATGTCAATTTTGTTTACAATGTCAAACTCTTTTATTGATTCTCCATATCTTCTCTCAAAAAAATGCCTTTCACTACACCCCACTTGAATTTTCATCATAAAACTTCTCACTGCCTGTTCTTTATACCCAAAATTTACTTGCTAGTCCTCTGTTCTGTTTTCTTCAGGTATTACATAATCACCACACTGACTATATGCTTAAATTCCTTTTTACCCTATTTCATTAACCCTAATTTTGTAAATAATTTAATACAAATAACTTTGTATTGATTCTCTGAATGCTCAGGTTTCTCACCAATTTCTACAGTTGGTGTACCTGTGTTGAAGTATGTAAGTAAATAAATAAATTTAAATAAACATAGTATGCAACACTTTTGTGGTATGTTTACTAAGTTCTGGATTTTAACAACAATTGAAATATAATACATATTTCCTGTTGTGATATAATATGTAAATAGTAAAAATTCATGATTTATGTATTTGTAAACCAGATTTGGATTAAGTATTGGAATGAGCAGCAGCCTCGAACACAAGATGCAGGGGATTTCAGAGACTGCTGGGAGTCATTGTGGTACAAGGAAGCACATGGGTTGTGTTAGGGTAGCTAAGAATAGGAACAGGTGATTGTTGCAATAATTAGAGACCAACACCAGCCAGGAATTAAAAATTTTACTATAAAAATAAAATACACAGAATATAATTATTGATTGAAGATAAGGTGATTGTTTTCTACATCAGCATGTTCAGGAAGCAACTAGAGGGAATAATACTCTTGATCTGATTATCACTAGTGATTCTTCATGCATTAAGAATCTGCAGATAAAGGAACCATTATGTGGCAGTGATCACAGAGTGCTGAAGTGGGATTTACTCAAAGAGGTAACTACCATCAAGGCTAAAGGGAAGGATTTTTACTTTTGTAAAGGTGACTACGGTGGTCTGAGACAGTATTTAAATTCTATATGGTGAAACCAACTGATGACATTACCAACAGCAAATTCAAAATGGGAAGCATTCAAAGAATTAATCTTGGAAGCTACTAGGCTTTACATACCAACTAAGAAATATTGTTCAAGGTTTAGGCCTAAATGGATGTAAAACATTTGATACAGTTCTTCATGAGAAGTTATTACATAACTCAGAGTAGGTCACGATAAGATGGAAAATACAACAGTGGAATACGGTTTGGCTGGACAGGAGATAGACGGTAGGTGTAAATGGATATTTTTCAGAGTAGAGTGGAGTAGCAAGTGAGATGCTGCATTCACTCCAAATGTTTGTCCACTTCTTCCTTGAATTTATTTACGCTATCAACTTCCACTATGACAGATGGAAGTTTGTTTGAGCAATCAACTATCTGCTGGCTAAAGGCAAATTTCTACACATCTATTCAACAACTCTCTTTCCTAAATTTCAGCTTACGCCCAGCAAGAAGAAGAAACCCATCACATTGAGTCTGCTCAATCCATTCAAGGCCTTATACACCTCAATCAGGTCAACTCACATGTGCCTAGTCTCCAGATGCTGCAATTTGCAGAACTTAAGCCTTTCTTCATAAGAATACCGCCCTTTGTTCCCCTCACCAGTCTTGTTGCCCTTCTCTGTACTCATTCTAGCAATTCTACTTATTTCTTTAAATGGGCTTCCAGACTTGTGCACAGTACCCAAGCTGTGGCCTGACCATTACCTTATGCAAGGGGATAATCACCTTGTCGTTCCTTATTCCCACTTGTCGTTCCTTATCCCTACTTGAAAAATTCCTGTATATCACTGACAAGACCCCATGCCCTACTCTGGCGGCCTGTCTGCACTGATCAGAAAACTTCATATCCGACTGAGCAATTACCCCCAGGTCTCTTTCATTCTCCACTACCCTGAGTGTAACACCACCCAGTTGGTACATTTCTCTGTGGGTTACTTCTATCCAAACGTAGTACTTTCCATTTGTCAATATTAAATTTCAGTTGCACTGCTCAGCCCATCAGCCCAGTTTTTCTAGATCCTGCTGCAGTAGCATACTGCCATTAACAACCCTACCAACCTTCTTATTGTCTGCAAACTTGGACATTAAGCCTGATATACCTTCATCAATTTCATCGATAAATATACAAAACAGCAATGGGCCCAATACCGAACCCTGGGGGACTCTACTAATAACATTAGTCCATGAAGAGTGCGTCCATTGATTACCACTCTCTGTTCCTCAACCACTCTTTTATCCATTGTAGCAACTTGCCCTTAATGCCATACTGCTCCAACTTGTACAGCTGTCTTCCATGTGCAACAGTATCAAAAGCTTTCCTGAAATCCAAGTATATGACATCAAAATTATTCTTTGCATCCAGTTCCTTTGTGACCACATCACAGCATCCAATCAAATTGGTCAGACAAGACTTCCCCTTAACAAATCCATGCTGTGCCTGAATAATTACTGAAGTCTTCTCTGAATGATCCTGCAATGCTTCTTTAACCAGTGACTCCATTATTTTCCCTGGAAAATAATGGAGTTAAGCTAACAGTACTTGTGTCATCGTTTGATCCCCCCTTTGTGAATTGGGGATACATTTGCACACCTCCAGCCCATGGGGAACTACCCTGAGTCCAAGGAAGCTCTCATAATTATGGCTAATGGTTTGCTTACTTCCTTTGCTGTCTCCTTTAATATAACTGGATAGATGCCATTTACCCCTTGTGCCTTTCTTTGTTTAACTTCTACACTTTCTCCTCCACTTTGGTCTCATTTATTACAAAATCATTAAGTTAAATTTTTTAGCCTCTTCTGATTCTCTTGATAATGTGTCCCATGCATTTTTTCTTCTCTGCCACGAGTCTCACTGGGTCGTCTGACATCCACTTAGGCCTAAACTTTGAACAGTATTTCTTAATTGGTATGAAAAGCCTAGTAGCTTCCAAGATTAATTCCTTGAATGCTTCTCATTTAGAATTTGCTGTTAGTAACATCATCATCATCACTTAGTACCAACCGGGCTAGCCGGGTAGGTAAAGTGCCTGTCTGGCAACCCAAAAGTCGCGGGTTCGATTCCCGCCTCGGGCTGAATATCACAATGGTGCCGAACCAACTGGTTGGTTGGATATCCCGGCCACGATACACGAAGGAAGCAAGAAAAAACTGGTTCCTTCATGTATTGATCACATCAGACGAAATAAATAAAATCATCAGTTGGTCCCACTGTATTAAATTTAAAAACTGCCTGAGACCACTGCAGTTACCTTTAATAAAGTAAAAACCCTTTCCTTTATCCTTGGTGGTAGTTGCATCTTTTAAGTAAATCCCACATCAGTATACAGTGATCACTGCCACCTAGTGAACACTGATCCTTTATTTGCAAATTCTTAATGCACGAATAATCACTGCTGATAATCAGATCAAGAATATTACAGTTGAACATGCTGCTGTAGAAAATAATCACCCAATAAATACACAAAAGTCTTGCTAGTGTGCAAGTGACCAAACCACAAGTTCCAGTCAATATCTGGGAAGTTAAAATTCTACATTATAAGACATTCTGATTTATTTGCCCACTATATTTCTCTGTACAGTAGTTCATTATAATCCTCAGTCATTACACCTATCACACATTCCTACTCTCATTTTTGCTTTCCTAGTGTTTTTGCCACACCAAACTGACTCCACATTGCACTGTCCATCTATGTAAATTGGATGCATTTCCTTAGATTTTATGTTTCTTAACTAAAAGCATAACCCCCTCCTCCCTTTCTAACCTGTCCATCCTTTCTGTACACATTGTACTCCCCATATTCCAATTCTGCACTGCTTATATCTGTGTGTAGAAATGTCTCTGATATCCCAAAAATATCCGTCTTTCCCATTTTGACCAGCATTTCAAATTCATCAAATTTATTTACTAGACACCTAGTATTGTTGTACATGCAAGTATACATGCACTTGTTCTTATTTTAGTTACTCTAACACAGCCCATGTATTTACTTGTTCCGCGATGACTCCCAGCAATCTCTGAAATCCACAGCACTTTGCTTTCAAAGCTGCTGTTCATTCTAATAGAAGCAGTGCAGGAATCACTTTCACCTCTGCCTGAAGCTACTGTTAATCTTTTAGTCTGTGAATCCCCTCCCCCCAAGCTAGCAGTTTTCCGACTCACCTAACACTACCTCAATAGCATCAACAAATATTCTTGCGTACTTATTTAAGCGTATTCCATCCCTGTAGAAATAATCTTTCCTGTTAAGAAGCACAGACCACACCAAGAAACATTCTACCCCATGAGCAATCTCTCCAAGGCCAAATTCATTGACAAAGCTCTCATAACATACTCCCTCCTATCGTGTCTACACAGAATTGCAGACACTCTCAAATTTAACCCTAAGTCAAGACTTTTTTCCAACATTGACCTGTACTTGTTAAGTAAATCTGAAGATCTCCTACTCTTAATGTAATTAGTGCCAATATGTACAACAATATCACACTTTGTACCCTTAAAAGATAATTTCTGCTCTATAACGCCATCAACATTTGCTCCTGGCAAACATACTCTGGTCCTATTCCACCAATCCATTTTGCACAATATGTTATCCATCTCCTTGACAATAGAGTCACTGACAATAACTAGCTCTTGTGGGACCAGCACATTCTGCCGTGAAGGTTGCTACTGTGTTGCCTGATGCACAAGAGTGAAGTCCGGTGTTGAGTTGGGAAGCTGAAAGCTTGATGGTTTAATACCTCAAAAGTATTAAACCTTTAAGCTTTAATACCTTCGAGGGCATCTTCCGATTCTTCAAAATCTCATAGATGCCCATCAGAACGCTGAGTTGGCACCTAATTTCTTGCCACTCTCTACACCAAGCACTCTCTACAAAGACATCCTCCTTGGCTAAATCATGTCCTGTTCCAGAAAGTTCTACAAACATTTCACAAGTTGCGTGTTGTTTTAGACTGTGATGCATTAGAGAATTGTCTCCTTTGGTTCTTCCCCGAGCCACAACACTCCTGCTACTTTGTGCCCGTTGCTTAGCTGCTCTAGTCTGGGGCATGATTTTCATTTGAATACAATTGATTAACAATGAAAATTAATAAGATTAATAAATTTAAACAATTAATTATCAATACTACACTAATCTAATATATTGCTAAATCCAGTGATACGTATTATGCCATCTAGTTTTATGTATATCTTGCACTAATAAGTTTGGAATATGCATTACGCTATACCGTAACAATCACAATGTTAAATTAGTTATATCCCCAGCTAAACACAAAGATATATGCCCTAGCATGGTTGTACACGCAAGTATACATGCACCTGTTTCTATTCTTAGCTACCCTAACACAACCCATGTGTTTACTTGTACCGCAATGACTTCCAGCAGTCTCTGAAATATCCTGCATCTTGTTTTTCAGGCTTCTGCTCATTCCAATAGAAGCAGTGCAAGAATCTCTTTCACCTCTGCCAGTGGCTACTGTTAATCCATTAGTCTGTCTCCCCCCAAGCTAGCAGTTTTCCGACCCACCTAACACTGCCTCGATAGCATCAGCAAATATTCTTGCACCCTTTCTATTTAAGTGTATCCCATCCCTGTAGAAGCAATCTCTCCTGTTAACAAGTACATTCCAGGCTGAAAAAAATTCTACCCCTTGAAATTTGCACAATCTTTCCAGGGCCGAATTGATCGACAAGGCTCTCATCATATACTCCCTCCTATCGTGTCTGGGCAGAATTGCAGACACTTTCAAATTCAACCCTACTTCACGGCTTTTTTTCAACAGTGACCTGTACTTGTTAAGTAATTCTGCTGGTCTCCTACTCTTAATATCATTAGTGCCAACGTGTACAACTATATCACCTTTTGTGCCCTTAAAAGATGATATCTGCTCTACAACGTCAAAACTACAACCTTAATGCACTCCACAATCAAAGCAAAATTTACAATCATAATTTTCTTGTTTAATACTGTATTACATATCAAGACCCAACAAGAAAATTGTTTCATATCAAAAAAATCTGCCAAAACACTGTTTCAATGGTAAGAGCACATACAGTATTAGCAGAATTACATTAAATGTACAAGCTTTTACTTGTTTTGTTGCTGATTTTATGAATGACCGATAACGTCCTTCCAATATAGTGACCATTTTTTTTTTCGCTCCTCTAGGGGTCATTATAGAGCTTTGACTATATTACTATTTCTCCAGTCCCTTTCATTGCAGGATAAAGTTTGGAAATCACATTATTTACTATTTAATCTGTGAATTTTACACCATATTATTCTCATTTCCATATTTCTGTTGATGGATGAAGTAATGGTAATTGCAGTTTGTGCAACCTGAAAAACCAAGAATTATTTTAGCATTTAGCATTAATAAAGGCATAAGATGCAAGAAAGCAAGCTTATACAGCATCAGCCAAAAAAAAAAAAAAAACCCTTTCCCACTTCACTAATCCATTCGTTCCAAATGTTTGTCTAGTTCTGCCTTGAATTTATTTAAACTATCAACTACCCGTTGGCCGAAAGCAAATTTCTGCACATCTATTCTACAACTGTCTTTCTTCAGTTTGAATCTATGCCCCATCAAGTTTGTAATCTGATCAAGCGGAAGAATCCCATCAGCATTGGGCCTGTTCAAAACATTCACTGTCTTATATACCTCAATCAGATTACCTTGCAGGTGCCTAGCCTCCAGAAGCTGCAATTTGCAGAACTTACCGTATTTCCCCATGTATAAGATGCACCTTTTATTTGGGGTCTAAAAACTGGGTGCGTCTTATATAGTGGTTGTAGATTTTTTTTTTTTTCTTGCGTTTCCCGCTTGTTGTCTTTGCGCTCATTGTTTCGCACTCGTTACTGGTATATTAGGTTACGTTTTGCCACGTTCTACCCAGAAATGGCTCAGAAACGATTTTCGTACAGTGCTGAATTCAAGTTAAAAGTGATCCAGTTTGCAAAAGTGAATGGAAATCATGCTGCTGAACGTAAGTTTGGTCCTCCTCCAACTAAGAAAACAATCCGAGACTGGCTACGGGAAGAAGAAACCCTACTGAAAACGCCACGGCAGAAGAAGGCCATTAGAGGCAAGTCAGCAAAATGGCCTGATTTAGAGAGGGAACTGAAGATATGGATTGAGAAGCAAAGGGCAATTGGAATTCCTGTGTCCACAAAGATGGTTCAGCATGAGGCAAGAAGAATTGCTGATGAAAAAGAAGTTACTGATTTCGGAGGACACAATTGGTGCTTCAGGTTCATGAAACGGAATGGACTAAGCATACATACACGCACCAGACTTGCCCAAAAGATGCCTGAAAGCTATGAGCAGAAGGTCTTTGAATTTCATCGTTTTGTCATTCAATGTCGGAAGACATCAGTTTGAGTTCGGACAGATTTCAAATATGGACGAAGACCCCCTTCAATTTGATATCCCAAGTAACAGAACTGTTGATAAGAAGGGGATGAAAACTGTAACTGTGAAGACAAGTGGACATGAAAAGAGCCATTATACAGTTGTTCTAGCTTGTTGTGCCAACGGAACCAAGCTGCCTCCTATGCTGATTTTCAAAAGCAAAACAATGCCAAAAGAAGACATTCCTCGAGGAGTGATTGTCCACATTCATGACAAGGGTTGGATGGTGGTGGTTGTTGTTATTTGGTTTTTAGGAGCATTAGCAACTAAGGCCATATTGCTCCGGGAATATGCGGTGGTCATTCCCTGACCTTTCCACATCCTCCGTATTTGGTGGTGATGGGCTCGAACCCCTGTCTAATCAAGAAGCGTGTGCTACGCACTGCTGCTCCTTCCCATCTGGCTACGGAGGTGCCGGGTTGGATGGATCAGGATGGGATGAAGATCTGGTTTGAGAAAGTCTGGAGCAGGAGACTAGATGGGCTCTTACGCAAACCTGCCCTATTGGTGCTTGATCAGTTCAGGGCACACATAACAAAAAATACAAAGAAGATTGCTGCAGAGCAAAAAACAAAACTTGCCACCATACCTTGACATCCCAGCTCCAACCAATTGATGTCAGCATTAACAAACCCTTCAAAGTTGCCATGAGAGACGAATGGAACCAATGGATGAAGTCTTCTGGGGACAATTTGACACCAGCAGGAAGAGTGAAGAAACCAACTATAGGAGAAATTTGTACCTGGGTGAAAAGATCCTGGGATAATATGAAGTTTGAGATCGTTGTCAAGTCATTTAAGAAGTGTGGCATTTCAAATTCCATAGATGGAAATGAGAACAAGGCAATATATGAAGGCAGTGATTTGTCATCAGGCACAGATGAGGACAAGCTAATGGATGGCAGTTTTGACAGTGATGAGTTGTATGAATTTTATGAAGAATAAAACTTGAGTTCAATAACTTTACGCAATACATTTTTTTTTTTTTTTTTCAAATTTCGGGCCCCAAAATTAAGGTGCGTCTTATACATGGGATAAATACGGTAAGTCTTTCTTCGTAAGAGGACCCCCGCCTTTGTTCCCCTTACCAGCCTTACTGCCCTTTTCTGTACTAGTTCTAGCAACTCTACAGTCTTCCTAAAATTAGGCTTCCAGACCTGTATGCAGTACTCAAGGTGTGGCCTGACCATTATACAAGGGGATAATCACCTCCTTATCCCTGATCGCAAAATTCCTACATATCAGGCGTTTAGAGTAGGACAAGACCTACTCTAAACGCCTGTCTGCACTGAGTATCTGAGTGCACAATTACCCCTCAGTCTCTTTCATTCTCCACTACCTTGGGTGTAACGCCACACAGTTAGTACATTTCTCAGGGGTTACTGCTACCCATATGCAGTACTTTGCATTTGTGAATGATAGAATTCAGTTTCCACTTCTCAGCCCATCTGCCCAACTTTTCCAGATCTTGTTGCAGCACCACACTGTCATTACTGTTATTGTGGATATGCAAGAAGTTGCAGTTGTTTGTGCAGAGCAAGGTTTCTCAAACTGAAAGGTGGAATGCAATGTGCTATCATCATCAAAACTATGGATACAATATGCAGTTAATGGAAGATCATTAACACTGCCAACCTTTGTATCAACTGTCAACTTTGACATTAAGCTTGCTATACCTTCATCAATATCACTGATAAATATACAAAACAACAATGGGCTCAATACTGAACCATGAAGGACACCACTAATAAAATTAATCCACGTAGAGCAGTAGCCATTGATTACCACTCTCCGTCTTCTCCCTTTTATCCATTGTAGCAACTTGCCCTTAACGCCATACTGCTCCAATTTGTACAGTAGTCTTCAATGTGCAACAATAACAAAAGCTTTCCTGAAATCCAAGTATATGATATCAAAATTATTTTTTGCTTCCAGTTCCTTTGTGACCATGTCATAGTATCCAATTAAATTGGTTAGACAAGACCTCCCTTTAACAAACCCATGCTGTGTCTGAATTATTACTGCTGTCTTATCTAGATGATCCTGCAATGGTTCTTTAACCAATGACTCCATTATTTTCCCTGGAAGAGAAGTCAAAATAATCAAAAGGTGACATGTAAAATGTATCTCCAATTCACAAAGGGGGGGGGGATCAAAGGGTGACACAAGTAATTACAGACCTAACAGGTCTGTAATTACTCATGTCACCTTTTGATCCCCTTTGTGAATTGGAGATACATTTGCACATCTCCGGTCTGTGGGGGCTCCTGAGTTCAAGGATTCTTTCATAATTATGGCTAAGGGTTTGCTTACTTCTTTTGACACCTCCTTTAATATAACTGAATAGACAATTTCTCCTCCACTTTTAATCCACGTAGAGCAGTAGCCATTGATTACCACTCTCCGTCTTCTCCCACTCAACCATCCTTTTATCCATTGTAGCAACTTGCCCTTAATGCCATACTGCTCCAATTTGTACAGTAGTCTTCAATGTGCAACAATAACAAAAGCTTTCCTGAAATCCAAGTATATGATATCAAAATTATTTTTTGCTTCCAGTTCCTTTGTGACCACGTCATAGTATCCAATTAAATTGGTTAGACAAGACCTCCCTTTAACAAACCCATGCTGTGTCTGAATTATTACTGCTGTCTTATCTAGATGATCCTGCAATGGTTCTTTAACCAATGACTCCATTATTTTCCCTGGAAGAGAAGTCAAAATAATCAAAAGGTGACATGTAAAATGTATCTCCAATTCACAAAGGGGGGGGGGATCAAAGGGTGACACAAGTAATTACAAACCTAACAGGTCTGTAATTACTCATGTCACCTTTTGATCCCCTTTGTGAATTGGAGATACATTTGCACATCTCCGGTCTGTGGGGGCTCCTGAGTTCAAGGATTCTTTCATAATTATGGCTAAGGGTTTGCTCACTTCTTTTGACACCTCCTTTAATATAACTGGATAGACAATTTCTCCTCCACTTTGCTCTGAGTTATTACAAAATAATTTAACTCCCTGTTACAGTTTGATAAACATCTGGCCTTCTCCTCCTTAAATAACTCCTCATGTGTGAATGTTGAAGCAAAATACTCATTTAGTTTTGCAGCTATCTCAGAATGATCAACTACAGTCAAAGCATTGATATGAATTGGACCAATTTGATTCATCCCCTTCCTTTTAGAGTTTATATAAGTAAAGAAGTATTTGCTATTTTTCTTTGCATCCTTTGCCAAAGATTTCTCATAATCTGCCTTCACTTGCCTAACTTCCTTTGTGGTTAGGATAACTTATAGGATTAACCCTAACACCTTCTGTCTGAGATATGCTAACTGCAGCCCAACTGAAGAGGACTTAAGAAATACCTTCGGTTGTGAATGGGAACTAAACTCAGGCCTCTCCAAATGAGCGGCAGAAGCTGATGTATCATGCTGACTAAGGTGACATGGAGGTCACAAGAGCTGCCCAAAGAGCACTGAATGTTGACACCTTGTAATATGCTTTTCTTGGCTGATGCTTATGTCAGAGATCCATAATAGAGCCATCTTCTAATTACTGTTCTGTACAAAAATGGTAGCAAAGTGTCTGTCTGTATTTTTATGATGTAGCAAGATTTTATCTGTAAGAAAGTAGTTTGTATATGTGTTACATGTGAAAGTTAAGTTTATTATCCAATAATAAACTTAAACCCAATAATTTGATGGTAGGCAATGGCATACCACCACATTATCCGATGCCACAGAGACCATAGCTAAACCAACTCCAAAAGCTGCTGTTAAAGGAAGACCTGCAACTAGGTGGATGGATGGGATCAGTGAACTTTTGGGGGTGACATTTTGTGATGCAGCTCATATAGCATATGATCGATGCAGTTCGAGGAATTTGTTGGTGGCCACAACAGCTCCTCAGGGACTATGTGACTGAAAGAAGAAGAATTTGCAAGTCGAGCTGGATCGTTCTTTTTCCACAATTTCAGATAAAGGTGTAGTGCGCATTAATTAAAGAAATTAATGGTAATGGATTTTTGCTCTGAATGCAGCATCCATTTTGCACCACTACCTACAGGATTCTAGTTAACCCCAGCTACAGCAGTCTTTCTAGGGTATTCATGTTCTGTGGGAAAAAGAAGATAGATCATCTGCATATATGCATACTTTTACTGTGTTTGGGATGTCCCATCTTTATTTATTGACTGCAAATAATTTTTCATTGAAAACAACCTTTGCAACACATTCTCTTGCAAGGGTTTGTTTTCGATGAAACAAACTGAGCTGAAAATCTAAAAATCTCTGACCTGAAGGAATTCTCTTAAGTTACACAAATATTTAAGAATGCCATATCTCCATGTGGTAATGAAAGCTTTCTCAACATCTAGAGATACCACTACCAAATGTTTTCTTTTTACAAATGCATTTTGGATCTTAGTCTAAGCCTTGATGGCTATCTAGAATGGATAATTTTTTTTTCAAAAACCAGTGATATTCTGTAATTTCAAATTAAAAAAAAAAAAAAAAACTCCAATATACTATCTTTTCTACAATTTGGTTAAAAAGAAGGTGAGGGAGATGAGCGTTTAGTTATTTCATAATGAGGGATCCTTTCCTGGCATTGGGAAAGCTAACACAATGGACTGATACCAAAAGCATGAATTAGATATTTTCAGTGAAGGTCCTCTTACAGAAAATTACAAGACAGTTCAAGCCTTTATCATACAAATAATGCACCATGATGTAATATATGTCATCAAGCCCCAATTCTGCTAGTGCAACATGTAATGATTTCTATTATTATTAAACGTTCATTATACAGAGAGGAAATGGTGATAGCAAAATCTGTAATGTATTACTCACCACATGCTTTAACCTATCAACAATCACAAAACATTGGTTACAGAATTTGATGTACAATGTCTAGCAGACCTCAATTTTTAAATATAATAAAACCAGCATTTATGAACATTTCTCACCTTTTTTCCCTTCTGGTCAATAAGATAACCTAATTTGCAATATTAAAATATCATATTCATAAAAGTACTGATTATATGCAAGAACACATTCTATTTCATTTCACCATGATTGCAATTTATAAAAGTTTATAATGCAACTACCAATAGATAAATTTCCTTGAAATTCTTTCTGTTTTTCTGTTTCTAAATGCAATAAAGAAAGAAAGAAAGAAAGAAAGAAAGTGTGACATTTTTTCTTTCCAAAAAAACAATTCTTTGTGAAGAACACACTTTTTTTTTGCCGCACAAACATAAAATGTTCATACATTAAATCAAACATTCAAGATACTTTTAATAATGCACGAAGCACTTGCTTACCTGTATTGTGAATTCCAGAAGTCCATGTATATTCAGTGCCATTTCCATTAGTTCAAACAAGAAAGAAATATATTCTACTAATGGAAGATAATTAGAATTTCCAGAGGAAAAAGAACTAAGCATTTCAACAACTGAAGTTGCACATGACAAGGTAACAACATGCTGGTCAAAATATGAAAGACTTTGAAATCTAGATGTTAAAGCATCAAAGTTAAACCCTTCTTTTACATGCTTCTTTACTTTAGCTCCATCTGCAACATCCATACACGTTTTTTTACTAAACAGTTTCATTATTTCCTTGGTCATCTTTTTTACCAAATGCCTTGCTTCATCTCGAATTTTTCCAACTCCAAAAAGTAAAATGTGCCGCTGGTTACAGTCATGGGATGCTGCTTCATCTTGAGGTAAAGGGAAATGAGTTGTATACAATAAGTGGCGAGTAGTGTTATTATGAGCAGAGGGAACAGCACTACTACTGCAACTGCTGCTACCAGTAACAACCATGGTTTCTGATCCAAGATTAGAAGGTGGTACCAGTGGTGCATGAGGAAGCGGTGTAGCTGCATTCATTGAAGACGGTTCATCTTTATCAGAGCCAACTGAGTCTGAAAGAAAAATATCTGGTTGTACAAGTGTAAAACTTAGTACACATTTAAAAAAAAAAGATTAAATAACATTCACATGCATAATAAGCAAGTTTCATGAAACAAAAATAAGGTTAGATGAACCTTCTGCATATTAAATATACAGTAAAACCTTATTAAGTTGATATAAAATTAAAAAAGGAATAATCAAACAAATAAAAAAATTACACCAAGGACATGTTTTTGTGTTCATAATCTGAAATGTAAAACTAATTTTTAATTCATAACTTAACCTTGAGCCAAATGAAAACCTGAGACAATTATTCCACGGAAAATGAAATAATCAAATCAATAAAGAAAAAATCTAAGTTTTATTTTTGTTGACACTAGACTTTGAATTTCTGGAGACTGTAATGTTCAGGAAAATAAAAATAGAAGGAATAAAAAAAAAGAAAGAAAAGGTTTGTTCTGCGAGTTTGGAGTTGGACAACGAATGGGCTGACTGTTTGCAGCCTGCCAATTATATCCTGATGGTAACTTAGTCTGAAGCTGCTTTATTTCAAGATCAACACTTCAACAATGTCAGGAAGATTTTTCTCTTTCAGCTTTCCCCTTTAGTGCAAGTGATGCTGTTGATACTGCAGATGCTAAAAACACAATAATTTCAAATATGCTTCATAATCTAGCTATTATTTATACTGGCTGCTTATTCTGCTACCTCTTGTTTTCCAAACTGCGGTGGATCCAAGATTCATCTCCAGTCACAATAGCCTTTAAAAACACATTCTTTTTCACATTCAAAGGAAAAACGCAAACATCCATCTGTCTTTTCTTGAAATTCACATTCAAAGGTGTTTCCATTTAAAATAACGTAACTTGTAAATGAGCCACTACACACAAATGCTACTGTACAAGTATTAACTAAAAACATTAGCTACGTGTTTTTAGTTAAAAACATTTAATTTCAAAAACATTTAGATGTTTTTGAAATTTATTGCGCTACCTAGCACTGAGGTTATGAACTAAGCTTTACTTTTTATTCTCCTCTCATACTAAGTTATTATAGCATTTTTTGGTATTTCTAATGTGTATTTAACTGCATTTTAAAAAATATATGTATGAATAAAGCTAGATCTTTTGGATGCATACAAATCCCCCCCCCCCTCTCTCTCTCTCTCTCTCTCTCATATTACAGCCATTCTTACTGAAAGAATGTAAAAAAAATTATTCCCAATAAGTGCAAAAAGCAACTTTTGCATGATTGGTTATTAGCATATTTAATACATACCACACACCCAACACATTAACTGATTATATTTTATTATCCAGTCAAAACATGACCACCGAACTAAGAGTGAGTATGGTACCCCCCCTTCCACTGCCAATACCACCAATGCATGGTGAAGCATGGACTCTATAAGGCATTTGAATTTGAATGTTACAAAAGGTAGGTTGTACCAAATCATCAGGATTGCATCCAGTAGATCTGCAATCTATGGTGGAGGATACAAACACCAGATCTGTCAATTGGAATCCCAGAGATATTCTGCAGGATTCGTATCTGGAAAATTCAGCGGCCAAGGTAGCATCTGGAAGTCACTGTCATGATCAGTAACCACTCTCAAACAATACCGGCAATGTGGTAGGATACATTAACCTGTAGAATACACCTGTGCCATCCAGGAAGATAGATAACATGAAGGGATGTACCTGATCAGCCATAATGGATAGGTAGTTTTTAGCATTCAGAGTGAGGTCTAGAGATATGAAGGTTCAAATAGATTACCAGGAAAACTTCCCCAAAACCAAAACATTTCCATCATGTACCTGTTTCACTAAGACAGAGTGATTCCTCTCTCTCTCTGCAGTTTTTCACTGCATCCTCCATCTACCCAATATAGCAGGAAATATGATTCATCAGAAAAAGTAACTTTTCTCCAGTCATCAATGGTCCAATGATACCATTCACATTCAGAGTGAGGTCTAGAGATATGAAGGTTCAAATAGATTACCAGGAAAACTTCCTCCAAACCAAAACATTCACATGCAAACTTCAGCAGCCATTTGCAAGGAGTGGCCATAAGCATGAGTACCTCGACTGGGTGCCTATCCTGACAGCACATAAGGAGAGCCCACTGTACCATGGTCATGGAAACATCACTTGCTGTCCTGTGGTTAAAGTACATGGTCATCAGTCCATCATTTTCCATCTATTGGCTTGCACAAGGTGGGAAAACATTTCACTACAACCATTGATGAGACATGGACAAGTGTCATTGGCCCAGCAACCACTACTCTCTTCACTATCTGCCCATTCTTGGAACTCTAACTACAGCACTACATAAACAGCAGCCACAAGATTTGCAGTTTCTGTAATACTGACAATCATCCTTTTTTTGAAGTCCATGTTGATCAAATACTTCAAATGATCTACATGCCATGACCTTGCAGTGTCACACTGACCAGTTCTCACCATGACATGTGCCTCCTGGTAGGGAGGAACTGATTGGCTTGACGGTGTATGTGGATATTTCTAGATATTCACAAATGTCTTCATCATTTGGTATACTTTTTATGACGGTAATCATTGTACAAATCATTAGAGCATGATATATTTGAAAAGTTCCTTGAATGTTTTAATGAACTTATGTTAATTTGCCTTTCTAACATCATTTCTTCAAACTGGTGTCCTTAAGCAGCAATCTAATTTTGCTAGCGAGGTGAAGTTCTCGGAAACAGTCAGGTTTGGACTAAACTGGACCCCAAGGACCAACAGTTTGGTCCTTGAGGCTGTCACAGACATTCTCTTAGGGATGCTAAGCTGTACTTGCTACCCAGGGGTCTGAAATGCTGATGGAACTGATATTCGGGTGACATTCAAGTCAAATGAACCTACTTTTGGCAAAGTCCAGTAGGTCTGTGACAGCAAAATCCTCTGCTTGCACCCTCATGATGGTGGGGCTGTTAATAACCCTGAATAAAACCCCCATGTGCAAGTCCTGAAATATGGCTGCTTTGTTATTTGTTTTTTTTAGGAGCATTAGCAACTAAGGCCATATTGCCACATTAGCAACTAAGGCCATATTGCTCCGGGATATGTGGTTGTCATTCTCTGACCTTTCCGCATCCTCTGTATTTGGTAGTCACGGACTCGAACCCCGGTCTAATCAAGAAGTGTGTGCTACGCACTGCTTCTGCTCCTGCCCACCTGGCTACGGAGGCGGCTGAAATACGGCATCTAGCATACTGAAGGTGACTACTCAGGTGAGAATCAACATCGGTAGGGGTCGAGCAGCAGTGCCCAACACAGAGAAATGCCACCCCTGTGTTACCAGGCAATACTAGGTGGTAGATGACTCTCATCAACCACTGTAATACCACCACTTTGCTTATTGGAGGCTTGAAGTGGTGGAACCTGTTTAGTCTCCAAAGCAAAGTTCCAGCAATTTCTTCATCTCTTCCATCATGTAGTACAATCACAGTCTTTTGAGGTTATGATGGACATCATGAACTAAAACACTGTTCGATGGCCAGCTGCCAGATAGTCCACTGGAACAAACCTACTGGTAAAAAAAAAAAAAAAAAAGAGCAATCATTTTCAATTGCATTTAGGCTGTTTCATCAAATCCATTCAAAGAAGTTAATTCATCGATTCTGATATATATGCCACCATAACATTAATATCTAGACATCTGCATATCTACAAATAACCTCTATTTACAGGAAAACTAATAATGTGCGCGCCTTTAGCCTTTATGATAGCTTCTAGTCTCTGTGGAACACTCCATACCAGATTTTTGTAAATGTCCTCTCTGTTTTTTCATTAGTCTCTCCTCATGGCAACCAACAATACAATTCAATCCAAAGGTTCTCTACAGGACTGAGGTCAGCACTTTGGACTAGCAAGTCCAACTTTTCAATGTTCATGACCTCGAGCCAATCCCTCACAATGCGAGCAGTACGACATGGAGTGTTCTCCTGCTGACATAAGTATGGGCCTTACCTAATGTGCTGCCACAACTTAAGTAATGCATTACTGTCCAGGATGTCTAGAGATACCTCAACATTTAGTTTTTCCCTACTAAACAACCATGATCCCAAGCCAAACCATGAAGTCTCCATCAACCTTCAATGACATGATGATACAGTCCCGTAAGTAGCTTCTCTCAGCATCCACCACACATTGGCACAATCATCGGACTGGTACACCATGTGCCATGACTCATCACTCCCTTCACTACACAGAACAGCTTTACACTTTTCTACAGCTGGGCTTTACACCCAACTAGAAGACATGTAGCATTAATTGGGTGATTAATGGCTTATAGAATGTTGGTTGGCCATGGAACCATGTCATGCAATGTCATATGCACTTTACTGGTGATGTCACACAAATATAAGAGTGCAAAGAACACTTCATTAACAAGCAATAGGTGTATACAGCTAGAAAAGTCAAATTAATTTAAAAAAAAAACATGGCCTGCTGATGATGATGATAATGAATACGTTTGCTCACTGGTGATGTCACACAGATATAAGGAATGCAGAACTGGAATTTGGGGAGTACAATGTGTACAGGAAGGATAGTCAGGATAGGAAGGGAGGAGGGGAGGGTTATGCTATTAGTTAAGAAACACACAAAATCTAAGGAAGTACAGCCAGTCAACATGGTGGACAGTGCAGTGTCGAGTCACTTTGGTGTGACATAAACACTGGGAAAGCAAAATTGAAAATAGGAGTGCGTTATAGGACTAATGACTCTGATGAGTATGATAAACAACTATACAGAGAAATAGAGTGGGCCAGTAAATCAGAGTGTCTTATAATGGGAGATTTTAATTTCCCGGATATTAAATGGAATTTGTGGATTGGTCACTCACACACTAGCAAGGCTTTTCTGGATTTATTGGATGATTGTTTTCTACAGCAGCATGATTGGAAGGCAAGTAGTGGGAGTAATACTCTTGATCTGATTATCAGTAGTGATTCTTCATGCATTAAGAATCTGCTGATAAAGGAACCCCTAGGCGACAGTGATCACAGTGTGCTGAAGTGGAATTTACACAAAGAGGTAACTACCACTGGGGGTAAAGCCAGTCAACATGGTAAAGGCAAAGGTTTTTGCTTTTGTAAAGGTAACTATGATGGTCTGAGACAGTATTTAAATTCTATACGGTGGACCAACTGATGATGTTACCAAGAGCATATTCAAAATGGGAAGCATTCAAAGAATTAATCTTGGAAGCTACTTGACTCTTCATACCAACTAAAAAATATTGTTCAAGGTTTAGACCTAAATGGATGTCAGATGAAGTAACGAGACATGTGGCCGAGAAGAAAAATGCACGGGATACATATAAATGAACAGGTGACACTGAAGCCTATGATAGCCATAAGCTGGTCTGTAACCAAGTCACAAAGGAGGTTAGGCAGGTAAAGGCAGATTATGAGAAATCTTTAGCAAAGGATGCAAAGAAAAACAGCAGATTCTTTACTTTTGTAAACTCTGCAAGATTCTTTACTTCTGCAAGACTTCAGTTATAGCTCAAACACAGTATGGGTTTGTTAAATGGAAGTCTTGTCTGACCAACTTGATTCGATACTATGATGTGGTCACAAAGGAACTGGATGCAAAGAATAATTCTAATATCATATATTTCAATCTTAGAAAGGCTTTTGATACTGTTGCACATAGAAGACTGCTGCACAAATTGGAACAGTGTGACACCGGAGGCAAATTGCTGCTAGGATAAGGATATAGGGATGGTTGAGTGCTAGAAGACAGTTGTAACTCAGAGAGTTGAGAGCTGGGGGGGGTAACTGTGCAGTCAGATATGAAGTTTTTTGAGCATTGCAGATGGTCTGCAAGAGTTGCTCATGGCATCTTGTCAATGATATACAGGAATTTTTCTAGCAGGGCAAAGGATGTGATTAACCCCTTGTATAAGGCAATGTTCAGGCCACACCGTGAGTACTGTATACAGGTCTGGATGCCACATTTTAGGAAGGTTGCAGATTTGCTGGAATGTGTAGGGAGCAGAGTAACAAGATTAGTGAATGGAACAAAGGGTTGCTCTTACGAAGAAAGCCTTTAGTTTTGCAAACTACAGTGTCTGGAGACTAGGCACCAGCAAGGTGATCTGATTGAGGTGTATAAAGTCTTGAATGGTTTGGGCATACTCAATACTGATGGGATTCTTCCTCTTTTTTAATTTCCTATGACAGCATTTCCCAATTATTCATTGGGAAATGCTGTGAGATGTGAACAAGTGTTCTGCAAAAATTTGTAATTAATAATTAAAAAAATAAAATAAATAAATTTTGCATATTTGTAGCATACACTATTTTTGAATCATTATAATTTTTAGCATTATTTTTTTTTTCGGTTATTAATATACTGGCATAGACTAATAATCAAACAGACCGTGAAACACTTTATTTTGGCAGGTTTTGCATAGAAAAAGTATTCATAGAGGTAATGCCATCTACAAAGGGCTTTTTTGCTACAAAAAAGTAGCAATATAGTGGTCTAATATGACATTCATATACGATTTAACCTGGAGTACATGGGTTGAAGGAGAGGGGGAAAGCAGGCCAATATCATAACTAAACTCACTTCCTTGTATAAATTTTTTTTGATAATCAGTATTTCGAAATATTATTATTAAAATAAATGACCATGGATTTGTGGTTGAAAAAAGGAACTTTAAAATGAGAAGCAAGTATTTCTAGTATTGCAACTGCAGTCAATGAAAATGAACCCAATATTGTCACGCTTCCAAGTGAGGATGAACAATCGCAGCCTTTTGTTCCCCAAGAATCCGAAGTTAAAAAACAGGAACCAACTAATAAAAGACCAAAGCGAAAGTATGATGACAGTTATTTGAATTTCGGCTTTACATGCTTTGAAAATAAAGATGCTCCTGATGCACAGTGTGGCATATATAATAAAATATTTGGAAATAGTTCTTTGGCTCTCATTAATCTTGTGTTTCGTAAATATATTGTGAGATGAAAAGTGTTCCGTGACTAAAAAAGTTTGGGAAAAATGCTGCTCTATAATATAGCCACTCATATTAATGTTAGCATTGCCCCTACAGGATGATATGGACATCAAACCACAGAGAAGTAAGAAGAGGAAGATAATCGCAATACAATCATCAAGGTCTGTCTGGGCATTTCAATGGAGTGGGAGACTCATTCCAGGTGGAAAACAGATGGAGCAGATTGTTAGTAGAAATCTAACTACAAGCCTAATTATTACAAAAAGAAAAAAGAAAAATTAATGTTGTTTCTTATGCGTTATTAGACTAAAGAAAAGAGGCTTTTTTCTGTAATGGCAATTCTGTGCTGTGTTGCAAGTTTGTAATTAAGTATTTAATATATACTAACTAGTTACATAAAACTACCTTACATTTCATGGCTCCTTCCTTCCTTCATAATAACTAAATAAGAAATTAGTATAAATTAATGGAATTTAGGAGTGCAGTCAGTAAATGAGGCCAAATGAAGACAACACAGATGTTCAGGGAGTGCTGCTTCCTGGGAACTTTCTATAAGTCTCTAGCTCTGCAGTGTTATTTGGATAGATTAGCCTGGGAGAGCTGTCCAGTGGAAAGCCTTTTTGGCACCATGCTGTCAGGTGGGGAATAGTGTGGGCACTTGCTCCAGCTGTTAGTCTGGCTGCCCATCCTTCTGTTGCCATACAATTAAGTTTGTAATTAAGGTAGCTGCTAATACAGCTGCTAGAAAAGTACTGTGATGAGGGTGCAAATCTTGTTTTTGATGGGCCCTATATGCATGAAACAAAGTTATCAGGGTGGTGGTGGGAGGATTCTGTTAAATGGATTACTTTAGGTTTTTTTTTTTTTTTTTTTTTTTTTTTTTATATATGGAAGGCTTTTTTGAAATCTCCTTTTTTATGGTGATTTATGATGAGAACTTAGTATTTCTAGTATTGAAAATGTGATATTCGCATTCTTCCTATATATATATATATACATTATATTGTCCTTTTTGTGCATGGTAGACATGCCCTACTATATAATATAGAACTTGGAGTATTTTAGGTGAGTTTCTGTCCTAATTTGTCCACCATACTTTTTATAATTTCATTAGTGAGTTAATTAAATGTGAATAACACTAATTAAATCACAACTGTTCAAGTGAATTTTATTATGCAAAATGTATTAGATAAAGTTAAACTTCCACAGAATAAAACTACTTAAATGATTGGCAACAATGAATCCTATTATCAGACTTATGCAGAAAAGATCTGCTTATGAAAGCAGATCTTTTCTACTTTGCTGGCAGCTGTTCTTAACTTCACAGAGTGGCAATCATCAGTAAAGTCCAGATAAGTGATGTCACAAAATGTTATGGCAAACTAGTTTCTACTAAGTGGTCAGCGGAATCTGTGACGTTTGCTGTTACACACACACCTATCGATCAGTTTCAAAGCTTGGAATTTTGCTTTTGTTCTTCCTGACACTTTAGCAGAAAGAAAGTGTCATTTTCAGCGAATTAGGCAATTTTTAGTTAAAAGGGAAAAAAAAAATCTTGAATTAAAATGAAATGAAACAGAACAAAAAAAAAAAGTGATTATCTCATTTTTTTTTTTTGTTTTCTTTTTAGTGATGTGTTTAAAGAATATTATTCTGAAAAATAAGTGATTAGAATTAGTGACTTTTGCAGAACAATATTCAACAAAGAAGAAAAAAACCATGATGACCAAATAAATTCTGTTATTTTTTGATTGTTGTTTTGCTCTTCATTTTCATTTATATGCACACATGCATGCACGCATACACGCAGTGCGTGCTCAAAAAAATTGCATCCCTATACTATTGCAAAACATTTTTTTTTTTTTTTTTTTTTTTTGTTTGTTAGTTGGTGCATCGGTTTCTGTGGCCTTAATGCACCTCCCAAAGTTTTTGCATTTTGTACTCTGATTCAAGCTCAAGGCGGGATTCGAACCTGCGACCTTTGGGTTACCAGGCAGGCACTTTTACCCACCTGGCCAGCCCGGTTGGTACATATATGATATATTGCAAATTTCTGTGAAATTTGAAATATATCATATGTTTTACAAGAGCATTACCCTATTGCATCTTCCATCTCTAGCAAGCTCTCTTAGATGATGTCACATGCCATACATGATTGTATCACCCTAGGACCATATAAATACAGCATATATGTCATGAGCCCAGTATTCTGGGCTATTGCAATGCAAGTTTTGACAATTAACACACCATGTAGGAAAAGTGTCGCTGCTGCTGCTTGAATGCATGGAATGTTTCCACAGTGAAACATTCCATGCAAGAAACAGCTAAAAGGATTCACTGTAATCAGTCAAGAGTAGCATGTTTATTACAAAAATTATCAGAAACTGACAGTCTAAACAGAAAGAAAGAAAGTGGAAAGGAAGTCCACAAATATCTTCTGCAACACAGGACAGATTTCTGGTCCGTCTGTGTCAAAAACAGAAAATCCTCATTGATAGATCTCAAAACAGCACAGGAGTAACGGCAAGTACTGTATCCAGATGAAAAAGGCAAGTATGCTTTTTTCATCTAGATTAATAGCAGGTCCCCCAAGGAAAAAAAAAAAAAAAAAAAAAAAGACCCTTTTGACGCAAAAAATGATAGCCCAGAATCCAAAGTGGGCAAAAGAACGTGCTAGTTGGTCTGAGGATCAGTGGAAATATGTTATTTTCTCCGATTATGATGAATCAAAATTCAAATTAATGTTTTTTGGATGGCCAGCAGACTGTCAGACAAAGAGAAGAAGAATTTCATCCTGAATGTAACGTTTTCACAGTGAAACATTCTGCACCTCAAATGATATGGGATTGTATTCCACATAAAGGAGTTGGTCGTCTTGAATTTGTGAAGGGTCCAGTGAATGCTGAGGCACACATGAACATTGAGACAAAATTACATCCCATAATTAGAGAACATTACGGGGATTCTGCCAATTGCATTTTTCAGGAAGACTGCTCCATGTCACAGAACACAAACTGTAAGTACTACTTCATAAAATTTGCGAACATTGTAAATTTATGAAATGTCACACTCTTGCTTAAATAAATGTAATTTATTTCGCTGTCTTTACTGTCCACAGATGTAAATATGGTTGAAGGAGACATAAATGTGCACAATAACATGGCCTGGAACAGTCCAGAGCACAATCCAATTGAAAATTGTTGGAACAAAATGGATGTTTTAGTAATATTGCACCACGTATTTGGACTCATCCAACCAGCACACTCATTTCTAGCTCTCTAGTGTCCAACCACTATGTTGTTAACGCCACATTGTGTCATCAATGATCAGCAGTGAGGAGAGAGAGTGTCTCTTGAGTTTTCTGCTGTGGAAACACATATTTCTGAGTATGTGGCACATTTCCATTTGGGATATTGTTTCTTGCATTCCTCATATTGTAATGCAATGTCAAATATCACACAGTGATGTGCCATTGAGCCCATACAGCATGCTACACCCTTTGCTCACTATGAACATTCACATTGCATAATCCTTTAGAGTTCTGTCGGCAGAAGATGGTTTGACCGGTTGATGCCATTCTTTATAAAGCTTAAACACAGTGGTCTTAAGCAACTGACAAGATGCGCCATTATCTGATAGGGATTCACCAGATGCATGAGCTCCCACAATTATGCTCTTTTGAAACTCTGTGATATCTTTATTATGTCCCCTAGCATATGAAGCTTTTTGGCTTTTCATACTACAGATGATTGGCTTTTCATACTAGAGAGTTATACAGATGATCATAATTCAGTGATCAGTAGTGGGGCATGTTTTCGCATTAAGTCGTAAATTATATATTACTGCCATTGCAGTCGAACTAATATCTGAATAAATATGATACATTCTCTACAAAAATAAATAAGGTAAAATCACTGTACTTGATATACAGGTTTTACTTACCAGGTTGATCACTCATGTTTTGCTGGCCCTCTTTTATATGCTGAAGTAATTTATCTAGATCTGCATCAATTCGTGCATCATCCATATCCATCTGAGCATCCCAGGATGCCTATACACACACAAAATAGAAATTTATCCTTATAAATACCAAGATTTAGATTTCACAGGATAACAGATTTAATGCGTATATGAATAACAATAATTTTAAAACTTGAAATAAAGTTAATAAGTCAATGGTTAAATGGCCATTTAAAACTATATTTTTAGTATTATCAAACCTGAAATGGCAATATTCTAGGTTAGCGGTTCCCAAACTTTTTCGAGTTACCATCCCCTTGGTTCCATAAATGCATCCCCAATGCCCCCGAGTCCTAGCTTATAAAAATATCTTTCAGAGTAACAGACTGCGTGACCCAATGAGGAAGATATTTAAAAAATATAACTAAAAACAGTAATGTTATTGAAATCCAATAAAAGTGTTATTTTATTTAATTCAACATATTGAAATTACTGAACTAGCAATTCTAGCTTTTCAAAATCTGACAATCATATAACAAAAACCTTAGAACTACATTTAGTAACAAGTATTTTTCTGTAAATTTTTAATGCAGGGGATGGGCTTGATGAAATATTACCAATTTCTCAATGTCTAGTTTAAAGTCGCTTGAAGGACTCTTAAATCACCACATTTGGTAATCTGGAGTTGATTTCTTTGCTTGGAGATAAGTTGGATGACCACACTAAAATCATGTTCTACTAAATATGAAGTTGGGAATGCAATAAGCATCTTCTTAACCACTGTTCATTGTTTGTTTGTTTGTAGGCTTTATGCCACAAGGGCAGCGAGGCCATAATGTGCCTACCTATGGTGATGTTAAATACATAGTTATATCTGTATAGAGGTTATTCAAATTTATACCATGTTGTACAGTTTTATCTGTTTGAGGAAACTGAAAAATTTTGGTTTCCTTAAAAGAGGTGTTCATTGTGGAAAACGAGGTAAACAGAGCTTGTCGATCAGTACTGTATTTCGAGCAATCAGTAAGTACATGCTGGACAGTGGGCTGAGTGTGGCACCCTGTGCACCGTGGTAGAGCAGTACCTGCAAGGAGATAAAGATGTGTCAGGTGTGTATGGCCTATTCGTAGTTGAGCTAATACTACTTCTTTGTGTCTGTTCTCACGTGTATTCGAATTCCAAGGCCTGAGATCTTTCTTTATATGGAGCAGCTTGTTATCTATTTGATTTTGCAAGACATGTTGCCATTGCTCAAGACTTCGCTTCTTTATAATTATCTTGAAATCGGAAAGTGGTATGCTAAAGGGTTGATCTACAGGATCTGTAGCAGTTTGGCAGCTAGGTCAGCATGTTCACTTCCAGTAATTCCAATGTGACCAAGAATCCAACAAAAGAGAACCTGTTTGTTCTTATTTAACTTGGTCATAGTATTCCTAATGTGTACGGGTAAGGAGTTATGATGATTTTTATTCTGTTGTATAACCACTGTTCATAGTGCAGGATAGTGATCAGAGGTTTTCTTCTGTAATCCAAACTCTTGATAAGATTTCTTAAACTTTGGTTTCAGCTTAATATCATTTTGTAACTCAATTATTTCTTCCTCTAATTCTAATACTCCAACTTCCTCAATATCTAAATATGAATTCATCACCCAATCTGGAATTTCTATCAAAAGAAGATCCTCAAATCGTTCACACATATCTTTATGCAGTGTATCCAAATGGTCACAAAAAGACTCACAGATTATCCTGTATCCCACCAATCTTTTCTAGCTCAGACAGAGAGGGAAATTGATGTAACTTGCAACAGCCTATATTGTGCTTGAATAAAGTTAATTTTGAAATAAAAGTGGATACTACAGATTTGGCCTTAATAAGGTTGATATAATTTCCTTGCAACTGTAAATTCATTTCATCGAACTTTGCAAATACAAAATGTAGTTAGGACAAATATGAAATGTCATGCCTGACACCTTTAAGTTTATCACTGAGAAGAGCATCTTTCTCTTCAAAAAACTCCACAATAGAGTCAAAAAGGTTATAAAAGCATCTTATGCAATTGCCTTTTAATAGCCAAATTCAATATAAAGCAACAAATGTTTAAAATCTTCATCATTCTCAACACAAAGCTCCCGAAATAGTCTATCATTGAGAGCGCGGACTTTGATTTTATTAACACCATCAATAACAGTGCATAATGACTTGTGAAGGCGATCACTGAGGTTTTTTGCAACCAGATGTTGGCAAAGAATGACACAGTGAATGGTAAAGACATTTGGTACGACTTTCTTCAAGTACACAACACAACCATGGTAGCGACCAGTAATTGATGGAGCTCCATCCATCGCAAGAGCAAGTATGTCAGCAAATGGAATTTTCTTGTCCTTAAAGAACTGCTCAACAACATGAAATATTGACTCACCTTCAGTATCTATTTCTAACTGCCTTGCAAACAACAACTCTTGAACTAAACTTTCATCTTTTATAAAGCACACATATGCTAGAAGCAAAGATTCATTGCATGGCAAAGTTGACTTATCTAGGTGTAATGCAAATTATGCAGTCCTTAGTATGCTACACAACATATCTTCCAAATTCTTGGCCATTTCATTTATGCACCTTTGAACTGAATTGTTGCTTAGACTCGTATGTGACTTATGTAAAACAGTACTCAGAACGTCACTTACTGCTGGTAAGATGAGTTCTTCACCAATTGTATGTGGCTTTTCAGACTTTCCAATCAATAATGTTGGCCACTTTTGCAATTTAACACGAAGTGATTGAAAAAATGTTAAACTCTTGTCTGCCATGTCAGAATGTGCCTTCCTCAAATGTTCAATAAGTGGTTTCATAAGAAGTGCATGAGTGAGCTCATGTTGTGTATTCTATTTACTTATGTACAAAATGCAAATATTCATTTCATTTTCTACGATGGAAATACCTTTATGGTTTGCATGGTTCCTAATTTATATAATTGCCACAGTAAAATATTTCTTTCTATTTCTGGTTATTTTATCCTCATTGTTTTTCTTTAAATATGCTGATTCTTGGCATACAAACAAAAGTAAAAGAATCTTTTATGCTTTAAATAAAAAATGCCATAGAGACCATTGTTCCTAAGGATGGTGGTTCCTGAAAATGCTGTACTCAGAAGAGGGTGCATGATTTTCACTTATAATTTGAGAACAGAATCTTGTCAGTTCTGCACACCATTCGTGTGACACCTTGTGTAATTAATTAACAAATATGCACAAATATTTGTGCCATGCGCAAACCTGAACAATAGTAAATAAGTAATCAACACACTCAGGAAGGTCCGGCCTCAAACGCTCCCTGCCATCTCCCTTAGGTAAACCCACTGCCCCCCAGGGGCCATACTGACCACTTCTCTAGGTCATATATTGCATGATATAACAATAATTGTCTTCTTCAATGAGTGATTAAAATAAGAGTAATTCTAATATCGTATCATCACTAGACTCAAACAACATCTAAAGAAATTTGTATAAAGTCAGTCAGCCAGACCAGAAGTAGAGGTGTGGTACAATGTATAGAGAAAGGCCACATAAATCTCTCTTCATCCTTCAAAAACTATTCCAAAAATTCTTCTTCCTTCTCTAACATCCCAAATTATTGCCAGTTTATTCCATTACTAGAAATCTTATCCCAACCTACTTTCTAGCTACCCAAGTTATTAACTTACTCTGCTCAACTTAATCTACTTAGGTATCTTTTTGTATTTGATGCCATCAACACAAGAGCTCATCTCTTTTCTAAAGAAATTTTTACTCTATCTTAGGCCATTTATTAGTGCTTCTGCAAAACTCCCCCTTTAACAGAAAACTGATCCTCCACTCTGTGGTCAACCCATGAAAGAATAATTTCAGCTGGATCCCTTGGGCCAGCACTCCATCGGCTCTTCTGTTCTCCTTGCTATTACTCTGTTATTACAATATAACTTCCCTCTCATCTCTTATGTGGATGACTTCAAATTATGGTCAGTTTCCTCTTCCATGGAACAAGAGATGTGTAATAATACATAAATACATACATATACAGATGAACTTTGTAATAACGAGCATGGAAATAATAAGATCACAGCTGTAATGAGTAAAAAGCCATAATGATTTTAATTTACAAGTATTCCCATACAATCACTCACTGTTATAACAAGCATACTACAGGGATACACTGCACAAATTTTGGTAACTATGCAAACATTCTTAATCGCTCGGGCAGTTGGGGAAAACCCTTGGAATAGACAAAAATGAAAGGGGTGACTTAGATTTTATGACCACCAGCATAGGATTAGAGGCCGGTTTATGACCTAACCTTATCCTTTCAGAGATGGGGGCCCATACAATTGTGCACTGGTGTTCAGCTTGTAATTGCTATGGTCGCATTACCCTATTTACAGATTGTCTTGTATATGCTGAATCATTAATTTATTTTGGGACTTCTAAGAATTTTGGAAATGATAATTGTTTGTATGCAGATCACTTTATTGTCATTTTAAAGTAAAATCAGTTCAAAATGAACCCATTCTTTGGAAATATGACTATTAACAAAAGAAAGCATCTATTGATTCATGAAAAAGTCGAAATTATTTGTGAGTTAGAGCATGGTGCAAAAAAATGTTGAAGCGTGTAAAAAGTTTTCTTTGTCCTCTTCAACAGTATCAACATTGTTGAAGAATAAACATGTTTATATATTGGCACTGGAAAAGAACATAAAAAAAAAAAAAAATTCGGATCACAATCTTCATCGAGGTCACAAACATCAATGAAGCATTACTTCAATGGTTCACTACACAAAGAAATGCTGCATTTTCAACATGCATTCCGATTTTGAAGGCTCAAGCAAAAAAATTTGCTGAGCAATTTTGTATATAACAACAGTAGGATGGATCGATTTCAAAACCAACATAACATTGTTTATGCAAAAATTAGTGGAGAATCTCGATCTGCAGATCCAATAATGGCAAATGAATGGATTGACCGTGTTTGGGCAGAAATCAGGAAATATTTCAATGATGAAGACATCTATAATGCCAACAAAACAGGACTTTCTTATAATTTGACACCTGACAATACATTTAAATTCAAAGGGAGAAAATGTGTTGGTGGAAAAAAATCAAAGATTGATGGTGCTCATAAGTGCAAATATGACAGGAACTGATAAAAAAAAAAAAAAAAAAACTTATCGGAAAATCATTAAAACCTCAGTGTTTTAAAAACGTAAGGAAACTTCCTGCGTATTACATTGCGAACAAGATAGCTTGGATGACTTCGAATATATTTTGGATATTACGTAAATGATTGGAATAAGAAGTTATTCAAAAAGAAGAAAAATATTTTATTGTTAGTTGATATGATAACTGTCCTGCACATCCCCAGATTCAAAATTTGTCCAACATTAAGCTAGTGTTTCTGTCTCCCAATGCGACATCAATTTTACAACCAATGGACATGGGTGTAATCAAGAGTTTGAAAGGATTTTATAAAAGATTTATAGTTCTACATCTAATCAGTCAAAGAGAACAGAAACTTAACAAGTCAATATCAATATTGGATGCTATAAATTTATTGAATGATATGTGAAAGAAAGTTACTTCAACAACCATATCAAATTGCTTCAAGAAATTGAAATTAAATTCAAATTAAATTTCAATTGTCCGTAAGATGATGGAAACGAAGAAAACAACTTACCATTATTCGAATAGTTGCTATGTAACAACGTTGTAGGTTTTAATAATAACATCAATGAATTTGTACGAGTCGACGACAACTTGTTAATTAGTGGTCTTCCTAGTGAGCAGATGCTGGGCGCAACAAAGACAATAATTATAGATGATGCTAAAGACAATGATTGTGATGATGATATGATGACAAGTGAAAGGAATCAAAATCAGTACTAACAATTTCCCAAATTCAAGGTGCAATGGACACACTAGTCAATTTTTTTTTTTTTTGAAGGAACTGATGCAAATAATGAGACTTTTAACACGTTGAGTGTTTTAAGAGGAAGCTTGAGAAATATCAAAGTGAAATCTTTAAAACAAACATCAATTTTAAGATTCATAAATAAAAGGACTAATTGAAATCATGTTTATTAATTATTGTTTTTAATTAAGGAGAAATAAATTGTGTTTAATATTAAGTGTATGGTTTCAAAATTACAGAGAAATAAATTGTGTTTAATATTAAGTGTATTATAGTTTATACAAGCATATTAATACAAATAATATGTAGGTATATACTAATATTATTTTTTCTCTCTAATATTTCTTTTGTTTTTTGAATATCTTTTTATCAAGTTATTGAGAATTAAAAAAGAAACAGGAAGTAGATTTAACTCATCACTGATAACAGTGAGTAATGGTTATAATGAGGATATTTTGTCATTCCCTTGGTAACGTTATAACCAAGTTCGATAGTATATACAAAAATATATTATACATACGAGGTGTGGTAATAAAGTTCCCAGACTGGTACTGTTGTGGTCATGTTCAATGAGTTTGAAAATAAACAGAAGTGGTAAGTTGTAGTTCAAAACTTCCTCCAACAAATGGTGGCATACATGGTTCATCTAGAATGAACCATGTCTCTCTGAGAAAAGTGCTTCTGCTTGCACCATACACAAAACTGTCAATACTGAAACAGTTTAATAAAGCCACAGATAAATAGGAATGCTTTTTTCATTATGTTCTTCTAAAATTTCCTGAGATAAGTGACAGTAAACTTCATCCTGGCATTTTTGATGGACCAGAAATCATAACGCTGCGAGATAAACATAAATTTTTTTCACAACTTATATATCTCAGAAAGAAGTGGAAGTTTGGTTGCCATCCAAGTGTATTGTGAAAAGTTTACATGCATTTGTAAATCAAGGGACTATGAGCAGATTTTCAAAACTAAGCTTACTACTTTCAAGAGCTAGGCTATAACATGACTGTGAATGCTCATTTTATGCATAGTCACCCTGAATAGCTTCCACAGAATATTGATGCAAATGAAGCAGAGGAATGGTTTCAGTAAAATATCAAAAATTAGAAAGAGGGGGAAAAAAATGTGACAGGGAAATGGAATGAAACAATTATAGCACATTACTATAAAAGGGATTGTGATGAGCCAAAAAAAAAAAAAAAAAAAAAAAAAAAAAAAAAAAAAAGAGTTCAAAAAAAATGCGAGATACACAAAAAGAACTGTCAAAACCACTAAATCAATAAAAGGAATAAAAGGATTTAGTGACATGATCTAAGTCAGAGATTCCCAAACTTTTATACCATGAGCCTCCTAAAATTTTTCAAATTTCACACCCCTCCAAGTTCCAGAAAAAGTGCAAATAAACAAAAGTGACTTAAAATTTAGTTATGAATATACATAAAATTAATATATATTTCAATGCATTTAATCTCAAAGAAATAATATATGAATAAAATACAAATAATACATTTTGTATCTGGAAAGTGGAATGGTCTCCACATTTTGTTAAAAGAAACGTGCTTCGCAAATACAACTATCATCCTCAAAAATTATTATTACTGATATTAGTAGAGGCATTTGATGGAAGAAAGCAAGCTTATACAGCATCAGCCAAAAAAAAATAAAGTAAAATAAATAAATAAAAAATAACCACTTCCACTTCACCCTTCTGTTCGTTCAAAATACCTGTCCAGCTGAGCCTTAAACTTATTTAGGCTATCAACTTCCACGACAAGGGCTGGAAGTCTGTTCCACCTACCAACCACTCGCTGGCTAAAGGCAAATTTCCTCACGTCTATCCTACATCTGTCTTTCCTCAATTTGAATTTATGCCCTATCAGGTGATTATTCTGAGCTAGAGGAAGAATCCCATCAGCATTGAGCATGCTCAAACCATTCAAGGCTTTATACACCTCTATCAGATCACCTCGCTGGTGCCTAGTCTCCAGACACTGTAATTTGCAAAACTTAAACCTTTCTTCGTAAGAGCACCCCTTTGTTCCATTCACTAATCTTGTTGCCCTCCTCTGTACTCGTTCCAGCAGCTCTACATCCTTCTTGAAATGAGGCCTCCAGGCCTGTATACAGTACTCTAGGTGTGGCCTGACCATTGCCTTATACAAGGGAATAATCACCTCCTTATCCCTGCTAGAAAAATTCCTATATATCATTGACAATACACCATGAGCTACTCTTGCAGCCCGTCTGCACTGCTCAGAGAACTTCATATCTGCCTGCACAACCACCCCCAAGTCCCTTTCATTCTCTACCACTGTCAGTGTAGTACCACAGAGTTGATACGTTGCTCTGGGGTTGCTGTTTCCCATATGTAGTACTTTTCATTTGTCAATGTTAAACTTCATTTGCCACCTGTCAGCCCATCTGCTCAACCTTTCCAGATCCTGTTGCAGCAGCATAGTGTCAGTAGTGCCCTTGACAACCCAGCCAACCTTCGTATCGTCTGCAAACTTGGACATTAAACTTGATATACCATCATCAATATCATTTATAAATACAGAAAACAATAAAGGACCCAATACTGAACCCTGAGGGACTCCACTAATAACATTAGTCCACGATGAGCAGTGTCCATTGATTACCACTCTCTGTCTTCTCCCCCTCAACCACCCCTTTATCTATAGCAGCAATTTGCCTCCAATGCCACACTGCTCCAATTTGTGCAGCAGTCTTCCATGTGCAACAGTATCAAAAGCCTTTCTAAGATCCAAGTATATCAAAGTTATTCCCTGCATCCAGTTCTTTTGTGACTGCATCATAGTATCCAATCAAATTGGTCAGGCAAGACTTACCCTTAACAAAACCATGCTGTGTCCGAGCTATAACTGAAGTCTTGTCTAGATGATCCTGCAGTGCTTCTTTAACCAGTGCCTCCATTAATTTTCCGGGAATAGAAGTTAGACTGACAGGTCTATAATTACTTGTGTCAGCCTTTGATCCTCCTTTGTGAATTGGGGTCACATTTGCACATCTCCAGTCCATGGGTGCCTCCCCTGAGTCCAAGGAAGCTCTCATAATTATGGCTAAGGGTTTGCTTACTTCCTTTGCTGCCTCCTTTAATATAACTGGATAGATCTCATCCACCCCAGGTGCCTTTCTTGTGTTTATCTTCAACAGTTTCTCCTCCACTTTACTCTCAGTTATTACAAGATTCTCTAGCTTACTGCCAGAGTTGAATACACCTCTGGCATTCCCCTCGCTGAATAACTCCTCATGTGTGAATGTCGATGCAACATATTCATTTAGTTTGTTAGCTACCTGAGCAACTTTTTGAGTTTGTTAGCAACTGATCATCAACAGTTGACCCATCGATATCAAGTGGACCAATTGATGAGGTATAGCATACCTAATGTCTGAGTTTGCGGATAATACAAAGATTGGCAAGGTGGTTAATGATAGTAATAGTGATGCTGCTGAAACAAGATCTAAAAAATTAGAATGGTGGGATGAAAAATAGAGGCTGAGGTTTAAAACTGTCAAATGAGGTACTACTACATATGGGTAGCAGTAATCTCAGAGTAATATATCAACTCTGTGGTACTACACTCAGGGTAGTTGAAAATGAACAGGACCTGGGGGTAACTGTGCAGTCTTCTCATATAAAAAGTTCTCCGAGCAGTGCTGACAGGCTGTCGAGAGAGGTCAAGGGGTTTTGTCAATAAAATACAAGAATTTTGCTAGCAGGGATAAGGTGATTATCCCATTATCTTGTTAGACATATCTTGAGTATTATGCAGGTCTGGAACCCTCATTTTAGGAAGGATGTATAATGGGTACAAAGAAGGGCAACAAGATTGGTGAGAATGGGTACTAGAATGGGTACTACAACTAGAATGGGTACAAAGAAGGGCAACAAGATTGGTGAGGGGAGAAAGAGGTGCTCTTACCAAGAAAGGCTTCAGTTCTACAAATTGCAGCATCTAAAGACTAGACACCTGTGAGGCAAACTGATTGAGGTGTTCAAGGCTCTGAATGGCTTCAGCAAACTCAATGCTGAAGGGATTCATTCTCTTGCTAAGACTATACACAAAACGGAACATAAATTCAAATTGAGGAAGGATGGTTGCAGAACAGATGTGTGGAAGTTTGCTTAAAGCAAAGTTGATTGATTGCTGAAACAAGTTTCCATCTGTTGTAATGGAAGTGGGTAGTCTCAATAAATTCAAGGAAGAACTAAACAAACTATTGGAGGGAATAGATAGGTGAAATGGGATGGATTTTTTAATTCTTGGCTGATGTTCTATAAGCTTGTTTTCTTGAATCATTTGACACTATTAATGCTAATTAGGGAATTGTGTGGGTTGATGAGAGTCATCTACCACCTAGTATTGCCTGCTAACATACAGGGGTGGCATTACTCCATGTGGTATGGGCACCTCACCTCAACCCCTGCTTACGTTGGTTCGTATCTGGGTGGTCACTTCCAGTGTCCTGTTGTTTGGTTTTTAGGAGAATTAGCAACTAAGGCCATATTGCTCCGGGGATATGCGATGGTCATTCCCTAAACTTTCCGCATCCTCCATATTTGGTGGTCACAGGCTCGAACCCCAGTCTAATCAAGAAGTGTGTGCTACGCACTGCTGCTCCTGCTCCACCTGGCTACGGAGGCACCTCCAGTGTGCTAGGTTGTTGTATTTCAGGACTTGCACATGGGGTTATACCCAGAATTACTAACGGTCCCACCATTGTGAAGGTGCAAACAGAGGATTTGGCTGTCAGATTGACCGGACTTTGCTGAAATTAGATCCACTTGACGTGTGTGTCATCCAAATATCAGTTCGATCGACATTTTAGACTCCCAATTAGCAAGCACAGCTTGGCATACCTGAGAGAATGTCTGCAACAGCCTCAAGTAGTTGCTCTTGACATTTCAAAGGCTTTTGATCATGTTTGGCATAAAGGTCTTCTAAATAAGCTTTCATCTTATGGTTTGCCAACTGTTTTTTGTAATTGGGTATCCAGTTTCCTCTCTGATTGCTCACTGCAGGTGACGGTAGATGGCTCTATCTTCTAATTTCTCCACTAATGCTGATGTTTTCCAAGGTTCAGCTCTTTCTCCCCCTCTTTTCCTCTTTTATATCAATGAACTTCTTCCATTGAATGCTATCCATCATTTTGCTGATGATAGCACTTGGATTTCTCCCTCCAGTTTTAGAAACCTTGCCATGCACAAACAGCTTCAACTTCTTGAATATCTGCTATCAATTCCTTAAATGCTATTCTCCTGGTAATTCTCCAGTGGGGCTAAAATAACTTGGTTAATTTCAATCCTTCTAAAACTCATTCCTGTCTTATATCTCTCACAAAAAGGATTCTTCTGCTCCTATGCTTATCTTCGATGAGACACTGATTTCTAGGCAAGATCATATATCTGTATTGGGAATTTACCCTCACTTCTAATCTCTCTTGGCATAAGCACATTACAAATATAGCTTCCTCTGCATCTAAAACTGGGTTTCCCTTTAGCTCTCGGCGTTACTTTTCTTCCAAACAGCTGTTCACTCTGTACAATCGCAAATCCACCCAACGGTAGAATATTGTTCCAACATCTGGGGTGGTGCTCCCAAAACCTCTCTCAGGCTTCTAGATTCCATTCAGAAGAGGCAGTTAGGTTAATTAATGAGTACTGTTTCTACTGCATGCTTTTTTTACAGACACTTCCATGGGCACTGTTCTTCTGAATTGGTTTCTATAATTCCTGCTCTCTCTCTCTTCCAAAGCAGTCCAAACATGTGCTGCAACCAATCAACATCCTTTTACTGTCCAACTTCAAACTCACAGAACCAACTTTTCATCTTCCTCATGTATTAAACTTCCATTTTCTGGAACAGATTTCCATCAGATGTATTTTCCAAAAAAATTACAATCTATAGAAGTTCAAGCCTAATGTTAACAAATATTTTCGTTCATCTTTTCAACCTTCAACCAATGCATGGTACTAAGTATTATAGGTTCTATTACCTCTAGTGTTTGGGATTTTGATTAAAAAAAAAAAATTTATAACTTTTATAAAAAGTATGAATTGTCCTTATGCACTTGATACTTTTACATATAGGAATAAAGGTTTTAACAATTTGATCAACTGCTTGAAATGAAAGTGTAGAAATGATCATTTGATAAATGTAAAAACAATATTGGCAATAAGGAAGCCACAAAACACACACACACATACTGCACTGCATGGCAAAATCTGATGGGCAATATATGTGCTTTCCTCATGCTGACAGTATTTTCTATGTTGCTGAAGGGTCATTTGTCACATTCATTTTACTACAGATGTAATACACAGGAAATTCTGACTTGTGTGTTGCCTCTTCTTACAGGGTAGGCTTTTTTAGCCCTAAAATCTTACTTTGTATACAGAAATAGTAAAATTTAATTATCAAAGAAATCTATAAGCCTTTACTTTTGTTCCTAAATATGGGGATATCCACTTGGACTGTTGGAAAAATTATTAAGTATAGTGTCCCCCATTCACACTGCCAAGGATCATTATGTAATGTTCCCAATGCTGACACAGTTTTCAAAGACCTCAAGATAAACATGTAAAAATAAGCTTGATAGATGATTCTTATGTGTATATTACCAATAGAATACTTAGCTTCCTATCAGAAAGCTGTTTAAAACCACTAGATTAGCAGGAATGGGAGCTTTCACAGATTGATAGCAAATATACAAAATGTTCATCAATTGAAAGTTACCTCATGTTTTGCAGAGCTTGGGCGATTGTCAGGTGGCTCAAACATTGGCAAGGGTTCTTGTGATCTACTTGTATCTGTTAATCCTGACATTCCTAATCCTGGTATTGAACCAATTGCAATACATCCTGCTCCTCCAGATGCAGGAGATAACCCACGTGATGGATCTGGCATAAATCCTGTCAGCAATGGCTCAGGAGTAGAAACAGATTTATTGGAGTAGGGGACACCTGGACCCACATAAGCATTAGCCGCACTTGCAAAACTACCTCGAGATATCAAAGTGCACATGTATGCATCATGTGAAAATACATCATAATGGATTAATTCGGCAAAAAGAAGAACCACATTTGCAAAAGCCAATCTACTATCTTTGGAAGGTTTATCATCTGAAAATAAATAAAATAGTCTGACCAAGAAAGAAAAACAAGTATCTAAATTAAAAATTTTTATAACATAAGAGATGATTATGGATAAAACTGACTTAAAAAACAATTAAACATTTAACTTTTTTAAAATAAATTAATAAGAAATATATGTAAAAAAAAAGTGACTGAAAAGATCTAGGTTTAAATATCATTGATAATGGGAGGAATTTCTTAAAGGTCTGTTCACTCAGGACTGTAATTAATTAGTCACTGGATAAAAAGTACTGCTCCCTCAATAAGGCAGCAAGAGATTTATTTTTAATCTTACAGAAAGAATAAATTGGCTTATAAATATATGATATTATATGATGCAAATTCAATGTGTTATTGTGTGGGTTGATGGTGCGTCGTATGTCTATAAACTTCCTAGAAAGAAAAAATAAAATTATATTAATAATACTTTTAAGCAATATTTACTTAAACCAGTGAAATTTTCTATGGTAGAATATTAGTCAAATTTGCCATAATACTTAACCACATACAGATATAGGCTGTCCAATGTGTGGGTGTATTTTCCACAACATTTACACTGAATAGATTAGTTTGCAAACATTTAAATAAGGTAGAAAGTAGCACAGCAAACTAAGAAGAAAAACCTAATTTTAAGAAAGGAATTACATTACCATCAGAATGATTAGAGTAAAATATTAATTATCTGTATTCAACACAGTACTTTGTTTAGAGAATTTATGAAAGGTTTTGAGACTTCTAAGTCCTGGGGCTTTGGCATAGCTTACATGCTGAGGGAAGATGTTCAACACTGGTCAGGTGGCAGCTATAGTAGCTGCCACAAGGTTTTAGCAAGACATTGAGCCCCGTACATGTTACTCTCAATATGTCTTCAGATTAACTGCCGAGGTCATATGAACTGTATTAATTGCAATTGTGCATTTTGAGGTTGAGAAGGTTAAAAGAGTAGAGCAAGAGGAATAAATTTGACGGGCTAACTCATTCTTTGAGTAGATATGAGATCAATTTCACTGTTGGCATTTGGATAAGCACATGGTGTTAGTCACAGCAACGGAGAATCTACATGGTGAGAAATCAAGAACCACATACAGTACTAATCTAAAGGAGGTGGCAGTGAAGTTAGGGGATGGATATCCTGTTCAAACATCTTGAGAGCCAATATTCCAATGAAAGGAACTTTCTCATTTATGTGGATCATGCACAGGACCAGATTATGGTGGAATATAAAAACTGACACCAGGCTCGGTTGCACATCCTCATTTATTTCAAAGTTAGGAAGACTGGTAAACAGTATGAACAAGACCCACATTACAGCATAAACCATGTCATCATTGTAGCAGAGTGTTGTTGGAAGATGATGCTCCAACACATGTGAAAATGACATTAACATGGAACTTAACCTTGTGTACCTGTTATCTGTCAAAAAACTTTATTTTATTATTTTTTATTTTTTTCTGGCAAATGTTGTTTGTATTGTTTTAGAATAGTAAAGTTCCAGTCTATTTCCTAATACAGTGATGGCAAACCAGAGATATGCAAAGGAAAAAAATACCAGCACATAAATTTGTCTTCGAATAAAAAATAAACAAATCCAAATAAACTATGTTACCGTATTTCCCCATGTATAAGACGTACCTTAATTTTGGGGCCCGAAATTTGAAAAAAAAATGTATTACATAAAGTTATTCAACTCGAGTTTTATTCATCATAAAATTCATAACTGTCAAAACTCCCATCCATTAGCTTGTCCTCATCTGTCTGATGATGAATCACTGTCTTCATATACTGCCTCGTCCTCAGTTCCATCTATGGTATTTGAAATGCCACACTTCTTAAATGACTTGACAACGATCTCAATCTTGATATCCCAAGATCTTTTCACCCAGGTACAAACTTCTCCTATAGTTGGTTTTCTTCTCTCTTTCTGCTGGTGTCAAATTGTCCCCAGAAGACTTCATCGATTGGTTCCAATTGTCTCTCATGTCAGCTTTGAAGGGTTTGTTAATGCTGACATCAATTGGTTGGAGCTGGGATGTCAAGGTATGGTGGCAAGTTTTGTTTTTTGCTCTGCAGCAATCTTCTTTGTATTTTTTGTTATGTGTGCCCTGAACTGATCAAGCACCAATAGGGCAGGTTTGCGTAAGAGCCCACCTGTTCTCCTGTTCCAAACTTTCTCAAACCAGATCTTCATCCCATCCTGATCTATCCAACCCTTGTCATGAACGTGGACAATCACTCCTCGAGGAATGTCTTCTTTTGGCATTGTTTGCATTTGAAAATCAGCATAGGAGGCAGCTTGGTTCCGTTGGCACAACAAGCTAGAACAACTGTAAAATGGCTCTTTTCATGTCCACTTGTCTTCACAGTTACAGTTTTCATCCCCTTCTTATCAACAGTTCTGTTACTTGGGACATCAAATTGAAGGGGGACTTCGTCCATATTTGCAATCTGTCCCAACTCAAACTGATGTGTCTTCCGACACTGAATGACAAAACAATGAAATTCAAGGACCTTCTGCTCATAGCTTTCAGGCATCTTTTGGGAAAGTCTGGTGTGTCAACGCATGCTTAGTCCATTCTGTTTCATGAACCTGAAGCACCAATTGTGTCCTCCTTTGAAATCAGTAACTTCTTTTTCATCAGTAGTTCTTCTTGCCTCATGCTGAACCATCTTTGTGGACACAGGAATTCCAATTGCCCTTTGCTCCTCAATCCATATCTTCAATTCCCTCTTTAATCAGGCGATTTTTCTGACTTGCCTCTCATGGCCTTCTGCCGTGGCGTTTTCGGTAGAGTTTCTTCTTCCCATAGCCAGTCTCAGATTGTTTTCTCAGTTGGAGGAGGACCAAACTTACGTTCAGCAGCATGATTTCCATTCACTTTTGCAAACTGGATCACTTTTAACTTGAATTCAGCACTGTACGAAAATCTTTTCTGAGCCATTTCTGGGCAGAATGTGGTAAAACGTAACCTAATATATCGGTAACAAGTGCGAAACAATGAGCGCAAAGACAACAAGCGCGAAAAAAGCGGGAAATGCAAGTATAAAAAATCTACAACCACTGTATAAGACTATGATATAATAACTAAAAAAGATGTACATGTAAAACAGAACAATAAGAGGAGAATAAATCATCAACCACTGTTTAAAAATTGCTTAAATCTGGTAATAGTAACTTATCCTTTGAAGAAAGTAAATGACAACTAGGACATTGTGCCACCTGCTAAAATCTACAGATATTCCACAGGTATTTTCAAGAACACTATTTTTCTGATTTGGTATCTATAATTCAGGGCCACAAAAGAGTACTCTTACAAAAAAAAGACTTGACTTCTGCAAACTGCAACAATTCATGTCTATAATCAGATTTCCATGCAGGTGTCTCTGTTTGAGGCACCTGTGAGGAGATCTGAATGAAGTTATTTAAGGCTTTAAATGGAATGAATAAACTAAATGCTGAATGAATAACAAAAAACACACAAACACATGGGTTCAAACTGATAAATGTTAATAAACAAATGACAATAAACATAGTCACAGAAAATGTTGTCAGGTACTATATCAATTTTAAATGCATGACTAGAACAATATCAAAGAGAATATTAATGAATATGATTCAGAGAAAAATTACTTTTGCACAGGAGCATAAAAACTAAAGTTAACTATTTTTCTTAAGAAACAATGTAATGATATACATCTAATCTTTATGAAACATTCTGAATTTGATAATGTACTGTGGAGAAACTCAATAATTATAATGAAAGCTAAACAATGTCTCTTGTTTTATCTGTCATTATAATTATAGCACAGAGAAAAACAGCAGGCAGTTCAAAGTCACTCACTTGGCTTTCCACTCTATAACTCTTATGGAAGACAAGTCCTAGTGAGTCACCTTGAGCTGCTTGTTCTTTTCGCTCCATGCTATATTCATGCAGCTGAAAAGCTGTATGACTAGTCATAATGGTGGCAAGAACCTTAATTGTATGGAATTAAATCTATATTTTGAAAATGTCAATAAGTCACTGTTCATAGGGAGATTAACCATACAATGGCACCTCTTTATTTGGATGGATGCTTAAAGATAAATGTCACCATTGTGCCGGTGGCACAGTGACTTCTATCATTTCCAGATTGTAAAATGACAATTTTTTTTTTACTTTGCCAGATATTAAAGAATTTTGGATTGTAATGGTAACATGCCACATTTTCCTGTACTAACATTAGCATTTACCATTAGTAGAGGCATACAACGCAAGAAAGCAAGCTTATGCAGCATTAGCCAAAAAAAAAAAAAAAAAAAAACTGCCCTATTTCACCCCTCCATTCGTTCCAAATACCTGTCCAGCTCAGCTTTAAATTTATTTAGGCTATCAACTTCCACAAAAAAAGTTGGAAATCTGTTCCACCAATCAACTACCCGCTGGCTAAAGGTAAACTTCCGCATATCTATCCTACAACTGTCTTTCCTCAATTTGAATTTATGCCCACTCAGATGATTATTCTGAACAAGAGCAATCCCATCAGCATTGGGCATGCTCATTTAAGGCTTTATACACCTCAATCACATCACCTCACAGGTGCCTAGTCTCCAAACATTGTAATCTGCAAAATTTAAGCCTTTCTTCATAAGAGCAGCCCTTTGTTTCATTCACTACCTTGTTGCCTTTCTCTGTACTCATTCCAAAACCTCTACATCCTACTTAAAATGAGACTTCCAGACCTGTACACAGTACTCAAAATATATAATATCAGTTATTCCCTGCATCCAGTTCTTTTGTGACTGCATCATAGTATCCAATCAAATTGGTCAGGCAAAACCTTCCCTTAGCAAAACCATGCTGTGTCCGAACTATAACTGAAGTCTTGTCTAGATGATCCTGCAGTGCTTCTTTAACCAGTGCCTCCATTAATTTTTCTGGAACAGAAGTTAAACTAACAGGTCTATAATTACTTTTGTCACACTTTGATCCTCCTTTGTGAATTGAGGTCACATTTGCACATCTCCAGTTCATGGGGTACCTCCCCTGAATCCAAGGAAGCTCTCATAATTATGGCTAAAGGTTTGCTTACTTCCTTTGCAGCCTCCTTTAATATAACTGGATAGATCCAATCCACCCAAATGCCTTTCTTATGTTTATCGTCAACAATTTCTACTTCATTTTCATCTCAGTTATTACAAAATCGTCTAGTTCACTGCCAGAGTTTAGTTCACCTCTGGCATTCCCCTCCCTGAATAATTCCTCATGTGTGAATGTAGATGTAAAATACTCATTTAGTTTGTTAGCCACATGAGCAGGATCAACAACAGTTGAACCATCGATATTCAATGGACCAATTTGATTCATCCCCTTCCTTCTACAATTCACATAGGTAAAGAACTCTTTGCTGTTTTTCTTTGCATTCTTTGCCAAAGATTTCTCATAATCTGCCTTTGCCTGTCTAACCTCCTTTGTGACTTGGTTAACAGACCAGCTTATATCTATCATAGGCTTCCATGTCACCCATTAATTTATATGTATCCCATGCATTTTTCTTCTCTGCCACATGTCTCATTAGTTCATCTGACATCCATTTAGGCCTAAACCTTGAACAATATTTCTTAGTTGGTATGTAAAGCCCTGTAGCTTCCAAGATTAATTCTTTGAATGCTTCCCATTTTGAATTTGCTGTTGGTAACATCATCAGTTGGTCCCACCATATAGAATTTAAATACTGTCTCAGACCTCTGTAGTTGCCTTTACGAAAGCAAAAATCCTTTCCTTTGCCCCTTTAGAGTAAATCCCACTAATTCCATCTCTCTCTCTCTCTCTCTCTCTCTCTCTCTCTCTCTCTCTCAATCACAGCATAAGTCTCAACCAGTCAACTTCCATTCACTGTTCACATCTACAAAATTAACTATCCATCATCTCTTGTTTATCCCCTCTACTTTTCTTTGGAACAACCTTCTTCTATATGTATTTCCCAAAAAAACTGCAATCTACAGAAATTTAAATCCAATATCAACAAGTTTGATACAAGAGTAGGCTGATATCTTACTTTGTATCAACCTACAACCTGAACACAATACTCTATGTTCTAATACCCTTCGTGTTTGAGGTTGCCATAAATAAATGTAATGGTAAATTTTATTGCTGTAAATATTATACAGGGTGGCCACTGAAAGAATGAAGGGTTTAAAAAAGTCATAACTTGTTCATTTTCAATCTTTTTTATTTTCCTTTTTTTACAGGTTATAGAGGATCCCTTGAAGATTAAAATGGCAATGTATGATGTCCAGCAACAAGTTCCAGTGAAAGATCAATTATTGAAACTCAGAGAAAATACTGGAAAAATTTTAAAGTAAGAGTATCTCCTAGCGATAACATGATTCAGAACCTAATCGCCCGGTTTGAAAGAACTGGTTCAGTCGCCGATCATTCGGGAAGAGGTCCTAAGCGCACCGTGTGCACTGACACAGCGGTGGAAGCTGTACGGCAGAGTGTCCTTGAGGCTCCATCTGCCTCTACCCATCGTCACTCTGCTCAACTAGGCATTGCCAGAACATCCCTTCAGAAGATTCTGAAACTGGATTTAAAAATGTTTCCATACAAGATCCAAATGGTCCAAGCTTTACAACCCCAAGAAACTCAGCAGCGCCTGTAGTACACCATTTGATTTCAACACCTAGCGAGAGATAACAAGTTTTTAAACAACTTGATAATGGGTGATGAGGCCCATTTTCATTTAAGTGGGTATATCAACAAACAAAACTTCAGATTTTGGGATACTAAGAATCCCAGGGAATTACAACAGCATGAATTGCATCCCGAAAAATGCATTGTTTGGTGCGGTGTTATGGCTGAAAGAGTTATTGGCCCCTATTTCTTTGAAAATAAGGAAGGTCAGCCAGAAAGAATCAACGGGGACCCTGTATAGGACAATGCTTGAAAATGTTTTACGCCCAGTGGTCGAAGATAATCAGGAGGTATGGTTCCAACAGGATGGAGCTACTGCACACACTGCCAGGGTGACGATGGACCTCCTGTGAGAAATTTTCGGTGAACGAATAATTTTAAAAAATGCTGAATTTGTTTGGTCTCCGGGTTCACCTGATTTGACGGTCATGGAAAATGCTGTGGAAAGAGCCTGTATTTGTGAGCAGGAAAATGGTGGCCATTTGAGGGATGTTGTTTTTCACACATAATACTAAAAAAAATCCATTAATTATATTTCCAAATAAAATAATAAAAAATTAAAAAAACATGTGTTTGTAAAAGTTATTTTTGTTTTATATCATTCAGTCTTTCAGTGGCCACCCTGTAGTATATGGATCTAATAAAACCACTTCTGATATTGATTGCACTTCTACAAAATTATAAAGTAGCACCTGAATGTGGGAGCATTTAATGCAGCAAAAATTGTTGACCATTTTATATTTTAATAGCACAATGGCTTACAAGTAATGATACAGGTGCTACTTTTTATTTTTTTAACTAGTTTTGTAGAAGTGTAATCAATATTAGAAGAGTTTTTATTAGGTCTATATACTATAATATTTACAGCAATATAAATATAATTTTATAGCACAACTATAACCACATAATGCATAACATAATTTAAAATAGCATAATTTCTACAATATCATGTAAGTGGGATTAGTGTGGCATAATAATGTTTATACCTCTTAGTTTCATGGGTTGTTTTAAATTAAATTTAGCCTAAAATCATACCTCATCCTAGAGCAGCAAAGCAAAGTGCTGAACGGAGTGAGATGCTTTGTTTTATAGACCTGCCCTTGGTAGTTCTCCTACAAATCAGGATTACATTATGTATCTAACTTGTCCCCTTTTTTGCAAAGTTAAATTAGCAGGACATGATGCAGCTATAGAGGATGCCATTGTGTGTTTGTTACAAAAAGCATGAGGAGATTAAGTACAAATGGACAGGTGGAACAAAGTAGGGTAGGAGAGATGCTAAAATTTATAACGTTCTAGAGCAGCTATCACCTTTTAAGGGCAGAAAAGGTGATCCAAGCACTGGGAATCTAGTTATTACAAGAGAATTGACGTGACAAAGACAGTAGAAGCTTTACACATATATGATAAGGCAACAAAAATTAGTCAGATATACCCTGGTAATTGAAACAGCTCTATAACTTGCTAATGTCATTAAGAATTAAATAAATTAAATACATGGTTGGTTTTTAAAGAATTTTTGATGTAAAGCAAAAAATATTAGAAATTGTAAAAAAATTAATAATAACCTACCTAAGACAGGTGCTTGAGTATCCAAAAAATTTACCAAGAGATTCTGGTAGAGAGGCAAACTAAGAGGTAGAATTCCAACTGAATCTTGAGAATCCTTTTCATCAACTGGATCAGCATCCATGTACTTCTAAGTAACAGTTCATCAAAATCAAGTAAGTTGAAGTTTTAAATCCAAGTTCATTTTAAATCCAAGTTCACCTAATATCAAGCATTAAATTTTAACCAGTCCACTTTATCCATAGGGTGCATCATATGTACACCTTCTAAAAAATGCAATTCAAAATAAGCAATAAAACAAATATCAACACTAACTTTATAATAATGGAAAATGATTTATTCCCTACTTATGGTATATAATTTTTCACAGGCATTCTGTTGAGTTAATTTCTTTCTTTCCTTCAGTGTGAGCAGACAGAGAAAGACCTATAATAAAAGCAGACTGAATTGTCTGTCAAAGATTCTGCATCATGTTTAGAACAAACTGATTTCAATAACACAGATCAGTGATCAGAGGCAGACTAATTCAAAAGGGACCAGGCTCCAAGCCTTTTAAGATAGAACTTTATTTACTGTTACCAGGACAGCACTATTTATATTCACATATATGCCCAAATTATAGTCAGAAGATTAAAAACTATATGTGTTTTTAACAAAAATGATATATATCAGTAGCTCTCAGCATACGTCATAAAATAAGTACTATATTCTAAACTTTTATTCTTCCCACGAAGTTAAGCCTTGCTATACCTGCGGCGACATGGCGCAGAAGCAATCTGAAACATGCAGAAAATGCTCATAATCCACAAATTGCTGTATCAACTGCAATGGCTCCTATAGGCTTGTTTTTTGTGAGACCTGTTTTTTAAAAAAACTTAGCTCAAGCCTCAGCTCAGAGGCGATCACGATGGCAGTATGCTACATGCTGTGGGCACAAAGTGAATGCCACAGAATCAAAGGCAAGGGATAGTGTCTCCCCCCTCTCCAACTCCATTGCCTGCGGACTATTCCAGTGAAGTTGACTACAGGTCACCTAATGCAAGCATGTCCGACTCCGCCACAGTTCTCCTATGCTGAGATGCTCAGGCGCAAACTGATCGGGTCCTAGAGCAGCATGAGGAGCTCCTGTGTCAGAATTGTAGTAAAATGGGCAAGAAGCTTACCTTGGGTTTTGGAGTTTTTTTTTTTTTTTTTTTAAGGAGCCTTAGCAACTAAGGCCATATTGCTCCGGGGATATGCGGTGGTCATTCCCTGACCTTTCCGCATACTCCGTATTTGGTGATCACGGGCTGAACCCCGGTCTAATCAAGAAGCGTGTGCTACACACTGCTGCTCCTGCCCACCTGGCTACGGAGGCACCAAGCTTACCTTATTTAAGAATATTCTAAGAAAGCTCTGCATGGAGAATATAACCCTAAGAGAGTCACTACAGTGGCTGAAAGATCTACAACATTCTACACACCGTTCTGTGTCCTTGCTGCTGGAATCTATCAGTAAGCCCATTCAGGATACAGACTCTTTACCTATGCAAATTGTTCAACACTCGAAACAAATGGTTTGACTCCCGCATCGTGCAGCCCCCAACAGAGTCGTTACCTGCAATCCTTTCACCTCCATCCCCTTCCCCGGAAGTCGCGAAGGCATGGGGGAAGAAATCAGCACTAAGCAGAAGTAATGTGCCTCCCAAGCAAGGCAAGACCAGTCTTAGTAAAGAGACCTTTGTCAGCTGAGCAGATCAGAATTGTGATGCAGTTATTGGCCCTAACCCACTAAGTATTAAAATCGTGCAATGTAGAGGAAGGAGGTCTAAACCATCCAGCATATTTATAAGTCTACTATGCCCGGAAAAAATGGTGGAACAAATTGAAACCCTTCTGAAGCAGCTAGACATACGCGGTACCCCCACCAGAGTTCCAACTATGCATCTTTCCGGATCAAGATCGAAGATCCTAATATAGAAAGGTATCTAAACACAGATATCTGGCCTGCAGATCTTCTAGTAATGCCATCTTTCGGCGACCATAATGCGCAACCAGGGATACGTGCAATCTCGAGACCAGAGGTGGACAGGGTGCATCTCTGTGCATAGCTAGGCAACAAACCAGACTGTACCTTTCAACCTGATAAAAGAAGAGCAGCCACCATGCTGACTAAATTCTGCAATCATCTCGTCAAGTCTGATCACCAGATACAAGTGCGCATTACTAGTAGGGCGGGTCATAGTGCCACATCCTGCTCAAGAGGAATCCACCTCCGATCAGCCACCATCCTCAGGGAAAGGAACCCTAGAAACTTAATCCAGATTAAGTCCGTCAACAATAAACATGTGAAATGCTTCATGCAGAACATCAGGAGCCTGAAGAACCAGCTCAGTGCCCTGACTGACATACTTCTAAGTGTGGATTATGACTTTGTTATCCTTATTGAAACCTGGCTTTGTGATGACATGGACATATCGCCATTAACCACCATCACAGTTATCAGTCTATTTTGGAGAACATGAAAGATAGGAAAGAAGCGGGAGTCAATCTGCCAAAGGCAACAGCTCTCTCTGATCAAATCTTGGGCATACCCTGGTAGCAATTTTGAGGCTGTTCTGGGCTGCTATCTAGTCAATGGACTAAAGTTGCTAGTAGATGCATTTACTTACCCCCACCCATTGCAGATCAATGCATTACAAACTTTTCTGCTTGGCTCTTGACTTCTATAAAGTGCAACTAGAAAGTAATAATTCTCTGAGACTTCAACCTTCCCCTGCCAGCTGCATCGAAGCTCTTCGATCAGTTAATTCAGACCCATTGCATCTGTGTCCCCACCCCTCTCGCTGAGAAGCCACGTTACAGAAAATCTTTTCCAGCCATGGGAGTGTTGAAGCGGTAATCAGTTCTAATTTGGCATTTCTCTCTGACCACAGGCCAATTGAGGCTTCTCTCATCCTGTTGAAAGAATGCTATAACCAACCAAACCAATCGAACTCGACTGAAAAGATCCGGAAGGCTGTATATGAACCAAAATACCTAAAAATTGAAACAGCAATAGATCTCTTTAGGCTCTACCCTTGGCAAACTCTCATTGAAATCAAGAAAGAAGCTGCATTTTGGCTTCAGAAATGGTTGTCTTTCATTCCTAGGGTGGCCATGTCAAGAGTATGCATCATCTGCACACACTTGAAGCTGTGGTGGTCCAGCATCCTTATGCACCAGTTTAAAGAAAAACAATAACTACATGTCCAATTCAAGGGATCATCCACAGAAAGATCATACTCAGCATACTCAACAGCCAGATGCAGTTTACAGAAATCCAAGAAGCAGGCTATCAATTCATTCAGGGAGAAGAGGATAGCGTGTGGCCGCCGATCCTGATCAGCCAATCACATCTGGCCAGTATAATCGTTAAACCTGGCCAAATGGTGCAATCATGTAACTCGGTTCGTCAACACAAACAGTGCAACTGCGGACTCCCCATGGAACAGTGTCCACTATGACATAACTAATCTTACTAATGTGCCGATTGGCGAAGAGGAGCTATCAAGGCCATCAATGCCCTGTCCAATAAGAAAACAATGGGAAGTGACTCTATTCCCGCCTTTCGCCTAAAAGTTGCCTCCTACTTCACCAGCAATGAGCTGATGAAGTTGTTTAAGAGACTTTTAAACACTTGGCAAAATTATAGTCATCGCAGTTCCAAAGATGCAGAATCTGACCTCAACTGCTGACTATAGGCCTATTTCAATCTCTTCCCTTTTCTCAAATGCTGGAGAAGTGCGTGCTTAAAGTGGTTGTTGATCAGATCCTTTCCTAGAGATCTCAGCATACACATTACGCACTCTCACAAAGATCACCGATAACATGCATACAGGCCCTGAATTTAAAAACCATTCATGCTTGGGAGCAAGGCTTGTTATACATGCTGTTTTTCTGGATCTGAACGAGGCCTTTGACTTAGTGCAAGTTAAGCCACTTATGTGCCTCCTGGAGAACTACTACAATTTCACGGGTAATGTCTCGAAGCTCCTCAGGAATCTCCTAACTAAGAGGTGCCTTACCTTCCAGCAAGGGAATAACTGCATCACAAAACAGGTGGAAGTCAGTATACCCCAAGGTGGATCATTGTTGGCACTGCTTTTATCAGAGATATTTATTCCGCTAATGAACGAGACACCTGCATTTATGGCCTACGTCGACAATATTGTATGTTACCTCTCGGGTCCAGCTAACACCTCACCAGACCAGGCAGAGAAATTATCGAAATCTGTCATCCTGAACAAATATCTGTCTTCTTTCTGTGAATACGCAACTTATTTTGGGCTTAAAATAAACCCTGAAAAATCCAAATATATCATCTTCTAACCTAGAGCACAAGAAGACCTCAATCCAGCAGCCTCTCTGCAGCCCTCCATTGTGGGGCATGTTCTCATCGCCACTCATTCTGTAAAATTCCTGGGAGTGATAAAGGACGAAAACCTAAACCTACACCCGGGCCCAGCACCTGGCATATGCGAGGAAGCTCACAATGGTGCTTAATTTATACTCCGCTGGGCTGAGAAGTGGCAACTAAAGTTTAACATTGACAAATGCAAAGTACTGCATATGGGTAGCAGCAGCAAAGGCGCCTCCGTAGCGAGGTGGGAAGGAGCAGCAGTGCGTAGCACATGCTTCTTGATTAGACCGGGGTTCGAGCCCATCACCACCAAATATGGAAGGTGTGGAAAGGTCGGGGAATGACCACCGCATATTCCCGGAGCAATATGGCCTTAGTTGCTAATGCTCCTAAAAACCAAATAATAAACAAACAGCAGCAGCAACCCCACAGAAATGTACCAACTGTGGGGTACTACACTCAGGATGGTAGAGAATGAAAAACATCTGGGGGTAATTGTGCAGTCAGATATGAAGTTTTCTGAGTAGTGCAGACAGGCTGTCAAAGCAGGTCATGGTGACTTATCAAGAATGTTGTGGTGTCTTGTCAGAACTTTTGCTAGTAGGAAAAAGTGATTATCCCTTTGTATAAGGCAATGGTCAGGCCACTCCTTGAGTACTGCATACAGGTCTGGAGGCCTCATTTTAGGAAGGATGTAGAGTTGCTAGAATGAGTACAGAGAAGGGCAACAAGATCGGTGAGGGGAAAAGGGTCTTCTTACCAAGAAAGGCTTAAATTCTGGAACTTCTGGAGAACTGTAAGGTGATTTGAATGAGGTGTAGAAGGCCTTGAATGGTTCAATGCTGATGGGATTCTTCCTCTTGCCAAGATTATGAACCTACGGTGGTATAAATTCAAATTGAGGAAAGACAGTTGTGCAATAGATGTGCAGAAATTTGCCTTTAGTGGGTAGTTGATTGCTGGAACAAACTTCCATCTGTCGTGGTGGAAGTTGATAGCTTAAATAAATTCGAAGAAGAACTAAATAAAGCTTGGAGCAAATGGATGGGTGAAATGGGAAGGGTTTTTTTTTTTTTTTTTGGCTGATTCTGTATAAGCTTGCTTTCTTGTATCATATGCTTCTACTAATGCTAATTTTCTGCAGTAAATTACTCTTCTCAAATAGCAAGCATTTTGTTTGCAGCAAATTATAAAATACAGCCATCTCATCAAGATTAAAAATATTCTTTTACCTCATATTCTTCAAGTATATGCCACACAAACTATTCCTATTCTTAAACTTTTGGCACCAGCTACTGCTGCATTTGACATCACTAATTTCACATTTGTGAGTTAGATAACCAGACTTTTCTAGAAAAATTAAACCTCATAATGAAAAATTAAATATGAGCATTTGTTGACACCACTAAAAAGGTTTTGTCAAGCTCTTCATCATTTGCACTATGAATGTTTCCTTCCTTTTTTTTTTCTTTTAAATCATTACTCCAGTAACACACACTTCCTGCCATGTGGTTCCCCCACCGCCAGTACCACAGAAAAAGTACGAAAAGGGATGCTGTATTCTTTCGCAATGTCTGTTTTACTTTGTTCCATCCTATCAACCTCTTGTATAACCTTTCAGTTCAATTTCCAGGCTTAATTCTCTCCATTTACACTTTGTCACCAATAATTGCTAGATGAGGTGCTAATATAAGGAGGAAAAAAAAATTGCACATATCCTTTTAAAAATGGCACAAAAAATAGATTACAACAAAAGACTCTTTGAATATCGGGCAACAATTGTTACTTATTTGCAATAGATGTTTTACAGAGTGTATGTTGTAGCTATCATAAACTGGATTCTTTATGTAAAAGTAAATTAACAAGTAAATGATATCTTTCAGAAAATGCAGAATAAGGTTGATCACATACATGCTGATCGTGGGATAATAACAGAACAGTGCTAAGCTCTGTATTATTAACCATACAAATTGATATTATTTATTTCTCACTGGTAAAAACAGACTTTTCAATACATATTAACTGAATTTTGTAATATTCAAATATGTTTATATAGAAAAGCTTATCCTTTCACAAGGGAAATAATGTGCTTCATACAAATGAGAATTTTGTATGAGCTGAGTTTGTATTAACACAACTCTACTGTAAAAGGATTGACCACAGAGATATTGTACTATCCAGAGATAGGAGATGAAGAATTGAATTATGATGAAAATAGCACAATCAGAAAAAAGGCAGAGCACTGAACTGGGTAGTGTTCAACTGGGTAGTGCCATAAACTGGGTAGTGTTCAAAGAGATTTCTGTGGCCAAGGGAAAAGCTTCAATTTCAAAAGAGAGGATTACAATGGACTAACGTATTTCTTGGGTTCTATCAACTGGTAAGACAACTGTAAGCTGTTGGGTGTAAGTTCATTATGGGAAGTATTCAAGGGATTTATCCAGGATGCAACCAATGCATTTATTAAAATAAATATGAAACTTCTCTACTAAAGTGGAGAAGTTTCACAAAAGAAAAATTATCATGTGGACGATCAGAGAGGTTACAGGTTTAACTGAGATAAAAAAAGAATGGCAAACTATGCAAGGAAGCAAGCTTAGAGCATCAACCAAAAAAAAAAAAAAAAAAAAACCCCAGACACCTCCCATTTCACCTATTCATTCCTTCCAATTGTTTGTCTAGTTCTTCCTTGAATTTATTTAAGCTATGTCAGTATTAAGTGCATGTGTAACAAAACATAATGACAAGGTAAGACAGGTGAAAGATGAGTAGGAAAAATCACTATCAAAATTAGAGATAAAAATGGGGAGGGGGGGAAGAGTTCTTTTCATACATGGATATGAAAAGAAACAAAAAGTGCAAAACAAGCAGACAAGATGAATAGGTACTTTATATATAATGATCTTTACAGTTGAAGGGCCATTTGAATCAAGGGGGATCAATGAAAGGGGATTTTCATTGATCCCTCTGAAAAAGATTGTTGCTGTAAATTAAGTGATATATCGATCTTGGATGTGAGGGGAAACTAGTGAAACTGAGTGAAGGGAAGATTCCTGGATTGGGTGTACATCCTGTTATATTGAAAAAGGCTGAATGTGAGGGCATCACCCTGGACAGAAATCATCATTAGACTCCAGGAATATTCCCCTGGACTGGATAAGCAGTAGCTTCTCCACAAGCTAGAAAAAAGGTGCAAAAAACATGATGGATAACCCAGAAAGTTTGACTTTAGTGGTGAGTAAGATCATGAAGTCTCTGATTAAGGATACAAGGCTATTTCAATAGGAACAGGACATCTTGTCTGGTAAATCTAGTTGACTGTTGCAACCACAATCATAAAATAGTTGGATGCAAGGAGCAACTTTGATTGTATTTACCTTCAGTAAATACTTTAATATAGTTCCCCATAAAAGGCTATTACATAAACTGGAACAAACTGGGATTAATGGCAAGTTCCTTTGTTGGAAACCACACAAAAGAAAAAACAGGAGACAGATAATAGTCATAAACCGCCATACTTAAGGGAGGACTAGGGTAACATGCAGAGTCTCTCAAGGATCAGTGTGGGGTCCACTTCTGTTTCTTACCTTCCTTAAAAGATAATGATGAAGGAGTGCAAAAGAAGCTGTCAAAAGTCTGCTAATGATCTAAAGGTAGGAAGGGTGGTTAACAATCCGAACCAGGCCATTCTGCTTCATCGATTAGCACAATCGATGTACATATGAAGAAAGGCTTAGAAAATGTGGGCTGCAAAAGCTTGGCCACTAGACTTCTTTGGGGGGGGGGGTCTGATAGAGTTATATAAAGCCCTAAAGGAAATAATAAAATGGAGTAAATTAAATGGAGTAAATGGGTAAATTAAAGCAGAATTTGATAATATTCAATCTTCCTTGCATAATTTAGCCAATATAATACTAGTTTAGATTCATTGTCAACATCACGTCATTTTTTGTGCAAAGACACCAGTACCTTTTATAGTGGTATTGACTTAGGTTGAAACAGAATATAGTGACACTTTACCTTTACTGTTTGGTGCTTTACATTGAATTTACTTAAATTTGGAAGTAATAATGTGCAAATATATCTTAACAACTAGCATTAGCATTAGTAGTGGCATATGATGCAAGAAAGCGAGCTTATGCAGCATCAGCCAAAAAAAAAAAAAAAAAAAAAACCCCACTTCCATTTTACCCCGTTCGTTTGAAATACCAATCCAGCTGAGCCTGGACAGGTATTTCTCTCCTGTTAACAAGTACAGACCAGGCTGAAAAAAATTCTACCCCTTGAGCCTTGCACAATCTTTCCAGGGCCGAATTGATCGACAAGGCTCTCATCATATACTCCCTCCTATCATGTCTGGGCAGAATTCCAGACATTTTCAAATTCAACCCTAATTCATGGCTTTTTTTCAACAGTGACCTGTACTTGTTAAGTAATTCTGCCGGTCTCCTACTCTTGATATCATTAGTGTCAACATATACAACTATATCACCTTTTGTGCCCTTAAAAGATGATATCCGCACAACGTCAACCTTTGCCCCTGGCAGACATACCTTGGTCCTGTTCCATAACAAGTGAACATGTAGCAACAGGTTTTAGCACATGATTAGTTCTAGAAATACATTTCTTCAATTTGTAAAGATGCAACAATTTCATATCTTTTCACGAGCTGCATGCTGCTGAAGGAGGAATTTACTTTAATTAAACCAAAATTTTTTGGAGTTAGTTCTTAAAAGGATTCAGCAAAGTACCATTTTGCTGAATCCCTAGTTTTCTAAAAGTTATGAAGTCCTTAATATCACTAAGCATAAACAGTACTAGGTTATCAAAGTATATATGAAAATGCACACATTTTGCTGACATCTGCTTTCAGCAACTGCTTTTCAATGCTAAACAGACAAGCAAAGGATGAACTCACAGAATTTTAATCTAAGAAATAAATAATCAAAATATTAAACTAAAATCAATATAGTTTAACAAACAGCAAAGCTAGCCACAAGCTCACCTCAGTAGATAAATCATTCTGTCTCTTCTCTAATAGTTTTGCAACGATGAGTGCACGATGTTCACCACTACGCTTAACAGAAACAGCCCATTCACACAGCAACCGTATAATAGGCTCCTCCTGAGCAAAAATTTCATTCGTACCGTTTAATCCATTAGATGTTTTGTCTTTATTAAGGGATGATGGGAATATTTTCCCATACAAAGTATCCACAGAATTGTTGGAATCCACCTTATCAAAACTGTGACGATCTAAAGCATCAAGGGCATTTAAAACTCGCTGGATAGTTGCACCTACAAAACAAAATAAAAACTTTCATTTAGCTAATTTAAAAATAACAATTACTGCATCTCTGCATTATGTAATTAATTTTGGGATGGGAACGTTGATTAGAAGGTCAGAGGATTATCTGTTGCTATTTGTGATTCAATGATAAATAACAAAATGAAGGTCAACAGTTTTTCAATTCTCCAGTTCTTATATGAAGCATAGGACTTAGATAATGCATTTTGATTGTTTTGTTTATAAATAAAATACAAGAGGTGATCATTTAATTCACGGACTGGTGCAAGATTTTATGTTTACCATGCAAATGTTCCATAGCTGTCGCTAGGTGTGCTCTCCCTGATTGCTACTGAGCAGACTGTGTGGGCATGCCAATATTTGCCGAGTTAGTGTTGAGTAAAGAGAGTTTTTTTAGCCACGTGTCATTTTGAAGCAAGTATCATGTTGGATATACAAACTGAACGGCAATATGCAATTCATTACTGTGTCAGATGGGACTTAAATGCATCGGAAATAGTTAAAAGAGATGAATGAAGCGTATGGTAATGAGCATCTTGGTAGGATGGCCAAATTTAAATGGCACAAACGATTCAGTGGAGGCCATGAGTCTGTTGCAGATGACCCAAGAGTTGGTCAGCCTTTCTCCTTAACAACTCCTGAGCAAATCACAAAAGCTCAGGAAATCTTGGATGAAGACGAACAAATTACACTTCGTGAATTAACTTTTAGAATATCCATTTCATGCAGTAGTGCTCGCAATATTGTGAAAGATCATCTAATAACGACACAAATCTATGCCGGCTGGATTCCACACAATTTGACTCTATAACAAAAATGGCAAGGAGTAGACTTGTGCAAAAAAATAATTTATTGTTTTGAAAAACAGGATCAAAACTTCTTAAATCGAATAGTGATTTGTGATGAAACTTGGATTTTTTACTATGATCTAAAGACAAAGCAACAGTCGAGTGATTCGAAGTATTCTAATTCACCAAGACCTATTTCAAGCTTCTCGTTCGGCTGACAAACAAATGGTCCTTGTGATTTTTGACATAAAAGGCATTCTTGTTACACATTTTGTGCCTCATGGAACAACTATGAATAAGGACGCATATTCTGAGGTTTTTAGAGTCAAACTTCACTGGGCCATTTGTGAGAAACATCAAGAACTTTTAGGTGTGCAGTGGTTTGCTCCATCAATAAAATGCCAAGTCCCATAAAGCTAATATTGTGCAGGCAGTGATCGTTGCCATAGGTGCCAAGATACTACTACATCCTGCCTATTCAGCAGACTTAGTCCCATGTGATTTCTTCTTGTTTCCATATCTGAAGAAAGATTTGAAAGGCAAGTATTTTGCATCTGACAATGATGCTCACAGCACCACAATGGAGGCACTTTGCAATCTATCAAAAAATGGCTTGCAAGAAGCATTTAATGCATGGGTAAAACGGTGGTGAAAGTGTGTATAGTTCAAGGGAAAGTATTTTTAGAAGGAGAAATCCACTGAGATTGAGATAATTAAGATAAGATCTTGCACCAGTCTGCAAATTAAATGATAACACCTTGTAACTCTGAGCAGTCTGTATTTGACGAAAAAAAATATATATATATTTAAAAAAGTATTCATTAATAAAGAATTATACAATACTATATACATCTTAGGGAGTACTGATCACATGCAAAGCATTCTCATTTTCAGGTCAGGTGTTTGACCTGACATGAGAATGCTTTATTATAATTATAATTTAATTAAATCAATATGAAAAATAAATTTAAATAAGAAAAGAAATTTGAAAGATTTTAATTTTTGAGTTTAACCAGCAGTGCTCACACTGCTTCTCACAGGTGCAGCCACAGGCATGCAAATGAAACCAAAAATCCACCCTTAATGCAGCATGGAGGAAAATTTGAAGAGAAAGAGGTCACATGCGATCTCATAAAGGAAAATTCTGAAATCATTTGATTTCAGGATTTTAATTTTTTTTCCTGCAGAATTTTTACATCTGCCACATGTTTTCATGTGGCAGATGTAAAATTGCAGTCAGGTAACTACAATACCTGACTGCATCATCCGGTGATAAAGAAGTAAGTAAGTGTATGTATTTGCCAAAAATTAAGATAACCCTAGCAGATGTAAACAAATTAATGGCCACTGCTACAAATCTGATAAATAATGCTATGGAAATCAGTTCCTTCATGAAACAAAGCTTCACTTCCAAACAACTTTTAAACAATGAGGAAACCTTATAAGGAACAATAAAGAGATATTCCAAACAGGGCTACTCAATCAACTTATCATGCCTTCTTCAAAAAAGATGAAGAAAGTAGATGTAGAAGAGCCTCAACCAAATGAAGTAGCCTCCAAAAAATCACAAAAGCAATAAACCACACATGCAAATCAACTTTTGGACGATGATCCTGACAACACCCTAAGATGGTAGTGTTGGAGAAAAGAAAAGAGTCCAAAGAACTACTGAGTACAATCTCAGTACTGGGAGATGAACTATTGAGTACAATGAACAGTAGTTGTGCAGAGAAATAGAATGGGCCAGTCAATCAGAATGCCTTGTAACGGGGGATTTTAACTTTCCAGATATTGACTGGAACTTGTGGGTTGGTCACTCGTATGCTTGCAAGACTTTTGTGGATTTATTGGAGAATTGTTTTCTACAGCAACATGTTCGAGAGACAGTAATACCCTTGATCTGATTTTCAGCAGTGATTATTCATGCATTAAGAATTTGCAGATAAAGGAACCACTAGGTGACAGAAATCACAGTGTACTGATGTGGGAAAAGATGTAACTACCATCAAGGGTAAAAGGGAGGGTTTTTGTTTACATAAAGGTGACTACGGTTGTCTCAGACAGTTTTAAATTTTATACAGTGGGATAAACTAACGATGTTAATCTTGGAAGCAACTAGGCTTTTCATACCAACTAAGAAATACTATTTAAGGTTTGGGCCTAAATGGATGTTGGATGAATTAACGAGGCTTGTGGCAGAGAAAAAAAAATGCATGGGATGGATATAAATTATCAGGCGACACAGAAGCCTGTGGCATATATAAGATATAAGTCTGTAATCAAGTCACAAAGGAGGTTAAGCAGGCGAAGGTAGATTACGAGAAATCTTTGGCAAAGGACGCAAAGAAAAACAGTAAAGAGTTCTTTACTTATGTAAACTCTAGAAGGAAGGGAATGATTCAAATATTGATGATCCTGCTCAAATAGCTGATAAACTGAATGAGTATCTAGCATCTACATTCAACACAAGAGGAGTTTTTCAAGGAGGGGAAGGCCAGAAGTATATCAAACTCTAACAGGGAACTGACTAGAGCAAAGTGGAGAAATTGTTGAAGTTAAACATAAAAAAGGCACCTAGCACAGATGGAATCTATCCAGTTATAAGGAAGGAGGCAGCAAGGAAAGTAAGCAAACCCTTAATCACCTAGAGAAGGCAGCAGTAATAGCTCAGACAGCATGGGTTTGTTAAGGGGAAGTCTTGTGTGATCAATTTGATTGGATACTACGATGTAGTCAAAAAGGAACTGGATGCAAAAAATAATTTTTATATCATATACTTGGATTTGAGGAAAGCTTTTGATACTGTTGCACATGAAAGGCTGCTGTACAAATTGGAGCGGCAGGGCATGAAGGGCAAGTTACTGCAATGAATAAAGGGATAGTTGAGTGAGAGATGGCAGAGAGCAGTAATAAATGGACACTACTCTACGTGGACTAATGTTATTAGCGGAGTCCCCCAGGGTTTGGTGCTGGGCCCATTAATCAATGGGCCCAGCACCAAATGGCCACTGCTACAAATCTGATAAATAATGCTATGGAAATCAGTTCCTTCATGAAACAAAGCTTCACTTCCAAACAGCTTTTAAACAATGGGGAAACTCTATAAGGAGCAATAAAGAGAACATTAATCAATATAATATTAATCAATGATATCGATAAAGATATATATCAGGCTTAATGTCCAAATTTGCAGGTGATACAAAGGTTGACAGGTTTGTTAATGACAGTAAAGACAGTATGCTACTGCAACAGGATCTATAAAACTTAGGCAGATGGGCTGAGAAGTGGCAACTGAAGTTCTACATTGACAAATGCAAAGTACTCCAAATGGGTAGCAGTAACCAGTGGTGGGATTCAAATAATTTAATAACCATTTCGCTGCGCTAATGACCGTTCTAAGTATAAAAAAACTATATACCGAAATGTAGTTTATTATTTCATGCAATTAATACTTAAATAAGAACAATAAAAGAGGTCCACAAAACTATATTATGTTATAAGAAAGAGTATTAAAATATTAATGAAAAAATATTAAATAATACCTGACAAAAAACAAAACTGTTATTTAAGATATTTTCATATTGCTTCTTGATTGGTGTCCTCACTTGCAATTTTCTTCGATTTTATCCAAGCATCATTGGCTGAGTGATTTATCCTTAACCATCTTTTCACTGTAGGGGTAAGATCCCATTCCTTTAGAGGTAGGCCGATTAGACTAATAGTCATAGTGTGTGATATATTAGTTAGGCGACTTCTCTTCTCTGAACATATTATGTTCATCTTTGAAAAACCCCTTTCCGCTTCTGCTGAACTTACAATTGTTCTGACAATATTTTTAGGTCTTTGAACACTTTCAGGAATTGCATAATTCTGGGAATTTTTTAAAACATTTTCCACGAAATCTCGATAATCAATATCAATTTGGTAATTAAAAATTGTCATTAAATAGGAGCAATTGTTCTTCAATTGCTTTCCATGGAGCTAGTACTTCTTCAATATTCCAGTAATCTGGCTCCAAAAAATTGAGAAATTGTAATTTATACCTATCTTGAAATTGGCTACAACTTGCTTTTAAATGTTCACAATCCATAAGTCTTTTTTTCAAATTCGTTACGATGTTTTCTAAAAGTCTTTCCCGAGGATGCCCAACAAATCGATGATTTTCTACAAATTTTATATTTTTGAAGGTTTCTGAAGTAATTAATTCATCAACTTTTTTTTCATATGGACCCTTTCCTTTCCAAGCATTTGAAATGCTTTAATAGATCTTTTCACGAATTTTTCAGCCTTTATTATGTCTATATTTCTTGCTTGAAGTGCATTTGAAAGAAGAGAAATTTCGTTTAAAATATCAATCATCAATGCCAAATCAGTTATAAAATATATATTTTCAAGACGGGCAGCCATACCCAAGTACTTTTTATTTTAATAAAAATAGTGATGTAGAGGTGGATAAGCGTGCCAACACAGCTAGGGTTGACCTTAAACTACAGGCAGTCCATCTTGGTCCCAAAACTCTACCAATCTTTATAATTTCAATTCGAAGTTGTTCGGATATTTTGGAAAGTTCAATTTGGTTCTTATTGGATTGATGAAAAATAGTATATCTTATCAATAAATATTTTAAAATGATTTACTTGCTTTATTTCCTTTATCGAATCATCTAAAACAAGATGGAGGCGATGATTTAAACAGTGCCATACTATTATGTTTGGAAACTCTTTTGCAATCCTAGTGCTCACTCCAGATTTTCTCCCAAGCATGACATTGGCACCATCGGAGCAAAATCCTATTAAATTTTTTTCTAGGTAGTTCTTAGTAAGCCCAACATTATTTAAACTTTCCATAACAGAAGAACATATTGTCTCTGTACCTTGTTTTTCCAATTCAACTAGTTCAACGAAAATTGTTGGTGATGTAACTGAATCCTCAACTTTTAAGAAAAGTATAATAACTGGTTTGCAGGATATCGTTGAAGCTTCGTCAATAATCAAACATATTTTCAGATTATTTTCAATAATTTTATTAAATATTTCTTTTTTAATTTCCTTTGCAATGAAATCAACTACTTTTACAGCAGTTTTACAAGAATGTAATCCTATTCCCATATCTAATCCATTTTTAATTTGCACTTCTATCTCATCTTCTATGTCTGAAAATGGTTTACATCTTTTTGCCAGGCTGTAACCTGTATTAAATACTCTACAAGTAGCACTTAAATATTTTTCATTCATCATATCTATTACTTTTGCTATTGAATCCTGCCCACCTTGTTTTAAGTTCTCTTTACAAATGTTATGAGCTTTTGATGAAAAATATTCATTCATTTTTTTCCTTAGAGAAGCTTGTTGTACCTCTTTATTTTTCCCTGATGCCTCAATCTGAAAACATTTCCATTCTTTTGACACATGAACACGTTTCTCATTTATAAAGTCATATTTTGCACAATACTCGCAACCTAACTTTTTGTTAAAAATTACCAGTCCATCATATTTTTCTTTAAAATTGTTATATTGTTGCACTATCCAGCATTCGGGAAGATTATTTTCAATTTGGGAGTTATCGTTTTTTATTTCAATAATTGACATGCTGCTTTCTTCAAGTTGGAGTGGTTATGCTTGTGATTGTTTTGTACCATCACAAGGCCAATTCTGATTTTGGTTTCTTATTGAAAAAAATCTGTCGAACTCTTGCGTTTTCATCCTTTTAAGGGCTACTGCAAAAAATTTTAAAAATGTTTTATTTTAATATATTATAGAGCAGGAGCAGATATGTGCCTATATATCTGAATATTTTTACTGGTTCTGTCCACGTGTTGTCACATCATATTTTATAAACAAAGCACTGTGCTTATACCATTGATAAACATCAGTCAGAACATACATTTTCTTCATTTTATCGAGACTAAATGAAAATTTCTTTCTTAATTAATAAATGAAATAGGCTATGCAGATTAAATACGATAATGTGTATGACAAACCTGTTTGTCACTGGAAAGATATGATAAAAATGTCTTAATTACCACGTGCACACTGGCATAAGGATTCCAACATGGAAGAACATTCTTCCATGGCTTCTAAAATGGGCGATAAGATAACCCTTGAAATCTATATTTCTATTGGTTTGTTGTGTCCTAGCTTCCTATTGTTTTTATTGATTGGGGAGCACCAACACACTCATAATATCTCATGTGAATTTAGGGCGTAACACAAAGCTGAAACAAATGACAGTGCGTCACCCCCTGGTTGTTTGGAACTTTTTCCCTTTACATTATATGTTTGTTTACTCAAGTAACAAATGCGAGGGAATAAAAATGTAGTATTTCATCAAAGGTATAATGCGTTTTATGAAATGAATAAATAAATATTACAAGTATAGTTCCATCTAATTTTTTTCACCTATGTACGGAATGAACATTACTAAGGGCACTTGGAATATGCTGTTGCGTAGATGAACGTTAAAAAAGAGTAAGGAATGTAAATTTGTGATTTCCACATTGTGTAGCTGCTCAGGGGCCATCTTAGAGAGAACCCTGATCACAAGTGCCATTTTAACAACCAGTTTGCCGAACTCAACAAAAAATTAGGTATCGGTTCTGCGAACCGGCTGAATCCCACCACTGGCAGTAACCCAAGAGAAACGTACCGTGTGGTACTACACTCAGGTAGGTGGAGAATGAAAAAGACCTGGGGTAATTGTGCAGTCAGATATGAAGTTCTCTGAGCAGCGCAGACGGGCTGCCAGAGCAGGTCATGGAGCTTTGTCAATGATATATAGGAATTTTGATAGCAGATATAAGGAGGTGATTATCCCTTTGTATAAGGCAATGGTCAGGCCACACCCTGAGTACTGCATACAGATCTGGAAGCTTCATTTTAGGAAGAATGTAGAGTTGCTAGAATGAGTACAGAGAAGGGCAACAAGATTGGTGAGAGGAACAAAGGGGTGTGCTTATGAAGAAATGCTTAAGTTCTGCAAGTTGCGGCATCTAGAGACTAGGCACCTGCGATGCGATCTGATTGAGGTGTATAAGGCCTTGAATGGATTGAGCAGGCTCAATGCTGATGGGATTCTTCCTCTTGCTCAGATGACAAACAGATGGGGCACAGATTCAAACTGAGGAAAGACAGTAGAAGAATACATGCGGAAATTTGCTTTTAGTCACAGAGCAGTTGGTTGATTGCTGGAACAAACTTCCATCTGTTGTTGTGGAAGTTGATAGCTTAAATAAATTCAAGGCTGAACTAGACAAACATTTGGAGTAACCAGATAAGGGATTTTTTTTTTTTTTTATTGGCTGATGCTGTATAAGCTTGCTTATACAGCGAGCAACTAATCAGCCTCAACATCACATGCCTCAACTAATGCTAAGTCCTCACTCCATCTTCATTTCAGGATCAAATGTAAATAAAAATTTGTTTCTAACATAAGGTGCTTAAGATGTCATTTACATCAAATTTACTTTATCTCAAATAAATTAAAATAATTTATTATTTTAATTTATTTGAGAAAAAAAAATTATGGATATGATTTCAGATAAATATAAATACATATTAAAAACAAATAATATAATATATATATACAGGGTGATTCAGGAGGAATAGTAAATATTTTGGGAGGTTATAGTATTGATTAATCTGAGTAAAAAAAGTTCATATAAACGTATCCAATTCTCAATGGATACAGAGATACAGCTGTTTGAAACTGGCATGCACAAAGCCATTATGAGAGGTATTAAAGAACGATAAATGATATTGTTTGTATTTATTGACTTTTTGAATGACACAAAACACAAATAATTGACAAATTTTTTACAGTTCACAAATAAAGGTTCAAAAATCCCACCGCCAATCTCAATGCACTTTGCAATTCTTGTGGTAATATGACGTGTCATTCTTCTGAGGTCGTCTTGGCGTTCCTTTATGAGGGCAGCAGTATCCAAAATGGGAGTGAGCAATTCATCTCTCGTATTCACCTTTTCTTTGTATACTGCACTTTTCATCCAGTCCCTTCTGCACATTCAGAAGAAATACGAGTGTTCGGAACTGTACCAGTCTCACACAGTTTGGTGTAAACACTAGTAAATGCCCTTGAATCTGGTATTCTGCGGTTAGGAAGTCGTCGACGGTATTCTCTACAAACAGCATTCCACCACAAAAACCACAAATACTATATCAGCATATTCAGCATGTGTGAAAATGTGCGGAATTCTTAACAACACTTCTAACACCAAACAGCATCAGGTCATAACTTCTTCTTGGTCACATCTAATTCAGGAAGCTGTGCACGCCAGTTTCAAACAGCAGTATCTCCATATCCATTGAGAACTGGACACATGTTTATATGAACTTTTTTACTCAGAATAATCAATATTATAACCACCCAAAATAATTACTATTCCTTCCAAATCAACCTGTATATATATATATATATATATATATATATATATATATATATATATATATATATACAGTAGACTTTCTAAAAAACGCCACCTTCGGGGACTGAAAGTGCATTATTTTTTAGATTCCGTTATCTAGAAAGTTTTATTTTTAATATATTTAATGCATAAATAATGAGGCTAAATTAGAAATAGAGATATTAAAAATGCAATTTTATTAACTGCACATACGAAAAAACAAACATCCTATAATATGTAAACATAAAAAAAACACAAAAATCCTGTAATATGTAAACATAAACAATCTTTAGTATATAAACATAAAAAAGTAAAAGATATTCTATGGATAACTACTTGATCCATGGGCTGAATGAGAGAAGTGACAGTGAAGGGTAAATAACAGGAAAAAATATTTCTGCAATCAGAAACTAATTTGGATTCAAGAGGATGGGCCTTATAGTTATCAAGAAGTAAGACAAGTTTAGAATTTGAACTCTTCCCCATATCACATAAATTCTTTTGAACTGCTGGAATGAATTCATGAGTGAACCAATCTTGAAAAATTTTCTTATCAAACCGGCATTTTTTTGGGCCTTACCAGCAAACACAATCTCCTTTGAGGCTCGTGGATAATCGTATTTATCAATTAATAAAGGTTTAGTTCTGTTTTGACCAGATGCATTGGCACACTTAAGAACCATCACTCATTCTTTATTTTGCTTAAAACTACTTGCACTTTTTTTTTTCTTTGCAACCTGCCGATGATTTTTTTTGTGACAAATATTTCCGGCAGAGACCAGTTTCATCAGCATTGTATATTTGGTTAGCTGTAAGGTTATTGTCATTGATAAGCTTCTCAAATGCCACATTGTATTCTTTAGCTGCCTCTGTGTCAGCAGACAATTTGCTCACAATTTCTAATTTTCTAATTAAATGTCATCTTAAATTTAGTTAATCAGTAAAAGTAATTGTTGTATCAAAGCCCATTTTTTCTTTAAAATCTTTTGCTTAGGAAATAATCATTGACCCTGATATAGCTATATCTCCTGATCATTTTAATAAAGAACACTCATGCAGCACTTTATCTAGGTTTCCTAATTTTGGCTTGTGTAAACTTTTTCTATCAGCTATCTTATTGTTAGGTTCTGAACATGCAGTAAATTCTAAAAGATTGTGCTTTGATTGTTTAATATCATACAACGCTGATGATTCAATGTTATATTTTGCCATTAATACACGCCTACTTTTGCCCCATTCTATTTTCTTTATTATATCAAGTTTGTCATTGTTCTCCTTTTCTTCTTTGTATGCAGTTTAGTGAAGTGTTTTAAATTTAAAATGAATGTAACACAGCAGTATAATCCATGATATCAGTACAGAATTCCCTTTCAAAATGGCAAACATAAACAAATGGTGAACAAAAACATGGTCTGAGACAGTATTTAAATTCTATACAGTGGGACCAACTGATGATGTTACCAACAGAAAATTCAAAATGGGAAGCATTCATAGAACTTATCTTGGAAGCTACTAGGCGTTACATACCAACTAAAAAATATTGTCCAAGGTTTAGGCCTAAATGGATGTCAGATGAACTAATGAGACATATGGAAGAGAAGAAAAATGCATGGGACATACATAAATTAACATGTGACACAGAAGCCTATGATATATATAAGCTGATCTGTAACCAAGTTACAAAGGAGGTTAAGGCAGGCAAAGGCAGACCATTGGCAAAGGATGCAAAGAGTTCTTTATTTATGTAAACTCTAGAAGGAAGGGGATTAATCAGATTGAGGTTTGGTTCAACTGTTGATGAATATTTTGCATCGACATTCACACATGAGGAGTCATTCAGTGAGGGGAATGCCAGCGGTGTATTCAACTCTGGCAGTAAGCTAGATAATCTCGTAATAACTGCAAGTAAAGTGGAGGACAAATTGTTGAAGATAAACACAAGAGCGGCACCTGGGGTGGATGGGATCTATCCAGTTATATTAAAGGAGGCAGCAAAGGAAGTAAGCAAACCCTTAGCCATAATTATGAGAGCTTCGCTGGACTCAGGGGAGGTACCCATGGACTGGAGATGTGCAAATGTGACCCCAATTCACAAAGGAGGATCAAAGGCTGACACAAGTAATTATAGACCTGTGAGTTTAACTTCTGTTCCAGGAAAATTAATGGAGGCACGGGTTAAAGAAGCACTGCAGGATCATCTAGACAAGACTTCAGTTATAGTTCGGAAACAGCATGGTTTTGCTAAGGGAAAGTCTTGCCTGACCAATTTGATTGGATACTGTGACGCAATCACAAAAGAACTGGATGCAGGGAATAACTTTGATATTATATATTTGGATCTTAGAAAGGCTTTTGATACGGTTGCACATGGAAGACTGCTGCGCAAACTGGAGCAGTGTGGCACTGGAGGCGAATTGCTGCTGTGGATAAAGGGAGGGTTGAGTGGGAGAAGACAGAGAGTGGTAATCAATGGACACTGCTCATCGTGAACTAATGTTATTAGTGGAGTCCCGCAGGGTTCAGTGTTGGGTCCATTATTGTTTTCTGTATTTATAAATGATATTGATGATGGTATATCAAGCTTAATGTCCAAGTTTGCAGACCATACAAAGGTTGGCAGGGTTGTTAAGGGCACTACTGATGCTATGCTGCTGCAACAGGATCTGGAAAGGTTGAGCAGATGGGCTGAGAGGTGGCAAATGAAGTTTAACATTGACAAATGTAAAGTACTACATATGGGAACCAGCAACCCCAGAGCAACGTATCAATTCTGTGGTACTACACTGACAGTGATAGAGAATGAAAAGGACCTGGTGAGTGATTGTGCAGGCAGATATGAAGTTCTCTGAACAGCACAGACAGGCTGCAAGAGTAGCTCATGGTGTCTTGTCAATGATATACAGGAATTTTTCTAGCAGGGATAAGGAGGTGATTATTCCCTTGTGTAAGGCAGTGGTCAGGCTACACCTTGTATACAGGTCTGGAGGCCTCATTTCAAGAAGGATGTAGAGCTGCTGGGACGAGTTCAGAGAAGGGCAACAAGATTAGTTGAATGGAACAAAGAGTTGCTCTTACGAAGAAAGGCTTAAGTTTTGCAAATTACAGTGTCTGGAGACTAGGCACCGCACGAGGTGATCTGATAGAGGTGTATAAAGCCTTGAATGGTTTGAGCATGCTCAATGCCAATGGGATTCTTCCTCTTGCTCAGAATAATCACCTGAGAGGGCATAAATTCAGATTGAGGAAAGACAGATGTAGGATAGATGTGTGGAAATTTGCCTTTAGCCAGCGGATAGCTAGTTGGTGGAACAGACTTCCATCGCTTGTTGTGGAAGTTGATAGCCTAAATAAATTTAAGACTCGGCTGGACAGGTATTCCGAACGAATGGAGGGGTGAAATGGAAGTGGTTTTTTTTTTTTTTTTTTTTTTGTCTAATGCTGCATAAGCTCACTTTCTTGTAGCATATGCCTATACTAATGCTAATGCTAATTTAACCCCAGGGGCTCACATTTGGTGAGTATGGGCTTGGCACACCCAGGGTCCTGAGCTGGATATCATCATTCTTCTTTTCCTTGATGATTCCCTTCTTTTTCTCTCTCTCTCTCTCTCTCAAGGTAATCCGGTTTTTTTTTTTTTTTTTTGGTTTTTTTTTGTCTGGTGCAGCATAAGCTTCAGGCTTCCTTGCACCATATGGCTAACAACAATAATAATAATAATAATAATAATACAGTAATCCCATGACTTGCCGTTTTCATTTTTTGGCACTGGAAGGCATCTGCGCTGTATGTAAACATTTGACCTCAATGTGCCGTTAGCTCAAATGTTCCATTATTTGAGACGCAGTTATTTTAACAGTTCACTGTATATATTTATATTTATGGAAATACAGATGAAATAATATCAGCAATATACAACTGGAAAGATGATCCATCTCTTCCATACTGCCACATCATTTAATTTTAGGTGATATATAGTAGGTGGACAAATGCTATGGGATAAAAATCTTTCATAAAAGTCTACTGAGCCACATATACAGTACTGAATATACCCTACAACATATAAACCAGAGTTAAAATTAAAAAGTTTTAAAACACTAATTAAATTTAAAAAATAAAATTTCCTGTGACTGATCATTTGTAGACAATCCCTATCTGTTAAAGAGTGGTGACAGCAGCCTTAGTCTAAAAAGTGTGAAATATATATTTTTTGTATTAATCTGACAAGTAAGTAACTACATAATACTAATGCTGGTCCAGTTCCCCCTAATGCTCTGCATATCTGGATTAGTGGGTGCGTGGTTCTAATGTGACAGAGTGTTGACTGGAAATATTCTCCTATAGTTACCTTGAAGTTATTCATCCTGAAGAGATTTTCCTGCAGATTGAATTTGTTGAGTTGTTGTTGTAGGGATTTATTAGGCGCATCGGCAACTATGGACATAGTGCACTATACATATGGTAAGTATTAATTTTATTTCCTGTCAGATAGAGATAATTGCAAAAAATAGTACCAGCAAATTCGTTTTTAACTAGTTAAAGGAGGTGGTATACGTTAATCATTTTTAGAAAGGTAAAAATGCTTGAGACATTTGCTTTATTGCCTAAAAGTGAAATAAGTGTAAAAGGGTCTTCTGTTGTGGCTGGAGTAAAAAGATTCTGGCATTCTCTTGTATATTTTAGACATTCAACAAGGATATGTTTTACTGAATGTACTGCGTTGCAGTGATGACACTTGGGGGGGGATCTCCCCCTCTTAATAGTTAACTATGAGTGATATTTGTGTGACCTATTCACAGGCGTGATAATATTACCTCCTACTGTCGAATTGAGTTGAAGCTTGAAAGCCATCGCTCAAGTTTTGGCTTGACACTCTGAAGTTTATTGCTATATTGATTTTTCCATGATAATTGCCACTGGTACATGCATTTTCTCTGGATTATTGATTTGTAGTCTTGATATGGTACTTTCCAATTGTCATTGGGTGGTAAGATGCCGATTTTGCAGCATTGTCAGCTAATTAATTTCCTGGAATTCCCATATGTCCAGGAACACAGCACAGGTGTATGCTTTTCCCAAGTTCGAATAAAGTATGCAAAGAAGAGGTTACTTCCTTTAAGACTGGGTGGGTGATATTCATGGGGTTTTTCAGGGCTTGAAGTGCACTTAAAGAGTCCGTAAAAATTATACTATTTTCAATATCGGAGGATATTGAAATTGCAATCTGAATAGCCAATAGTTCGGCAGAAAATATACTGAATTCATATGGCAATTCATAGGCCAATGTGATGTTCAGAAAAACTGAAGCAATTCCAACGTGAGCCTCATTCTTTGATCCGTCTGTATGTACTACAATGAAGTTGGGGAACTGATCCACTACTGCATGATACAGTTATAACAAATTTTCTTTATGCATGTAAATTTATTCCATTGATGTAGGGATAAATCGCATGAAGGTGAAGTAAAGTCCCAAGGAGCACAGGAAATTGGAAATGTATTTGCAACATTATTAAAAGACAGATTAAGTTCATCTGAAAGGTATTTTATTTTCAGACCTAATGATCGGTTAGCAGTAGGGTGGTTTCGGTATAACATGCTGTGCTGGTGGGTGAAAAGTATCTCCCAGTTTGGGTGTTTTGACATAGATCTAATTTTGTATGCATAGTGTAATATAAGTTGTTGTCTTCTGAGAGGAGGGTTCATGCACTTCAGCATACAGGCTGTGTATTGGAGACGTGCAATATGCTCCTATGGCATTGCATATTGCACTATGATGGATAGGGTCAAGCCAGCAAAGGACAATAGGCCTTGCTGAGCTATGGTGCTCCATAGTCAAGCTTTGATCTTATTAAGGCTCTGTATAATCACAACATGGTAACTCAATCAGGTCCACACTTAGTTGCTGAGAGAACCCGGATAATATTTAGCTTTTGTTGACAGGATGTTCTTAGTTTTTTAATATGCTTTAAAAATGTAAGTTTATGATCTAATGTGATTCCTAAGAACTGTATGCTGGGATGAATATTGGTTGGCCATTCAGTTGTAGTTCCAGATGTGGGTGAAGTTTATGTTGGTGGCAAAAATGGATGCACAACATTTTATGGGACAGAGTTGAAATCATTAGTTTGTGTCCATGAACTGATCTTATTTGTTGCCACTTGTCATTGTCTCTCAACAGTATTCATTTTTTCGCATGACACAAAATGCTAAGGTCATCTACAAACAATACTGTATCAACAGTGTTTGGAATCTGTTCGGCAATGGTGTTTATTGCAATTATGAAAAGTGTAGCACTGAGTACAGAGCCTTGGGGGACTCCTTCTTCTTGTAAGAACACCTGGAATAATGAAGTTTTAAAAAGAACCTGAAATGTGCATCTGTACAGGAAGTTCTGAATGAAAATCGGGAGATGACCCCAAAGTCCATGGTGGTATGATTCATACCACCATGGACTTTGGGCTTTACTTATATCAAAACACACCATGACATGATGTTCCAATCTGAGGAATGCATTTCGGATGGAGTTCTCAAGTCTTACTAGTATACCTAGTGATTATCTGTTTTTTTGGATACCATATTGTGCAGAATGTAGGAGATTAAAGTTTTCTAGGTACCATATCAGGCAACGGTTTATCATCTTTTCAAGAATTTTGCAGAGGCAACTGGTCAAGGCAATGGGTCTATAGCTAGTAGTGTCTGTCAGGTCTTTTCCTAGTTTAAGGGAGGCAAGGACTGTAGCATGGTGCCATTGTTTAGGGAACGTATCTTCTAGGTAAAGTCTATTGAACAGATCAACAAGTGACAGCAATGATTCAGTACTTAGTTCCTGTATCATCAAGTAGTGAATATTATCTGATCCTACAGCACTGCGTGTACATGTTGATAGAACTCTATGCAGTTCATGGAGAGCAAATGGTAGGTTGTATTGTTCATTCGCTTTACACGAAAAGTTTAATTTTTGTTTTTCTGTATTTGTTTTAAATCTTTTGAAGGCTGGTGTGTAACTTTCTGTTGCTGATGCTTTTGCAGTTTCCCCTAAGATGTTGGCAATTTGGGCAGGGTCAGAAATATTCTGTCCCTCCCATTCCATGATAGGAATGGGAATTGTCTGGTGTTTACCATTCATTTTTTTGATTATTTTCCAAATTTTATTTATAGGAGCCTTTTTATTACGCCGTCTAAATACCTTGCTCTTGCTCTGACGTGTTTATACTGGATAAGATTTTCTGTAGTTGGGCTGCGACGAAAGGAATTCCAAGCTTTATTTTGTTCTTTTTTAGCTGCCCGGCATTCATTACTCCACCAGATTTTTTGGTGTATCAGCAATTTTGAAGAGGATTTTGGTATTGTTTTTTTCTAATGCATGTATTATTGTTTTTGTGACATATTCAACTGCTTCATCAGGTGGGGATTCTTTGATTATTTTCATGTCAAATTTAGCTAGTTTTTTATACAACTGCCAATTTGCTTTATCAGTGAGCCACTGTGGAATTTTAGTAAGATAATAAGAGGGCTCATTCATTAATTCAATTAGTATGGGAAAATGATCACTATGAGCAAATTCTATGATCACTAAAGAGCAAATTGTAATGTGGATATCAGCAGCTACACGGACTGCTGCTGCCTCAAGGGGAGAGTTTAGTAAAATATGCTTGGCAGGAACGTGTGGGTTGACTAAAACAGCTATACCACCATGTGCAGTATTTTGATGGGTTCTATCTTTTCTAAAGATATTATATTGAGACAAAAAGATATTATATTATATTTTGGTGTATCTTGAGGTTTAAAATATGTCTCTTGAAGAAACATACATATTGGCGTATATTTAGAGGTAAGATCATAAACATTATCAATATTGGCATGGAAACCACAACAATTCCACTGAATTATTTTGTTCATTATTTGGTTCTTGTTAGGCTTTCAGAACATTCTTGTGTTGTTGAAGTTCTGTGATTTTCACTCTTGTTTTTATCTTTTTTTGGAAAGTAAGGCTTGCATGTGTCCATGTCTTCTCTGACAAAAATTTCTAGGACACCATCATCCGCAGATTTTTCATTAATATCCATTTCTTCTTGATGTGTGAGAATTTTGATTGGTTTTACTTTGCTTTCTTGGTCCAGGGAATGTAGTTTTTCGCGTGGTATGGATATTGGTGTATTGACTCCTTGAGTTTGGGTTGCACTGTACAGGGTTTTGATGTAATTTGAGAAAGACTCTTTTGGAGGTACTGATAATTCAGTTTACGTTGCTGTTGACTGATATTTTTTATAATTTGGGCGTACATAGGTCTGTTTGGATGGGTTGGTGGTGAGATGATCCACTTTGCCTCTTGACAAGAAACGTTATTGTTTGTTTTATATTTCTGAATAAGTTTTCTGTTTTTCCAGCGTTCATATGTTTTAGCATGGGCAGGGTGGTCCTTTTTACAGTTTGGGCATATTGGTTGAGGGGCGGTACAGGCTTCGCAGTCATGTTCTATCGAACCGCACTTTGCACAAGTAGGGGTTCCCCAGCAAGCTGTTGGGAATGTCCGTACTTCTGACATTGGAAACACCGTAGTGGGTTTGGAATATATGGTCTGACGTTGCATACCAGATATCCGGCCTTAATGGATGTTGGATGATGCCGTGTGTTAAATGTCAATATCAGATTTCGTGTAGGGGTCAGATTGCCATCTTTTCTGGTGGAGATTCTCTTCACTTGAATAACATCTTGTTCTTTGTAAGTTCCTCTAGCATCTCCTCTTCAGACACATCTAGTAAATCCCAGTCTGAGATCAATCCTTTGGAGGAATTGAATAATCTATGGGGGTGTCACAGTTACTGGTAGTTCTGCAAAGAGTTTAATGCTCAAAAGTTGTTCTGAATGTTTAGTGTTAGAGGTCTCTATGAGGAGGTCTCCTGACCTCAGTCTTTTTACAGACATGGGAGGTCCAGCTCTACTTCTAATTCCTTTTGGATTCTAAATGGTGAGAGTTGTGCAACTGCATTTTCACCAGTTGAGTGGATAATTAAGAAAGTAGGAATAGGATAATTCTGTCTCAGTTTTTTGGCGTTTGGCAGTTCCTGCATTGGAACTGTCTTTCATTTTGGATGTCTGGGGTGCATCTGGCAGCTCAGATAAGTCAGAGATTAATTTTCTCATGATGTGCATTTTTGGCCCTGAGACATTGTCTTTTTCTCCCAGGTTACCAGCTGCGCCACGTGGAGGCAAGAGCGGTGCCACCTAGTGATCCAAGTGAAGAAAAAAGGGTGAGTATAAACTAAAAATAAAAAAGGAATTAAAGAAAGGTGATTTTCTTTTATAGTATTTGGATAAATGTATTTAAAAATAATACTCAAGAGTTACTGGTCTTACGAAACTCAGGAAAAACATATATACAGTTAAGCGTACCAGATAATCACTATGAAAGTTGCTGTGGTCACTAATATCGCTTGGCACTCGGGGCCAAATTTGTTGAGATAAAAATCAGGAATCTATGTTTAGGTAATGACACTGATATATAATTTGGGTCTGAACAAAAAATTTCCTGAGAGAAAATCATTTTACACACCATAAAAAGTTATGAAGATGGGACAAGTCCTTTTTAGTGTCAGGGACAAATTTTCAGAATCAGAATGCAGTAGGTCCACCTGCATTCTGATTTTTCTGACACTGGTCTGTGCTGGTCTGATGATGTGGAGACATGGGATAGAGGAGAGAGGCACCCTCCCAGTGAAAAATCCTAATTTGCAAGATTGAATAGAGCTGCTAAACAAGTTCAGTAAGGACTGACTGTAAAACACCTACCTTTTGTTGAAAGTGACTACAAATGACTTTTGGAAGGGGATAAACATATCCCTTTCACAGAAATGTTTTGATGGCAATGCCACAATGGGTAGTAGTTGAAGCATTTTTGTTTGCCAGTAAGGTAATTCTAAAACAAAGGAGGTAATATATGGAATTCAGTTTGTTTTTTTTTGTAATCAGCCATTAAAACCTCTTGAGTATCACTGGGTTATGTGAGGCATTATTTATACTTAGGAGAGGAAGAGGAGATTGTGCCTTATTTGTGTGATAATGTTTTTCGTGAAACTCTGTTGCTTTTTTTTTTTTTACGAAACTAAACACAAAAGGTATTAGAACTTATAATACTTAGTACTGTGCATGAAAACAGAAGATAACTTGTTGACGTCATATTTGAATTTTCTCATGACGTATATAAATTCTGTACATAATTTTTTGAGAAATAAAAGAAGAAGAGAGCAATGTAATTACAGATGCCAGTTGAGAAAAACAGTATCTGTAGAAGATGTGCAGCAGATAGGAGAAAGGGGAGGGCAAGAGGAGAGTACATAAAGACAGGTCATCAATTAACCAGACTGCCATCCCAGATATAGGAATAATAATTCATGTTAGGGCAGATTCAAGATTTGTACAGAGGTGCACTGTTTCAGAAAAAACATAATGCCAAGAGCAAAGAAGAAAATTCCAATTTTTTGATGCAGAAGAAAAAACAATATCTGTGATGTGTTTATGCCAAAAGAGGCTAAAAGTCAGGGTAAATCTCAATAAAGATATGTGAACTTACCTAGAAATTTTTCTATGTCGTCAAAGATGAGTAAAGCAGCAGTAGATTCGATTGCTAAAATAAAACAGGACTGAGTTAATTACATTTTCTTTACCCCACAGGAGCATTAACTAAAGATGGCATTTAAGCAACTGGCTTTGAATATTCAAGAAGTTCAGGCTGTCTGTGCAAAACTGAAAAGTGGAATGTAGTGTGGTATCATCAGCAAAATGGAATGTGATTTCCAGTGAGTAGAAGATAGCCATTAACAGCATTGGCATTAGTTGAGGCGCATGATGCAAGAAAGCAAGCTTAAAGAGCATCAGCAAAAAAAAAAAAAAAAAAAAAAACCCTTACCATTTCACCCATACGGTCACTTCAAATGTTTGTCTAGTCCAACCTTAAATTTATTTAAGGCTATCAACTTCCACAACAACAGATGGAAGTCTGTTCTAGCAATTAACTACTTGCTGGATAAAGGGAAACTTTCGCACAACTATTCTACAACTGTCTTTCCCCAATTTGTATCTATGCCCCCTCACGTTCGTAATCTCATTAAGTGGTAGTATCCCATCAGCAATGAACCTGCTCAAACCATTCAAGGCCTTGTAAACTTCAATCAGATCACCTCACAGGTTCCTAGTCTCAAGATGCTGCAACTGACAGAATTTAAGCCTCTCCTGGTAAGAGAACCCTTTTCTCTCACCAATCTTGCTGCCCTTCTCTGTACTCATTCTAGCAACTCCACATCCTTCCTAAAATGATGTCTGGAGACCTGTACGCAGTACTCAAGGTGTAGCCTGACCACTGCCTTATACAAAGGTATAAGCACCTCCTTGTCTCTGCTAGCAAAATTCCTATATATCATTGACAAAACTCCATCGTAGAGCAATGTCCATTTATTACTACTCTCTGCCGCCTCCCACTCATCCATCCTTTATCCATTGCAGCAACTTGCCCTTAATGCCATACCGCTCCAATTTGTACAGCAGTGCAACCTGTGCAACATGTATCAAATGTTTTCCTGAAATCCAAGTATACGATATCAAAATTATTTTTTTATATCCAGTTCCTTTTAGGAACTGGATGTAAAATAATCGTTCTGTGTCTGAACTATTATTGCAGTCTTGCCTAGGTGATCCTGCACCACTTCTTTAACCAGTGACTCCATTATTTTCCCCGGAACAGAAGTAAACTGACAGGTCTATAATTATTTGCTATTATCACCTTTTGAACTCCCTTTGTGAATTGGGGATACATTGGAACATCTCCAGTCCATGGGGGCCTCCCCTGAATCTAAGGATGCTCTCATAATTAAGGATAAGGGTTTGCTTATGGCCTCTGTAGCCGAATGGTCAGGAGCGGGAGTGCAGTAGCACATGCTCTTTGAATAGACCGGGGTTCAAGCCCCTGACTGCTAAATATGGCCGATCTGCACCGCACCAGCATGGCAGATTATGGTAGACTTCCCTCAGTATGAATTGTTGAGGAGGCTCCCATCCTAAAGTGGGTTGATAATGGCTGCAGTTTACCTTTACTTCACTCGCTGCCTCCTTCAATATAACTGGATAGATTCCATCTGCCCTATGTGCCTTTTTTTATGTTTAACTTCAACAATATTTCCTCTACTTTGCTCTCCATTATTACAAAATCATTTAGTTCCCTGTTAGAATTTAGTAAACTTCTGTCTTCCCTTCCTTAGAGAATTCCTCATGTGTGAATGTAGATGCAAAATACTCATTTAGTTTGCTAGTCACAAGAGCAGGATCATCAACAGTTGAACCATCGATATCCAGCGCACCATCTGATTCTTCCCCTTCCTTCTATGGTTTACATAGGTAAAGAACTCTTGCTGGTTTTCTTTGCATCCTTTGCCAAAGATTTCTCATAATCTGCCTTTGCTTGCCTAATCTCCTTTGTGACTTGGTTACAGACCAGCTTATATCTATCATAGGCTTCCATGTCACCCATTAATTTATATGTATTCCATGCATTTTTCTTTTATGCCACATGTCTCATTAGTTCACCTGACATCCATTTAGGCCTAAACCTTGAACAATATTTCTTAGTTGGTATGTAAAGCCTAGTAGCTTCCAAGATTAATTCCCCGAAGGCCTCCCATTTAGAATTCACTGTTTTTAACATCATCAGTTGATCCCAACATATAGAATTCAAAAACTGCCTGAGACCACTGTAGTCACCATTAAGAAAACAAAAACCCTTCCCTTGATGGTAGTTACATCTTTAAGTAAATCCCACATCAGTACACTGTGATCACTGTCATAATTAAGGATAAGGGTTTGTCACCTAGTGGTTCCTTTATCTGAAAATTCCTAATGCACGAGTCATCACTGCTGATAAACAAGAGTATTACCCCCTCCTGTGGCCCTTCGAACATATTGCTGTAGGAAACAATCCTCCAATAAATCCACAAAAGTCTTGCTAGCATGAATGTGACCAACCCACAAGTTCCAGTCAATATCTGGAAAGTTAAAATCCACCATTACAAGACATTTTGATTTACTGGCCCACTCTATTTCTCTGCACAATTATTCACTGTACTCATCACAGTCATTAGGCCTATAACACACTCCTACTCTCATTTTCCCTTTCCCAGTGTTTATGTCACACCAAACTAACTCAACATTGTACTGTCTACCCATGCCAACTGGATGCACTTCATTAGATTTAATGTGTTTCTTAACTAACAGCATAACCCCTCCTACCTTCCTACCCTGTCTATCCTTTATGACATTGTATTCCCCAAATTCCAATTCTGCACTGCTTATATCTGTGGAACACCATGTCTCTGATATCCCAACAATATCTGCCTTTGATGCATTGATCAGCACTTCAAATTCATCAAATTTATTTACTATACTTCTACCACTGGTGTAAATGAAAGTATACATGCACCTGTTCTTACTCTTAATTACCCTAACACAGCCCATTTTTTATTTGTTCCAAGATGACTCCCAGCAGCTCTTAAAGTTCACATCAACTTGCTCTCTAGGCTGCTTCTAGTTACAGTAGAAGCAGTGCAACAATCTCTTTCCTCTCTGCCTGCAGCTACTGTTAATCTTTTAGTCTGTGAATCCCCCCCAAGCTAGCAGTTTTCCGAAAGAATTGAACCTTGGGGAACAAAAGCATTAGTTCAAGAGTTAGAAGACATCCATCTACCACCACCACCTACAGTAATTCATAATGGACTGCCACATGATGAGAGGTTGTATAGAAGATCATTATGCCAAATGACCAAAAGCCAAGGGAACTGCTTTAATTTAACTGAACTTTTCCACTGAATTTGTCCACTGCATAAAGATGAGAAATATGAGCCAATATTAATATATCACAAGTCACACTTTTTAAGTTGGGCAAGTCAGAATTAATAAATTTAATATGAATCTTTTAAAGTGACATTCTTTTCCAAGAAAAATTATAAACTGCAGAAATCAGCTGGTCAGAAAAAGGTATACCAATAAAAGTATCTCCCATTATAAAAAATTATACCAAATATTACAAATTTAACATCATTAAAAATAAAATGGGGAAAAAAAAAAAAAAAAAAAAATTTAAACTTGTACCAGCAAGTGTTTGTTGCCACTTGTCACAAGACCACCGAATTTCAGCTGCTCTACTCCTCTGACGTATTAAGTGCTCTGCATGCCTTAATTCTGAACGTATCTATAAAACAAACAAACAAACAGCAATAAATATATTACTGACTCCAATACAAAGAAGGGAAAAAAAATAGTAATATATATTTAAATTAATTTTAATATCATTATAAAAACATATATAAAGAGGTTTTGCCTAAAAATGGTTCAAATACCTGATTAAGATGGGAGAGAGGAAGCACTTTGACATGTAGGCTCAGGAAGATTTTTTTTTTTTTTTATAGCACCCCAAACACGAATTATTGGATCTACACCAAGTGGACACTGTATTACATATGTACAGCTAACCTTTTTATGAAATGGAGTGCTGTTTCAATAGCAACAGCATTTGTTTGTACCATACAGGTGGGCAGATACATAGGGATATTTTGTGCATGTGTACGTACACACACACACACACACACACACACACACACACACACACACACACACACACACACACACACACACACACACACACACACACACTTCAATCAAGAATGGAAAATATGAAGAGTTAAGTGATTTTGAATATGGCATGGCAGTCAGCAGCCTACGTGCCAGCAAGTGTATCTTAGAAACTGCAACCCTGATGCTGTTTCATCTACAATTGGGGCTCAAGTTGTTTGTTTGTTTGCGAGCTTTATGGCACAAGGGCAACATGGCCATAATGTGCCTAACTATTGTAGCATTTAATGCACTTTTTTTTTATCAATATGGACTGTGGTTAAAGTTAGATTGCATTATAGAGTTTAAGAAAAGTAAAGACTTTTCCACCTGAGCTGGTAAATGGGGAAATCAATGAGTATATGATGGACTGCAATATGAGTGTTGCATTTTGTGCACTGTGGTGGGTCAGTGGCCGCAAGAAGATAAAGATGTGTCAGGTGCGTTTGGCCTATCCGTAATCGGGCTAATATGACTTAATGTCGGTTCTAACATTTTTTTTTTTATTTAATGCAGATTAAGTGTAAAAGTTACATTCACCCATAGACAGCAATCAAATGCTAACAGGGTAAACAAAACCATAACATAGCAATACAAAATCTATATTAGGTAATATAAAAGATACAAAGATAAAGATACAAGGCAAAGACAGATTATGTTTGACATAAATGCTCAATATACAGTCAGCATCTGTCCAAGCAGAGTGTAGGGATGCTGGCAGGATGCTGTACGCTGACTGGAACAGGAGAAGGAGCACAGATGATCAATTATCAATTACAGAAGCCATGTAGGACGAGGATGAAATTTAGGTCTAAAATTGCTATCGTAGGTATCTGCAAAAACTTTTGTTCTGTAGGCCTTGTCAACACAAATCGCCTCGGAGGTGATGTTTAAGTTGTTGAGAAGTCCAATCATGTTTTCTGGGAACATATGATTAAGCAAGCTGATTTGGTTGAGGACATGTCGGATCACAGATGTTTGCTGATTACTTATTCTTCTGTTATTTTTCAGCAGGATGGTGAGGCTATCGATGCTGGGGGCATCTAGTTTACCAGAAATGAGCGTAGCGATGGCAATTATGTTGCGAGCGGTATGTTTTTCTCAGAGTTAGCATTAGCAAAGGCACACGATGCAAGAAAACAAGCTTATGTAGCAGCATCCACTCGCTCCAAATGTTTGTCAAGTTCTGCCTCGAATCTATTTAAGCTACCAAACTCAACAACGACAGATGGAATTTTGTTACAGCAATCAAGCACCCGCTGGCTAAAGGCAAACTTCCGCACATCATCCTACAACCATATTTCCTAACTTGAATTTATGCCCTCTGAGGCGATTATTCTGAGCAAGAGGAAGAAACCATATTTCCTCAACTTGAATTTATGCCCTCTCCGGCGATTATTCTGAGCAAGAGGAAGAATCCCATCCGCATTGAGCATGCTCAAACCATTCAAGGCTTTATACACCTCAATCAGATCACCTTGCAGGTGCCTAGTCTCCAGACACTAATTTGCAAAACTTAAGCCTTTCTTCATAAGAGAAACCTTTGTTCCATTCACTAATCTTGTTGCCCATCCCTGTAATCGTTCCAACAGCTCTACATCCTTCTTAAAATGAGGCCTCCAGATCTGTACACAGGTCTGAAGGCCTCATTTTAAAAAGGATGTAGAGCTGTTTTAAGAAGGATGTACTCAAGGTGTACCCTGACCATTGCCTTATACGAAGGGATAATCACCTCCTAATCCCTGCTAGAAAAATTCCTGTATATCATTCACAAGACACCATGAGCTACTCTTGCAGACTCTGCATTGCTCAGAGAACTTCATATCTGCCTGCACAACCACCCCCAGGTCCCTTTCATTCTCTACCACTGTCAGTGTAGTACCACAGAGTTGATACGTTACTCTGGGGTTACTGCTTCCCATATGTAGTACTTTACATTTGTCAATGTTAAACTTCATTTGCCACCTCTCAGCCCATCTGATCAACCTTTCCAGATCCAGTTGCACCAGCATAGCATCAGTAGCGTCCTTAACAACCCCGCCAACCTTTGTATCGTCTGCAAACTTGGACATTAAGCCTGATATACCATCATCAATATCATTTATAAATATGTACAGAAAACATCAATGGATTCGACACTGAACCCTGAGGGACTCCACTAATAACATTAGTCCACGAAGAGCAGTGTCCATTGATTACCACTCTCTGTCTTCACCCACTCAACCATCCCTTTATCCATAGCAGCAATTTGCTTCCAATGCCACAATGCTCCAATTTGTGCAGCAGTCTTCCATGTGCAACAGTATCAAAGGCTTTTCTAAGATCCAAATATATGATATCAAAATTATTCTTTGCATCCAGTTCCTTTGTGTCTACATCATAGAATACAATCAAATTAGTCAGACAAGACTTTCCTTCCCCTTAAAAAACCCATGCTGTGTCCGAGCTATAAATGAAGTCTTGTCTAAATGATCCTACAATGCTTCTTTAACCAGTGCCTCCATTAATTTTCCTGGAACAGAAGTTAAACTAACAGGTCTGTAATTACCTGTCTCCCTTTGATCCTCCTTTGTGGATTGGGATCACATTTGTACATCTCCAGTCCATGGGTACGTCCGCTGAGTCCAGGGAAGCTCTCATAATTATGGCTAAGGGTTTGCTTACTTCCTTTGCCACCTCCTTCAATATAACTGGATAGATTCCATCTGCCCCCGGTGCCTTTCTTGTATTTATCTTCAAAAATTTCTCCTTCACTTTACTCTCAGTTATTACAAAAATATCTAGCTTACTGCCACAGTTGAATACACCTCTGGCATTCCTCTCCCTGAATAACTCCTCATGTGTGAATGTCGATGCAAAATATTCATTTAGTTTGTTAGCTACCTGAGCAGGATCATCAACAGTTGAACCATCGATATCAAGTGGACCAATCTGATTCATCCCTTTTCTTCTAGAGTTTACACAAGTAAAGAACTCTTTGCTGTTTTTCTTTGCATCCTTTGCCAAAGATTTCTCGTAATCTGCCTTCGCCTGCCTAACCTCCTTTGCAACTTGGTTACAGACCAGCTTATATCTATGATAGGCTTCTGTGTCACGTGTTAATTTATATGTATTCCATGCATTTTTCTGCTCTGTCACATGTCTAATTAGTTCATCTGACATCCATTTAGGCCTAAATCTTGAACAATATTTCTTTGGTGTTATGAAAAGCCTAGTAGCTTTCAAGATTAGTTCTTTGAATGCTTCCCATTTTGAATTTGCTGTTGGTAACATCATCAGTTGATTCCACTGTATAGAATTTAAATACTGTCTCAGACCACAGTAGTCAACTTTACGAAAGAAAAACCCTTCCCTTTATCCTTGATGGTAGTTACCTCTTTGGGTAAATCCCAATTCAGCACACTGTGATCACTGCCACCTAGTGGTTCCTTTATCTGCAGATTCTTGATGCATGAAAAATCACTACTGATAATCAGATCAAGAGTATTACTCCCTCTATTTGCCTCCCAAACATGCTGCCGTAGAAAACAATAATCCAATAAATCCACAAAAGCCTTGCTAGTGTGTGAGTGACCAACCCACAAATTCCAATCAATATCAGGAAATTAAAATTCCCCATTACAAGACACTAATTTATTGGCCCACTATTTCTCTACACAATTGCTCATTATACTCATCAGATTCATTAAGCCTATAACACACACCTACTCTCTATTTCCTTTCCAAGTGCTTACGTCCCACCAAACAGACTCAACATTGCATTGTCCACCCACGTCAATTGGATGCACTTCGTTAGATTTTATGTATTTCTTAACTAACAGCATAATCCCTCCTCAATTCCTGTCCTGTCTATCCTTTCTGTAGACATTGTACCCCCAAATTCCAGTTCTGCACTGCTTATATCTGTGTGACACCATGTCTCTGATATCCCAACAATATCTGCCTTTAATGTCTTGACTAGCACTTCAAGCTTATCAAATTTATTAACTATACTCCTAGCATTGATGTATATGCAAGTATACTTGCACCTGGTTCTACTCTTAGTTACCCTAACACAGCTCATGTATTTACTTGTTCCACACTCCCAACAGTCCTGGAAATTCTCATTGCCTTGATTTCCAGGCTGCTGCTCAATTGCATTTCAATAGAAGTAGTGAAAGAATTACTTTCACCTCTGCCTGCAGCTACTGTTAATCTGTTAATTGCTATTAATTCTGTGAATTCCATCCACCAAGCTGGAGGTTTTCCGACCCACCTAACACTGCCTCGATAGCATCATCAAATATTCTTGCACCCTTTCTATTTAAGTGTATCTCATCCCTGTAGAAGCAGTCTCTCCTGTTAACAAGCACAGACCAGGCTGAAAAAAATTCTACCCCTTGAGCCTTGCACAATCTCTCCAGGGCCGAAAGATTCTCATCATATACTCCCTCCTATCGTGTCTGGGCAGAATTGCAGACACTTTCAAATTCAACCCTAACTCACAGCTTTTTTTCAGCATTGTCTTGTATTTATTAAGTAATTCTGCCATGCTCCTACTCTTAATATCATTATTGTCAATGTGTACAACAATATCACCCTTTGTGCCCTTAAAGGATGATATCTGCCCTGCAACGTCATCAACCTTTGCACCTGGCAGACATATCCTGGTCCTGTTCCATCTATCCTTTTTGCACAATATGGTCCCCGTTTCCCTGAAAATAGAATCACCTACAACAACTAGTTCCTTTGGGACCAGCACATTCTGCCTTGGGGGTTGCTGCTGTGTTGCGTGATGTTCAAGTGCAAGCTCTGGCATTGATGTGGGCAGCTGAGAGCTTGATGGGCCCTCAATTGAGAGTGGTGATGATTTGCTTCCAAGGGGACATTCCATGCAGCAAATGCAGTATACTCCTAGAGATAGTAAGGGAATGTCCTGAAGTCCTATTGAAGGATCGAAGAAGCCAATACTCAATCCCCAAGAACTGCCACAGATAGGCTGGAGGGGCAGAGGACCATATTTCCGATGCGTAGAGAGCCACCAGTTCTACACAAGATTGGATATATTTAGTTGTCAGCTTGCTATTGCGGTAACCCACCAGTTCCTATCAAGCTGACCAAAGGTCTGAGAAGAATTTGTTTCTAGTTTCCTTGAAGTGCTCCTGAAAAGACAGGTTCGAATCCCAGACCAGGCCTTGGTCCTTGTGAGAGTTGACAAGTTTAATTTGATGTACATTTATAGAGATTTTCATTGGGATTATTCTTCTCCTTTTTGTAAACGTCATCCAGGCAGATTTTTTGGTATTTAGTTCAAGATCGATATATTGAAGAAAGGTGCTTATCGCAGAGATGTTTTGTTTCAGCTCTGGCTAGAGAGCACTTAGTCCGGCTGATCTGAAAGAATGAAAAGCTTCAGATTGTTGGCATATGATATCATATTTTAGAAATTTGCTAGCAGAGGTTCCAAAGCTGCTGCTGCTGACAAAACGGACCCCTCTGAAGACAGTAAAGGATCGTGAGACCATTGTGCTCAACAAGAAGTCGTCTTTCCTGCAAAAATTCTTTTTGAGTACAGAGAGGAAGTTATCGGAGATCTTGAAGTAGTTCTTCAGGATGCTAAGTAAAGATGTGATGGAAATCCTATCATATGCAGATTTAATGTCAAGATGAATTATGTCGAGCTGCATTCAAGAATTCAAAGCTTCCTGTACCATCAATCTCCTTCAAACAATGCTTGAAGGAGATTGGTGGTAGTAGATCTCCCAGGGATAACGCTTTGAGTACAGAGTACAGAGTACTCTTTTGAGTACAGAGAGGAAGTTATCGGAGATCTTGAAGTAGTTCTTCAGGATGCTAAGTAAAGATGTGATGGAAATCCTATCATATGCAGATTTAATGTCAAGATGAATTATGTCGAGCTGCATTCAAGAATTCAAAGCTTCCTGTACCATCAATCTCCTTCAAACAATGCTTGAAGGAGATTGGTGGTAGTAGATCTCCCAGGGATAACGCTGTGAAGATGGCAACGTCTGTGATGAAAACAGTGGTCAATAAGTTGTGCTAGGATTGTCTTTTCAAAAACCTGAAGGAGCGAAGAGCCCACTAAAATCGGGTGAAAATCCTTCATAGTTTTATTCCTCGAATTCTTTGCAATGGGTTTTGATGCAGTAATGTATCCAAATTTCAGGCACATCAGATGTTCACAAAATTTCCTTGAAGATATGTAAAAGAACATCCACAATGAAGACACAGGATATTTTAATAATAAACAAGGAAAATCAATCAGGCCCAACGATAGCTTTGTTTGGTAGTTGATTGATAACTTTCATCAGATTTTCCTTCATGATATTAAGTGTAGATAGGGGAGTCAAATCACATAAAGGGATGGAAAGGGGACGATTAAATTCCTCCTTTACAGAACTCTCACCGAAGGTATTATTTGAGGCTCCCATCCATCTGAATATCCCTGTGATGCTTTGCAAATGGCCGCTTTGAGCACACTAATTTGTTAGCTATATATCTATTGTTGACATGTCATTTTTGAATCAGGAAAAATGCACGTTTCTTTTTAAAGTTAATGAAATCATGTGTGGTTCCAGAACTCTTCCATTTCCTTAAGGCACGCTGCTTATCTAGGAAGGTGGGCTTCAGGTCTCTTGAGAACCATGGTGTTGTCCATTTGGAGATTCTGATGGTTTTGAAGCTCCTTGAATAGCCATTCTGACAAGTGGGAAGCAAGGCCATTAGTGGCTTCTTCAATTGGCAGGGTGGAAAGTTCATCCCAGATGGTTGAGGTGAGAAAATTCAAAATGACATCTTGCTAGATGAAATTAACTGAAAAAAATGGTTTCGGTTAGGACTTTACCATTAGCATTAGTAGAGGCATTTGATGCAAGAAAGCAAGCTTATGCAGCATCAGCCAAAAAATAAATAAATAAATAAAATAAATAAAAATAACCACTTCCACTTCACCCCTCTGTTCATTCGAAATACCTGTCCAGCTGAGCCTTAAACTTATTTAGGTTATCAACTTCAATGACAAGGGATGGAAGTCTGTTCCACCACCCAACCACCCGCTGGCTAAAGGCACATTTCCGCACATCTATCCTACATCTGTCTTTCCTCAATTTGAATTTATGCCCTCTCAGGTGATTATTCTGAGCAACAGAAAGAATCCCATCAGCATTGAGCATGCTCAAACCATTCAAGACTTTATACACCTCTATCAGATTACCTCGCTGGTGCCTAGACTCCAGACACTGTAATTTGCAAAATTTAAGCCTTTCTTCATAAGAGCACCCCTTTGTTCCATTCACTAATCTTGTTGCCCTTCTCTGTACTCGTTCCAGCAGCTCTACATCCTTCTTGAAATGAAGCATCCAGGCCTGTATACAGTACTGTAGGTGTGGCCTGCCCATTGCCTTATACAAGGGAATGATCACCTCCATATCCCTGCTAGAAAAATTCCTATATATCATTGACAATACACCATGAGCTACTCTTGCAGCCCATCTGCACTAATCAGAGAACTTCATATCTGCCTGCACAACCACCCCCAGGTCCCTTTCATTCTCTACCACTGTCAGTGTAGTACCACAGAGTTGATACGTTGCTCTGGGATTGCTGTTTCTCATATGTAGTACTTTACATTTGTCAATGTTAAACTTCATTTGCCACCTCTCAGCCCATCTGCTCAACCTTTCCAGATCCTGTTGCAGCAGCATGGTGTCAGTAGTGTCCTTGACAACCCTGCCCACCTTCGTATCGTCTGCAAACTTGGACATTAAGCTTCATATACCATCATCAATATCATTTATAAATACAGAAAACAATGAGGGACTCCACTAATAACATTAGTCCACAATGAGCAGTGGCCATTGATTACCACTCTCTCTTCTCCCCCTCAACCACCCCTTTATCCATAGAAGCAATTTCCCTCCAATGCCACACTGCTCCAATTTGTGCAGCAATCTTCCATGTGCAACAGTATCAAAAGCCTTTCTAAGATCCAAGTATATAATATCAAAGTTATTCCCTGCATCCAGTTCTTTTGTGACTGCATCATAATATCCAATCAAATTGGTCAGGCAAGACTTCGCCTTAACAAAAACATGCTGTGTCCAAGCTATAACTGAAGTCTTGTCTAGATGATCCTGCAGTGCTTCTTTAACCAGTGCCTCCATTAATTTATCGGGAACAGAAGTTAATGAAGAACTTTTGACATTGTAGAGCGAATATCATCTTTTAAGGGCACAAAAGGTGATATAGTTGTACACGTTGGCACTAATAATATTAAGAGTAGGAGACCGGCAGAATTACTTAACAAGTACAGGTCACTGTTGAACAAAAGCCGAGAATTAGGGTTGAATTTGAAAGTGTCTGCAATTCTGCCCAGACACGATAGGAGGGAGTATATGATGGGAGCCTTGTCGATCAATTCGGCCCTGGAAAGATTGTGCAAGGCTCAAGGGGTAGAATTTTTTTCAGCCTGGACTGTACTTGTTAACAGGAGAGATTGCTTCTACAGGGATGGGATACACTTAAATAGAAAGGGTGCAAGAATATTTGCTGATGCTATCGAGGCAGTGTTAGGTGGGTCGGAAAATTGCTAGCTTGGGGGGAGACAAAGACCAATAGATTGACAGTAGCCACTGGCAGAGGTGAAAGAGATTCTTGCACTGCTTCTATTAGAATGAGCAGAAGCCTGAAACACAAGATGCATGGTATTTCAGAGACTGCTGGGAGCCATTGCGGTACAAGTAAACACATGGGTTGTGTTAGGGTAGCTAAGAATAGAAACAGGTGCAGGTATACTTGCGTGTACACCAATGCTAGGAGTTTAGTAAATAAATTTGATGAATTTGAGGTATTGCTCAAAACATCGAAGGCAGATATTGTTGGGATATCAGAGACGTAGTGTCACAAAGATATAAGGGATGCAGAACTGCAATTTGGGGAGTACAACGTCTACAGAAAGGATAGACAGGATAGGAAGGGGGGAAGGGTTATGCTATTAGTTAAGAAACACATAAAAACCAAGGAAGTGAAGCCAGTCGACATTGCTGGACAGTGCAGTGTGGAGTCAGTTTGGTGTGACATAAGCATTGGGAGATCAAAATTGAGAGTAGGAGTGTGCTATAGGCCTAATGACTCTGATGAGTATAATAAGGAACTGTACAGGGAAATAGAGTGGGCCAGTAAATCAGAGAGTCTTATAATGGGAGATTTTAATTTCCCAGATATTGACTGGAATTTGGGGGCTGGTTACTCACACACTAGCAGGGCTTTTGTGGATTTATTGGATGATTGTTTTCTACATCAGCATGTTCGGGAGGCAACTAGAGGGAGTAATACTCTTGATTTGATTATCAGCAGTGATTCTTCACGCATTAAGAATCTGCAGATAAATGAACCACTAGGTGGCAGTGATCACAGTGTGCTGAAGTGGGATTTACTCAAAGAGGTAACTACCATTAGGGGTAAAGGGAAGGGTTATTGCTTCCGTAAAGGCGACTACGATGGACTGAGACAGTATTTAAATTCTATACAGTGGGACCAACTGATGATGTTACCAACAGCAAATTCAAAATGGGAAGCATTCAAAGAACTTATCTTGGAAGCTACTAGGCTTTACATACCAACTAAGAAATATTGTTCAAGGTTTAGGCCAAAATGGATGTCAGATGAACTAATGAGGCATATGGCAGAGAAGAAAAATGCATGGGATACATACAAATTAACACATGACACAGAAGCCTATGATAGATACAAGTTGATATGCAACCAAGTTACAAAGGAGGTTAGGCAGGCGAAGGCAGATTACGAGAAACCCTTGGCAAGGGATGCAAAGAAAAACAGCAAAGAGTTCTTTACTTATGTAAACTCTAGAAGGAAGGGGATGAATCAGATTGGTCCACTTGATATTGATGGGTCAAGTGTTGATGATCCTGCTCAGGTAGCTAACAAACTAAATGAATATTTTGCATCGACATTCACACATGAGGAGTTATTCAGCGAGGGGAATGCCAGAGGTGTATTCAACTCTAGCAGTAAGCTACAGAATCTTGAAATAACTGGGAGTAAAGTGGAGGAGAAACTGTTGAAGATAAACAAAAGAAAGGCACCCGGGGTGGATGGGATCTATCCAGTTATATTAAAGGAGGCAGCAAAGGAAGCAAGCAAACCCTTAGCCATGATTATGAGAGCTTCCTTGGACTCAGGGGAGGTACCCATAGACTGGAAATGTGCAAATGTGACCCCAATTCACAAAGGAGGATCAAAGGCTGACACAAGTAATTATAGACCTGTGAGCCTAACTTCTGTTCCAGGAAAAGTAATGGAGGCACTGGTTAAAGAAGCACTGCAGGATCATTTAGACAAGACTTCAGTTATAGCTCAGACACAGCATGGTTTTGTTAAGGAGAAGTCTTGCCTGACCAACTTGATTGGATACTATGATGCAGTCACAAAAGAACTGGATGCAGGGAATAACTTTGATATTATATACTTGGATCTTAGAAAGGCTTTTGATACTGTTGCACATGGAAGACTGCTACACAAATTGGAGCAGTGTGACATTGGAGGCAAATTGCTGCTATGGATAAAGGGGTGGTGAGGGGGAGACGACAGAGAGTGGTAATCAATGGACACTGCTCATCGTGGACTGATGTTATTAGTGGAGTCACTCAGGGCTCAGTGTTGGGTCCATTATTGTATTCTGTATTTATAAATGATATTGATGATGGTATATCGGGCTTAATGTCCAAGTTTGCAGACGATACAAAGGTTGGCAGGGTTGTCAAGGACACTACTGACACTATGCTGCTGCAACAGGATCTGGAAAGGTTGAGCAGATGGGCTGAGAGGTGGCAAATGAAGTTTAACATTGACAAATGTAAAGTACCACACATGGGAAACAGCAGCCCCAGAGCAATGTATCAACTCTGTGGTACTGCACTGACAGTGGTAGAGAATGAAAGGGACTTGGGGGTGGTTGTGCAGGCAGATATGAAGTTCTCTGAGCAGTGCAGACGGGTTGCAAGAGTAGCTCATGGAGTATTGTCAATGATATACAGGAATTTTTCCAGCAGGGATAAGGTTTCTTCTTCTTATTTGGTTTTTAGGAGCATTAGCAACTAAGGCCATATTGCTCCAGGAATATGCGGTGGTCATTCCCTTGACCTTTCCGCATCCTCCGTATTTGGTGGTGACGGGCTCGAACCCCGGTCTAATCAAGAAGCGTGTACTACGCACTGCTGCTCCTTCCCACCTGGCTACGGAGGCGCCCAGGGATAAGGAGGTGATTATTCCATTGTATAAGGCGATGGTCAGGCCACACCTAGAGTACTGTATACAGGTCTGGAGGCCTCATTTCAAGAAGGATGTAGAGCTGCTGGAACGAGTACAGAGAAGGGCAACAAGATTAGTGAATGGAACAAAGGGGTGCTCTTACAATGAAAGGCTTAAGTTTTGCAAATTACAGTGTCTGGAGACTAGGCACCAGCGAGGTGATCTGATAGAGGTGTATAAAGCCTTGAACGGTTTAAGCATGCTCAATGCTGATGGGATTCTTCCTCTAGCTCAGAAAAATCACCTGAGAGGGCATAAATTCAAATTGAGGAAAGACAGATGTAGGATAGACGTGCGGAAATTTGCCTTTAGCCAGCGGGTGGTTGGTTGGTGGAACAGACTTCCATCCCTTGTGGTGGAGGTTGATAGCCTAAATAAGTTTAAGGCTCAGCTGGACAGGTATTTTGAACGAACAGAGGGGTGAAGTGGAAGTGGGGTTTTTTTTTTTTTTTTTGGCTGATGCTGCATAAGCTTGCTTTCTTGCATCAAATGCCTCTACTAATGCTAACTCACAGGTCTATAATTACTTGTGTCAGCCTTTGATCCTCCTTTGTGAATTGGGGTCACATTTGCACATCTCCAGTCCATGGGTACCTCCCCTGAGTCCAAGGAAGCTCTCATAATTATGGCTAAGGGTTTGCTTACTTCCTTTGCTGCCTCCTTTAATATAACCGGATAGATCCCATCCACCCCGGGTGCCTTTCTTGTGTTTATCTTCAACAATTTCTCCTCCACTTTACTCTCAGTTATTACAGGAGTTCTATTACTGTTGTTGTTTGGTTTTTAGGAGCATTAGCAACTAAGGCCATATTGCTCCGGGAATATGCGGTGGTCATTCCCTGACCTTTCCGTATTTGGTGGTGACGGGCTCGAACCCCGGTCTAATCAAGAAGCATGTGCTACGCACTGCTGCTCCTTCCCACCTGGCTACGGAGGCGCCTTCAGTTATTACAAGATTCTCTAGCTTACTGCCAGAGTTGAATACACCTCTGGCATTCCCCTCGCTGAATAACTCCTCATATGTGAATGCCGATGCAAAATATTCATTTAGTTTGTTAGCTACCTGAGCAGGATCATCAACAGTTGACCCATCGATATCAAGTGGACGAATCTGATTCATCCCCTTCCTTCTGGAGTTTACATAAGTAAAGAACTCTTTGCTGTTTTTCTTTGCATCCCTTGCCAAAGATTTCTTGTAATCTGCCTTCGCCTGCCTAACCTCGTTTGTAACTTGGTTACAGATCAACTTGTATGTATCATAGGCTTCTGTGTCACGTGTTAATTTGTATGTATCCCATGCATTTTTCTTCTCTGCCATATGTCTCATTAGTTCATCTGAAATCCATTTAGGCCTAAACCTTGAACAATATTTCTTTGTTGGTATGTAAAGCCTAGTAGCTTCCAAGATAAATTCTTTGAATGCTTCCCATTTTGAATTTGCTGTTGGTAACATCATCAGTTGGTCCCACTGTATAGAATTTAAATACTGCCTCAGTCCATCGTAGTCGCCTTTACGAAAGCAATAACCCTTCCCTTTATCCCTAATGGTAGTTACCTCTTTGAGTAAATCCCACTTCAGCACACTGTGATCACTGAAACCTAGTGGTTCATTTATTTGCAGATTCTTAATGCATGAAGAATCACTACTGATAATCAAATCAAGAGTATTACTCCCTCTAGTTGCCTCCCAAACATGCTGATGTAGAAAACAATCATCCAATAAATCCACAAAAGCCTTGCTAGTGTGTGAGTGACCAGCCCCCAAATTCCAGTCAATATTTGGGAAATTAAAATCCCCCATTATAAAACTCTCTGATTTACTGGCCCACTCCATTTCCCTGTGCAGTTTCTTATTATACTCATCAGAGTCATTAGGCCTATAGCACACTCCTACTCTCAATTTTGATCTCCCAATGCTTATGTCACACCAAACTGACTCGACACTGCACTGTCCAGCGATGTCAACTGGCTTCACTTCCTTGGATTTTATGTATTTCTTAACTAATAGCATAACCCCTCCTCCCTTCCTATCCTTTCTGTAGACATTGTACTCCCCAAATTCCAGTTCTGCATTCCTTATATCTGTGTGACACCACGTCCCTGAAATCCCAACAATATCTGCCTTTGATGTTTCGAGCAATACCTCAAATTCATCAAATTTATTTACTAAACTCCTAGCATTGGTGTACACGCAAGTATACATGCACCTGTTCTTTTTCTTAGCAACCCTAACACAACCCATGTGTTCACTTGTACCCCAATGATTCCCAGCAGTCTCTGAAATATCCTGCATCTTATTTTCCAGGCTGCTGCTCATTCCAATAGAAGCAGTGCAAGAATCACTTTCACCTCTGCCAGTGGCTACCGTTAATCTATTAGTCCTTGTATCCCACCCCAATCTAGCAGTTTTCCGAATCACCTAACACTGCCTCGATAGCATCAGCAAACATTCTTGCACCCTTTCTCATCATCATCAGGATGCATCAGCGGGAACGTAAAAAGCTAAGGTGAGTGGTTTGTGGTCTGAATTAAAGGCAAAGGTCAGAATTGTGGACATCAAATCCACAGTACGGTGAAATACTAAGTCTAATGTCTGGATGCCGCTTGTAGGCCGTGATTCAAGGAAATCTAGCCCTAAATTTTCAATTAAGGTGATGAGGTCACATCTAGCTTCCAAGTGCCTAGGGGTAGGCATATTGAAGTCCTCAGTAAGAAAGGAATGTTTATCAGAGGTGAGATAGGGTGCAAGCTATGAAATCCCTGGAGTCTTGTATGATCAGGTGGAAGATAAATTAGGGAAATTTGGATCTGGTGCTTTCCATATATAATGTTGGCACATAGCGCTTTAAAGCGTTCCATGCGGCTGATCTTTGAGCAGGAAAGTGAAAAATTGCGATGATAAATAATAATAACAAACACCCCCTCTTCTTCCTATATGATCATTAGCAGCTGCATGATAAGATGAGGTTCTCAACAAAGTATCGAGCTGTTTATTGGAAGACTTCCAGATTTCTGTAAGGTAAATAATCCCAAATTTCTCGAGGAACAAGAGTGATTACAGGGAGTTGAGCTTACTGCAGATACTCCCGACGTATTTGGTAAAAATTGAGCAGCGCTGGTCGGATCCAATGTCTTCCGATCTCTTTAGTTGCTAGAGGCGATTTATAGGGGCAGACTCGGGAATTTTCGCAAAATTCCCTGACCCTTGAGCCTAGCAGCCATAAGTGAGGGTTACGTATTGCAGCTAAATCAGAGGTTGAACAAGCAACATCAAAAGATGCATAAGAGTGGTGTCTTGTACGCATTTGGCAGACACTAGCGTGCATTCCAGTCTTGCTTAATATCAAATTCCAAACATTCTGTGGGGATGTATCAGGATCAAGTCTTGTTACAAAAACATGTGCTAATCCAGGGGCAGATTTAACTTTTGTAGAGTCGCTAATCCTGTGGATGAAACTGTCATGCACAATTATAGCCTCTACTCTGTTATCAACGCAGGAAGCAGACATAACTTCAATGGCAGGCAAAAGGGAGAAAGTGGCATGATCGGGAGCGACTTCATGAGGTGGTGATGGCAGAGGCAGCATATACCCGATCTGTGGAGGGAAATTTACCCTCTCACAATTCGGAGCTGTGTGTAGTATAGTATACCTTCCTGATTGGTGAGCACGGATGGCTGATTTGTTGGAGGTTGTGGAGCAGCTGACAGATAGTACCTAGGATGGGTAGAAAGTGCTGCATTTTTAACCCAGGTGCAAGTGGGGGGGGCTCCTTCAAAGGCATATGGGTAGATCGCATGCAGTAAGGGCGGGGCAGATCTGAGGGAGCCACGCCCCCATCAATTCTTTTGGTTTGAGAGGAATTGTTAGCAGAAGGTTGTCGTGTCAGAAGAGCATCTGGAAGTTCGCCTGAAGAAGACTGTTTGGTTCTGGAATGGGAGTACATGGAAAGGACTTAGGAGGAATGGCCAATATTGACTGATTGTGAGGTGCACTGAGTCGCTCGGGTCTCCTATTATGTGGGGGCCCGTCACAGATTCCCTTTGAATGGGAATTTTTATTCACTTGACATGGTTGCAATGTATTGTGATTATTATTAACAGAATAGATATAATCCAATCCTTCATGCAGTTGTGTATCTGTCAAGTCCATCTTCACTTTCATCACTTTATCAATCTGGTGCCAGTTCTCTAATGATTTTAAGAATTTGCAGTATTCTGTTTTCATTAAAGAGTGATTCTAGGGAACTTTTATTTACATGGGAAACCATATTTGGATTATTATAAATTTCCTTGACAGAAGCATTAGATACTTGACTCAAACCAGGGGTTTCAGTCTGAATCACTACATTTACTTTCTTGGCAGGACTGAGGCTATGACAGCTAACAGGATGCCTGTTATAAGATTCCTGCAGAGTGCTTGCAATTCCACAGAGGACTTCATAGAGTTTGCCAACAGTTTGCTCAAATGATGGGGTGTATTTTCTCTTAATTTCCACCTGCATTGCCTGTATCAGTTGCCTAAATTACTTTTCCTTCTTAAGAAGATGCTTTTTTTTATCAGTGTGAATTCTTTGCACATTGTCACCAGGTCCGTTGGTTTGGATGCGTGCGATTTTGGTGGCATTGTAATCGTATTGGTATTGGCTGTGCGCAGTAGGCATGTTATCATTTAGGAGCGGTGAAGAAAGAATCTTGATTTTTGTTCAAGCCTTGCCACAGGCTTTTATGACCTTCTGACACACCTGATTCATTGGTTTGGTATAATTTGCTGTCTGTTGAGTGACAGTACTATTCTGCAGTGTCGTTGCATTTTTATGGCCAGAAATGGTTTTCTCACTTCTGTAGGCTTGCACTAGTCCTCAGGTGGATTAGAATAACTGTGCCTAGGCATGTTTACAATGAATTGTTCAATGACCTTTCTGCTGCATTCTTCAAAATGAGCATGCTATCACTAGTATACCACTGTCTCCGATTTCTGTAGAGTTGCATTCTGGAGGAAACTGGCTTACTGGAGGCTGTAACATTAGCATTATAGCTCTCATTAACGGATGACTGTATCTTGATATCAAAATTCGTTCCTGCAATTAGTGCAGAAATGGCAGGTATATTATGTTCGCCTGCAATTTTGGCATTCTCATACTTTTGAGCATTTTCTGCATCAGGTCGTATGTTTTCCCCACCTAATAGCATGTTGCCATACGTTGGATCTTCGAAGCTGGTTAGCACCTCACATGCAATTTCATTTTTACTGGCAGCTATGGAATTTGCTGAGCCATATAGGACAGCAGGACTGATGAAACTGTTCGCATCATTAGTTATTGACAGTGGCTTTGCTTTATATATATTAGGTTGGGCTACCTTTCCTTTGATCCTTCTTATTCGATAGTACTTCCTTATGTGGAGGTGTTTTGCAAGCTTTGCACAGGTATGATTTTTGCTTAGTGATTGACCATTTTGATAGATTATTAATGCAGCAAGCCCCCTGGCTACACATGCTTTTTTCGTCACACATGCCATTCTTCCGGGTACGGCTTGACATATTTTAAACTTCAAAAAATTTTACTGCAGTTACACAAAATTTTTAGCACTAAATACAGAACAAGAAAACATGTGACTGCACTTGCTCCAATTCAGTAGTTTACTGACATATATTCCCAGTGATACGGGAAATAGTGAAACCACTAAGCCTAATTGTGAACACTGCGTGTGTGACTACAGTAAAATGTATGTGTTAGCATGCAGTCAGCAGAATACTAAGCCTAATGAAATTAGGTAGTTAACAGAGAGTACAGACAAGATAACCCTTATAATAACAAAATTTTCTCACCCACATAATCCTCTTGCTAAATTCTTTCAGCTGGCACACTTTTTAGGTGGAAGAAAACACTTTAAACACATTAAAATAACTCGAAATTCAGGAGCTTGGGAAAACGTGACTACACTGAATGACAGCCATTATAGTGATGGAGTCTGTATATTTAATACTGTGCAATATGGTTGTTGAGAGTGTGGAATTTAATGCTATGTGGATAACACAGAGTTCTACAGTATAGCTGCTACATTCAGTCAAGTTTCTTGGATATAGTAATGTTGGGAAATAATGCTGCTGCACCAACATGTTTTTCAGTTTTAGACCCATCTGTGTAGATTGGTGTGTACTGGATGTGCTGAGTTCTCAATGTGGCATGTATTTGCTGTATGTTCTGTTGGGACAGGGTGCGTGTCCCCGGGCTAGTTAGTTAGTTAGTTAGTTATTTGGTTTTTAGGAGCATTAGCAACTAAAGCCGTATTGCTCCGGGATATGCAGTGGTCATTCCCTGACCTTTCCACATCCTCCGTATTTGGTGGTGACGGGCTCGAACCCCGGTCTAATCAAGAAGCATGTGCTATGCACTGCTGCTCCTTCCCACCTGGCTACGGAGGCGCCTGCATTTCCCCAGGCTGTGAATGAAATGTCACAGAGTGGCATATTATACATGCCATGTGGGATTGTATGAGAGGCAGTAGGCTGTATCTTACTAAGGTCAATTGTCCAGTCAGCCTGTAGTGAACTAAGACGTATCCCAGTTGGTGGGTTTATGGATGGATAAGCTCCATAAAAGTTTTCCCATTTGGGAGAGAAGACTTTGTTCCAAGTGAGGTGATTTGGGTGCCCTTTTTTGAGTTTTGCTGCATAATTTAATAAAAGCATTTGTCGGTGTAGCTGCAAGGTCTCATGTGCTTCAGCATATAAGCTCTGTACCGGTGATGTACAGAGCTTATATGCCCCCAGCACAAGACAAAGAGCACTATGGTGTACAGGATCAAGCCAACATAAAGCGCTTGGTCTGGCAGAACTATAGGCAACAGAACCATAGTCCAGATGTGACTGTATTAACACATGATACAGATGTAGTAATGTGTAACGGTTGTCTCCCTATGTTGTGCCCTATAGAACTCTTAAGATGTTAAGCTTTTTAAGACACATAATCCGGAGCGTTTTTATGTCCTCAAGGAAGGTGAGTTTTTGGTCAAATATCACACCAAGAAAGCATACACTAGGGAACACTGGTATGACTTGATTTTCGAGTCGAAGTTCTGGGTCTGGATGTAAATTATGCTTCCTACAGAAGTGTATTCCGACAGTTTTCTGGTGTGAAAGACGAAATTCGCTGCTTTGTGATCATTAATCTATTTTTTTGATGGCACATTGCAATTGTCATTCTATCATTCGCATATTGGGTGAATGGCAGGCAATACTGAAGTCATCGGCATACAGGGTAGTAGATACTGCTTGTGGTAGGTCATGTGTTATGGAGTTCACTAATATATTAAAAAGAATGGTACTTAGCACTGATCTTTGTGACACTCCTTCCTGGATAAATTTTGAAGATAATTGGTTGTGAACTCTGACTTGAAATGAGCAGTGGTGTACGAAATTTCTGATAAACTGTGGTAGGTGTCCGCGTAATCCCAGATCATATAGGTTTCGCATTATACCACATCCAGGTATTCTTTCCGTATGAAGTCATCACGGATGTTAATTTCTGTTTTAATCAAAGGGTCAAGAGTGAATCTATCTCCCAGGAAGCCACACTAAATTGGATTTTGAAGGTTATTTCGAGCTAAAAACCAGGATAGCCTGAATTTATCATTTTTTCCATGAACTTGCTCATACAGGTCGATAGGTCGGCAATAGGTTGATAATGTTTGGATTTGTAGGATCTTTTCCTGGGTTTAGAAATGCCAAAACATAAGCATGGCAGCATTTGTTTTCTTTGAATATTCTATTCTACAGAAATAACGGTGTTTTCAGGGCCTGTTCAGTGAGTTTTGTTATCATGATAGAGTGTATTCCATCAAGTCCTGCTGCACTGAGTTTAGTAGGGGGGGCTAGAGCATGGTGCAACTCTGACTTTGTGAAGTGGAGATTGTATGCACCACTGGATGTTGATTCAAAATTGATAGAGTATTTTTCATCTTGTGCTTTGTGTGCCCAAAAATAGGCAAAGTATGATGTCGCAGTTGAGATTTCCATGAAGGACCTACCAAGAGAGTTTGCAATCTCCTCTGGTTTTGTACTATAAGAGCCATTGACACTGATCATGGGACAGTTGACACATGGGTGTTCTGCATACATTCACATTTTTGCCTATATTGTTTGGGTGTTTGTTGTTCTTGTAATTGTGGAAGTGAAAGGCCTCCATGCTTGCCTTTTTCTGATCTGCCTAACATGTTTTTCCCTTGCCTATTTAAAGAGGATGAGGTTTCTGTTGTTGGGAACTTCCTGAAGATATTTCATGCTCTGTTTTTCTGTTTTCTGGCTGAACTACATTCATCATTCCGATATTTTTGTGGATTGTTTTGGAATTGCGTTGTCTGCTGCCTGCAGTATCTGCAGTATTATGAGAGATGCCGCTCTCATATTGTGGAGTTATACTTCACAACTGTTTTATCATCATTGCACACTAGGGTACTACCCACCCACCGAAGAAGGGCCAAATAGCCCTGAAATGGTGCTGTCTGGGTGGTGTATCCGCTGAGAATAAGTAACAATAGTCTTCTCCTTTGGTGAAGCATTACTTATTCGAAGTAGCGCAATATCATGGCAACTCGCTGTTAAGTGAGTTTCAGTGAGTTTTAACAATATGAGATATAACTTCAGTATTCACAATATGAGATATAACTCAAATGATGCCACCTTTGCAAATTTTTGCCAATTCAGAGATTGGCTGCGTACTAATATGATGTGTTTGCACTAACTTGTATGTTGTCTAGAGAATTCTTAACTGGTCAGCTAAGAAGATGAAAATTAATCAAACAAATCATTACTTGCTATGAAAGTTTGTGACATGAGTTCCTGTACTAGATATGGACTAATGAAGAATTTATCAGAGGACACTGTGTTCTCTTTCCATTAAGGTTGAATAATTTTATAAACTTGGCACACATATACAATTCTTCCTCAAATGTTCACAAGAAAGCAGTTTACTGTTTGCCCAGAGAATCTTGTTTTCACTGAAGACATATCAAAGGAAGAAAGTCACTTCATGAAATGGCAAATTTTCAGTCACTTTCTGAAGACCACGGTTACAAAAGATGCACATGCAAGACAAAATGTGTCAAAGAGTACAAATGCAAAGCATTGCATATTCTGTGAAAATCTAAATATCATTCAGATGTAACTTGCATTAATAAATAAAGGTTTTTAAGAGCAAAATTTCAAAGATTCTTAGGAACTGAAAAAAAAATTCCAGTTTATTCAGGAATCATTAATAGTTCCCTATTTGTCTCTTGAAATATTACACTATTAAAACTAAAACATAATATTTTGCAATTGGAACTATTTGCCTTTTTGAATAGAAAAATTGTGTTATTATTTGTAATCTTATGGATCTAGCAATTTTCAATACATTAATTGAAGTAAAATGTAGCCATTTTATATTGTTAGGAATTAAAACTTTTTTTTTTTTTTTTTTTGTTGACACCGTAAACTTATTTAGGAAGTAACTGTTCAACATTAGCCAGAGTGCCATTTTATGTAAAATACTGTTTGATACTGAAGGGTAGTTTTCTATGCTGAATCATATACTGGGGGCCCATAATCTGTTTGGGATTGGATAAGGGTGCTATATAATTTTAGAAAAGTAGATCAATCATCTCCCCAGAATCAAAGGTAAGATTCTCAAAATATTACCTTTCACTATATATTTGGGTAATATAGAATGAATGCATTCAAAAAAGGCAAGCTTTCTCTTGAAAATTATTCCCAAGAATTTTGCATGTGGCTTCACTGGAACTGTTCTATTTAATTTCAGTTTTTGCTTTGGATAAAAGTTTGTTTTCACAAAAAATGTCTGCAATTTACTGTGTGGCCAACCCAAAACCACTGTTTGGCATCCATTTACTAATGTTATTTATAGTTTTTTGTAGTCTTTTAATTGTCCTCATATTAGAAGAATAGTAAAAGATAGTAAAATCTTCTACATACAGAGTATTAGAAACTATTTGTAGGTAATATTAGAGTTGTTTGTTTTGACACTTGGAAGGTTCTATTTATTAATTAATAAATGCTTAATAAATGTTCTATTTATTAAAAAATAACTGTGTGCAATTATTTTTATAATGAAAATCTACAATAATAATAATAATAATCTAATCTTTATAATCAATCTTCAGTCTTAGATTACAGTCCAAGATTATCTAAAGGCTATAATCCATCTTTACTAAAACTCTAATCTAGTACTGTAAATATCCTACCTGAGAATTTATAGATCGAGGAGGCATTGGTAAATTTGAAGGTGCACATGGAAGTAAATCAAGCGGTGATCCACTAAGCACAGAACCGGACTTATTCTCACCAATATTATTCCAAACTAATGCACTTGGACAATCAAGTGTTATCACCTAAGAATTAGAAAACAATAACCAGGGAAAACGTTTATGCTTAATTTATGAATTTATGAATTATCAGAAATCAAGAAAAATATTTTCCAAATTTAATTCTATTTTTATATTATCAGAATAATTTTTAAAATCAGCCAAATAATGCAAAAGAGTGAGAGATACGCAACCATATTTTAAACAAGCGCAACATGTTTTCAATCTCTTTTAACTAAGGGAAGCAAGCAGGGAAGAAATGTATAGAGTTCATTGTGCATATACATCTAGAAAACAGATGCTTGTTCACCTAAACCAGATAACAGGGTAACTAATACTATGACAAGATACTACTAATACTGAGTATTAGTAGCTATCAGATTTATTTAAATTGCTTGTTTAATTTGTGTTTTTCTTCTCTTCTATCTTCATTCTAAAAATATTTTCTTTAATACCAATTAGCAACTAAAAAATGGAAGACTGCACTTAAAGTAGATAAGCAAGTAACTGATAAGAGCAACAGTGCCATACATTGCTATCAGATTGCTGATTTAATTTGTTTTTCTTCTCCTGTTTTCATTCTAATTTTGAATAAGTGTAGGATGCCATTAGTATACAAAGTCATTCAACTTCATACTATGCTAAAGTTTATAATATTTAGGACAATACATGTATCTGCAATACGCAAGAAAATAATAGTACTTATATAAAAGCTACATCACAAAATCAGAAGAGAAATAATTTTAGTATTAGTATTGGCAAATGATGCAAGAAAGCAAGTTTAAACAGCATCCACACTTTGCTGCAAATCTTTGATGATGCTGCATCCAAACTTGCAGCATCAGCAAAGATGCTGAAGTTTAAACCAAAAAAACTGCCCACATCCCCTCCAACAGCTTGTCTAGTTTCCTTGAATTTATTCAAACTACTCACTTCATCAACAACAGCTGTAAGTTCATTCTAACAATCAACCACCAACTGGCTGAAGGCAAACTTATGCACATCTATCCTGCAACCATTCTTCCTCATTTTGTTTTATCTTATAAAAATACTGAAATATTCAATGCATATAAGTCCAATAAATAAATGTAGGTTTTACTCTGCCATTTCTAATATTAATAACCAAGCACTCCATTTTTTATATAAAAACATATATTCAACCTTGAGTTTATTATAACACACAGAATTATAGCCAAGGTTCTGTTGCAAATTTCTTTGCAGATATGCTTAACAATTTAATTAAGCTTCAATTTAATAACCTACTCCTGTATCTTCTGCTTAATCAGTTTAATGCAGTTTGAAGGAAAGAGAACAAAGTAAAATGAATAAGCCATTACCTGCTGAGTTAATACAAGATTTAAGATCAACAGTTCAAATCATAAAAAAAGTTGAAAAGAAAAGACAATATATAAAACAAATGTGCAAACAAATGGTATGGTGGCTAATGAACCAAAACTGGGTATTTCTTTTCCCATTATCAATGCAAGAAATATGCATGTGTAAGAATGAGAATAAATATGAAAGCAACCACACATGACAAATGCTTCCATAATCAGTAATTACAAGTTATGGAGCATTAGCCATTAAGGTACAAGCCTGAATATGTCAGCATTCTAAACATAAGACTTGTCTAACATTAACATGTGGGTTCTTCATTACCATATGGTTATTTCCATATTTATTCCTTTTTTTTAAACACTGCACAAGTTTTTCAAAATGAAAGACTTGAAGGATATAATAAATGTAGGAATGACTAATTTGATAATTAAACACAATACACTATATTTTGTGAACATAATTTAGTTCTGCCTCATTTTAATAACTGACATTAAAGTTAAGTTAAGTGCAGCCATTATCAACCCACTGCAGGATGGAAGCCTCCTCAACAATTCATGCTGAGGGAACATTACAATATCCCAAATGTTTCAGAACATTATTGTTCCTTTTTTAAATCAGTAAATAGTTGCAAAAAAGAGAGAGAGAGAGAGAGAGAGAGAGAGAAAAACATATTTAGATATCCACATAATGGAGAATGTGAAAACAGAATACAGTTGAATTTGCCAGACACAAAGAAACAATGAGAACACATGCAAGAAATAGTCCCAAGACAAAGAGGTTAGGAGATCAGATGTGAAAATATAGGGTTCTTGACTGGAAGCTGAGTCCCCAGAAGTGAACTGTTTCCATTTGTCAGCAAGCTGTGTTGAACATTAGAGAGGGTAGACAGTTGGGTCATGAGACCCTCCACTCTTGGCTTTGATGTTTTTCTACACACACATGAAGCCATTCCTGTGCAATACTGGTTGACTGATAGTTTTCTTGTATGCTGTCACATGTTGAGTTAATGTGTGGTTCTTGTCGGATGGCTTGATGTCTGTTGCTAGATCCATCACGTCAGTAATTCTTTTGGATGTGGAACACTTAAAGACAGTCCTCTGCTGAGCAAAATCAGCACTTCAGGATCTGAGATAACTCAGAGATGTTTTAGTTTCAATTTGAACCCAGAGGGGAAAAAAGTGGATATTTGTCATAAGAAAATGCTTTTTTGTAAATAAAAATTATATATTCTTTTTCTGTTGTTGTTTTTGTTGTGCTGCTGTTGAATTTGTTAAGTGCTTCCCCTATTCTGGGATTTTCAATGTTTTTAACCCACGTGTCAAAACACAAAAGTATCTCTAGTAAGGGTGGATTTTAGTTACAGGGGGGAAACTCTACTTCTTTCTGAAGGATCATAATTTCATCATCAGTAAGAAGGCTGCTGCCATGGTTGTGATTAAGTTTATTCTGTCCACTTATTACGATTGGGATTGAGGCAGGAGTTCCCATCTGAAACTTGACCTTAAAGAAAAGATTATTACATAGAGAAAAGGCTTTGGAAGCTCCAAATTCAGTTCCATTCAACATATAAAACATGAGACCACAGCCCAAACTGTTGAAACAAAAGTGATGGTGAAGACAATAGTCTAACATGAGATTTTAGAATATTATGATTCAGCAGTCCGGAGGAGATTTTCTGCAGCAATATGATGTCCAAAAAACAATTCTATGTGATAACAAGACTTCTTGTTAGCTCCTTTTTCTATTATTATCCAGTGAATATTGCAGTGCAATCTTTTTCCAATTTTTTTCCCAATTTATAATGCAACTGCCAATAGGTAAATTTCCTTGAAATGCTATTAGTAGATGCAATATACACCGAAGAAAGAAACTATAATTTTTCTTATTTAAAAAAAAAAAAAAAAAAAACATTTGCAACACATAAAACCAAGAGTGTTCCTTGTTGCAAAGAATCTCTCTCTCTCTCTCATTGAATGTTTTACACTTACTGTACCTATCTAAAATTACCCTTGTCACAAGGGTAATTTATTACAATAGTGTGGGAGTAAAGAATATTTTCCATTTCTATGGATGGTAAGCTCTTGTCAATAATCCCAAAATGGATCACATGAAGACAGTGAGCACACTAACAGAGCTGATAAGCAGTATGTAAAGACCAGCTAGACAGCAATCACTGAATGAAACAGCAACTCTTTACCATGCTATAGTAAGGGGGGGGAAAATTTCTTTTTCAACAGAACATATCTTTTTCTGCAGCTCAAAACAGAAAATGCAGATATATATATACATATATCATCATCATCAGCCATTTTCAATCCACTGCAGGATGAAGGCCTCTCCAGCAACTTTCCAATTCCTTCTGTTTTGTGCAGTGGCCATCCATTTACTACCCACAAACTCATGAATTTCATCTATCCATCTCTGCCTTTGTCTTCCAGGTTTTCTTCTAGCTCCTCTAGGGTACCATTCTGTTATTTTCTTAGTCCATCTGTCATCATGTCTTCAAGCTATGTGTCCTGCTCAAGACAATTTTAGTTCTTTAGTTTTAATAAGAATGTCCTTTACTTGAGTTTGCTGCCTAATCCATGTGTTTCTCTTCTTATCTAACAGTCTGATTCCCAATATAATTTGTTCCATTCTTCGCTGTGTAGTTCTCAGCTTCTCTTCCATTCTTTTGGTGAGTGCCCAAGTTTCACTTTCATAAGTCAATGGTGGGGAGTATACATTGGTTCATTATCTTACGTTTCAGACAAACTGGGATATTACTCTTCAGTATCTGACTATATTTCCTGAATGCTATCTATCCAAAATTTATTCTTCCAGCAATTTATCATTATTACAGCTAATAACTTGTCCCAGATAAGTATATGGCTTCACCTTTTCAATTACTGCTCCTTCAATCATTATGTCCCTTTCTGCGGCATATTTGTTCATCATTACTTTTGTTTTAGCTATATTCATCTTTAGTCCAAAATCCTTACTAACTGTGCATAACTGATTAAGATTTTCCTCTAATTCTTTGGGATCGTGGCTTATGACCACAATATCATCTGCAAATCGTAAATGGTTTAGGTACTCTCCATTCACATTGACTCCTTTCTGCGACCAGTCTAATCTTCTGAAAGCTTGCCCAAGGGGAGCAGTAAACAGCTTCGGAGATACTGTGTCTCCTTGTCAAACTCCTTTCTCGATTTTAAATTTCCTACTGTCTTTGTCTAGTCTAATAAAGGAGGTAGCATTCTCACGTATTTTCTTCAAAATCATAATATATGGGGTATCTATGCCTTGTCTTTCCAGTGCCCGAAACATTGCCTTATGCTGCATGGAGTCAAATGCCTTTTCATAATCCACAAATGATGCCAGGCATAATGGTGTTTTATATTCATTTGCTTTCTCCATTAGCTGTGATATTACGTGAAGGTGATCCACAGTTGAGAATCCTGTCCTAAAGCCAGCTTGCTCTTTCGGTTGATTCTCATCAGGTATTCTTTCTAATCTGTTAGTAATGTCCCTTGTGAACAACTTGTAGATGTGAGATAACAAGCTAATTGGTCTATAATTTCCAATTTCTGATTTATCTCCTTTCTTATGCAGCAAAACTATGATTGCATTATTCCACTGCTTAGGCATCACACCTTTTCTAATGCACTTTGTGAAGAGCTTTGCCAGTTTTTGTGTTATGTCTCTTCCTCCCAATTTTAACAACTCTACAGTAACTTTATCTTCTCCCAGGGCTTTCCACAAAATCTACGCAAAAAGACCAATCAGCTACCACCTACCTCTCTCTCTCTCTCTCTCTCTCTCTCTCTCTCTCTCTCTCTCTCTATATATATATATATATATGAAATATGAAAACGAAGAAGTGGAAGGAAAAAAAAAAAAAAAAAAAAAATAGGAAAAATAGTACATGTACTTGGATGCACCAAGCAGCAAAACAGGATACATGTATATAAATAAGTGTCACAAATGAAAGTAAAATAAAATAAAAATAAAATAAAAATAAATAATAAATAAATAAATATAGATGGAGAAGTTATTAATCACACAATGCCGAGCCTAGTTGAAGAGAAAAAAAGAGAAAGAATGTTAAGAACCTATAAAAAAAAAATAAATAAATAAAATAAAAAAATAATAAAAATAATAATAAATAAAAAATAAAAAAATAAAAAATAAATAATAAATAAAAAAAAATAAATAAATAAATAATCATTAAGTAGAATTAAATCTGAATTAATGCCGAATTAACAGGCTAATCATATGTACAAAAGCTGAAAGAAAAAGAGGGGAGGGTAATAGAGATAAAAATTATAAAATTCAAAAATAAAGATTAAAGAATTAAAAATTTTAAAATTATAAAAATATTAAAAATTGGTACATAGATCAGGTATTTCATCAGGGGGCTACACCTGATCATGTACCAAACACTGTTTCTATGCAAACTCGTGCTGATGGAGAAGCTATTAAAAAAAAAAAAAATATATATATATATATATATATATATATATTATTTTTTTAAATTTTTTTCCCTTTTTTCTCAAAATTTTTTAAAATTTTTTTATCTCCAGAAACATGAGTGAGGTAGCCCCTAACTCATGTTTCTGGAGATTAAAACATTTTAAAAAATTTTGAGAAAAAAGGGGAAAAAATTTTAAAAAATAATATATATATATATATATATATTTTTTTTTTTTTTAATAGCTTCTCCATCAGCATGAGTTTGCATAGAAACACAGTGTTTGGTCCATGATCAGGTGTAGCCCCCTGATGAAATACCTGATCTATGTACCAATTTTTAATTTTTAATATTTTTATAATTTTAAAAGTTTTAATTCTTTAATCTTTATTTTTGAATTTCATAATTTTTATCTCTATTACCCTTCCCTCTTTTTCTTTCAGCTTTTGTACATATAATTAGCCTGTTAATTCGGCATTAATTCAGATTTAATTCTACTTAATGATTATTTATTTATTTTTATTTATTTATTTATTTTTTTATTTATTTATTTTTTTATAGGTTCTTAACATTCTTTCTCGTTTTTTCTCTTCAACTAGGCTTGGCATTTTGTGATTAATAACTTCTCCATCTATATTTATTTATTTATTATTTATTTTTTTTTATTTTATTTTACTTTCATTTGTGACACAAACACACACATCTCTCTCTCTCTCTCTCTCTCTCTCTCTCTCTCTCTCGGTAGGTGGTAACTGATTGGTCTTTTTGTGAGCTTAATAAATAGCATGCAATGGGAGTAAGTGATTCTGTAGGTGGGACAATCATTCCAGTTTGTGTTCTTATAGAACATCTCCTGGCAGCCTTCTGAGTGTATGAAGGAAGGTTTGTTGCTATTTACAGCCACTCCATGGCTAACATAATACTCAACTTATGGAAATTCAACTTTGTGTAAGTTTTTGCCAGCTGGTGCAAACTTAAAAAAATTGTGGAAACGTATTTTGCATCCCGTAGAAATAAACGGAAGTATCATGAAAATATCATAATGTGAACCCAATAACACAATGGTTTTTTTTTTTTGGGTAATTCGTTCCTAGACCTCGGAAGTTGAAATTTTTGCTATATAACTAAGCTATTTATCTCTCTAAAAGGTCATTTTTTAATAGAAATTGCATTACATTTTCATATGTTCCGTTGTAAGAATCAATTTTGAACACCTTCGTGATATTTTTCTAAAACACATTTCTGGAGGTCACTACCATAAAACAATAAAAACAATTTGCACCTTCCAGTTTTTTGGGCTTTCTGGTTAGTACAATCTATTATAAACGATAAATGGGTAGTAAACTTGATCTTTCTGCATTTGCGATTATACCAATAACTGGAATCCTGTGGGTTATTACGTTACAGTATTATGGTGAAATGAGTTCGCCCTTCACTGAAATCTTCAATCATATAAAAAACATAAATAAATTTTCAGAATCTTCTCTTCATTCCTATTTACTTATTACAATGGTGAAGGGATATGGATTAATGGAAGGTGGAAGTGTTGGCAGTGCTAGGAAACGAAACAAAATTGAATTAGAAATGAAGATGATTAATTAAGAAGTACAAAGCATGAAAAAGTTTAGTCATCTACTGCACGAAATTAGGTCTCACTGCTTCAACAGTGAATACTATTTTAAGAGGCAGTGCACATATAAAAGAACATGTTAAAGGATCAATGCATTTAAGATCAACAGTGATCACAAAATAGCGTTTAGGTGCTATATCAAAGTTGGAAAAGCTTTAAGATGGAAAATCAGATTCAGAAGCAAGTGCCTCTGAGTCCAATGGCCATTCAAGCAAAAGCAAGAAGTATTTATGAAGATATTAAGGATAAGTACGGCGAACCCCAAGCCAAGTTCGTGGCAAGCAACAGGTGATTTAATAGGCTCAAGCATCACACTGGTTTGCAAATTTTGTGATGAGTTGGAAAAAACCCCTTCTAAATCTCCACAGCCCTCAACTTCTGCAGTGGCATGCATATCAGCTGGAGAGTTAATTCTGGCAACAATGCTCAAAAGTTAAAACTTGCTGACGTTATGCCTGTCTCCTCTCTCTCTTTTTGTAATTTTATAATTTTTAATTTTTTTTTTTAATTTTGTACACATTTGTAATTTTTCCTGCGCATGAGATAAAAGAATTGAATAAATAATTCTATTTACATGTTCATCAAACATTTCTTTTTTGCTTCAATCAAATTTGTGAGTGCTGCATAACCATTTAGGGAAATATCGACATGTTATGATTGTTATTTGGTTTTTTTAGGCGCATTAGCAACTAAGGCCATATTGCTCCGGGATATGCGATGGTCATTCCTTGACCTTTCCGCATACTCCGTATTTGGTGGTGACGGGCTCGAACCTCGGTCTAATCAAGAAGCGTGTGCTACGCACTGCTGCTCCTTCCCACCTGGCTACGGAGGCGCCATATCGACATGTAGAGTTCCACGGAATGTAACCCTTACATAAGTCAGGGAGTGGCTGTACAGGTTTCACTGTTTTGCTTGCTTCTTGTATGATATGTTCAGCTCCACCTTCCATCTTCATTTCCCATTTTTCTCTTTCTTGATGCTCTCCTTGACAACTCCTCATATGGGTATTGGAACTGAACATACTGCAATTTTGTGTTCCTTTGCACCATATCAAATGCAAGCACACCTGGAGAAAAAGTTGCGGATTCTAAAGGAAATTGATCTACTGATCCCAAAATACCAAAATTCAATGGAGGTGTGATTCCCCTATCACATCTCTATTGAAAGATGTATTAAAATTTCAGTAATCTAACAAACAGTAGGAGATGCAAAGCTATTTTTTTTTCCTTCTTCCAAGAAATGCATGTACAGCTGCTTGAAATCATCACCAAGCTGTTAGTTCAGTATCCTGTAGCTTTGTGTCAAATGCATCATCTTTAAGGAGTTTCCTTATTTGAAGACCAATGAAAATTCCTTCTTTTAGTTTTGCATCTATTAAATTTGGTAACACTTTCCTGTGAGGTGATCTTGTTGCAGTGTATAAGGCCTTGAATGGGTTGAGCAGGCTCAATTCTGATGGGATTCTTCCTCTTGCTCAGATTACGAATCTGAGGGGGCATAAATTCAAATTGAGGAAAGACAGTTGTAGAATATATATGCAGAAATTTTCCTTTAGCCAGCGGGTAGTTGATTGTTGGAACAAACTTCCATCTGTTGTGGAAGTTTATTCCAACTGGTTGATAGCTTAAATAAATTCTATGAGGAACTGGACAAACTTTTAGAGGGAATGGATGTGTAAAAAAATTTTTTTTTTTTGGCTGATGCTACATAAGTTTGCTTTCTTGCATCACATGCTGCTACTACTACTACTTCCCTTAGGTAACAGAATCTACTTCATGCTTTATCGAGAGACTTAAAATTCTTCATTAATCTAAGCTTTGTATGCAAAGATGGAAGAAGGAATTTGTTTGGTTTAACCAGTAGAACATATTTTATATTACTTCTCCCTGGCAAAATTTCCTTCCTCTTTCCCCACTGCTACACGATATAATGTTTTTTTGCTACAAGACAATTTCCACAAACATAGAAACCAACATTATTTTGTGAAATCTTCTTATACACCGATAAGTGACTCAACTACCTTAAGATTACCACAAACATTCCAGGCAAAACCATTGTACTTAATTGCAATCAGAAGCTTTATCATCAGTTCCTCTGCATGAAGCAGAGGAACTGATGGTAAAGCATTTCCATTTAGAGCAAAACTGCACTGAAATTTAATTTTGAGGCATAATAAATATATGTTTCCTTAGAATTATGTTCAATAATTCTAAGGAATGTTCATTCCTTAGAATTATTGAACATAAGAAGACCATTAAGAAGACCTCTAATATTTTCCACAACAAAATATTTTTAAAACACTTTGTGATCTTTTCAAAATATGGCTATTTTTAGTCCTTGCTTCAAGAAATTTCCAATTTTGTAACCCAAAACCAAGGAATTCTGCCAACTCTTTAGATAAGTTTAAATCACAAACTAAGTCATTCAACTCTTCTCAGTTAATTAGGTGTGTTATAATTTTCTGGAAGGCAATCCAAATCTGTTGGAGTAAATGGTCTAGCAAAGTCTGAAACACAGAAATCCTCACAATACGAGGGGGTATCAAAAAGTTCATACCCTTACCTCAAAATAATAGCCCTAGAAAGGTGAAACTTCACAAGAACTTTAATCCTTTTCTATGCACTCTCCATATATATAGTAACACATTTCTCCCATCTATGAATCAGTTGTTTAATGCCTTGATCATAGAAGTCTGCACTTTTTGCCTGAAACCACGATATGTGGTTTCAGGCATGTGGTTTTTGCCTGAAACTACGACATGCTTTGACATGTCTTTAGTCTCCGGATCATACTGGTACACCCAGCATTTGTCATTTGTCACCAACCGATCAAAAAAGTTCTGAACATCCGCATTACATAAATCCAACAGTTGACAAGATCATTGCATTTGACATTACTTCTGCAAAGGTGTCAGTAATCTTGGAACCCATCTTGCAGAGACCTTAGAGATGTGCAGATGATCGTGTAAAATGCTGTGGGCAGACCCATAACTAATTCCCACTGCATCTGTGATGAAATGAATTGTCACAAGTCTATCACTCAGCACCAGCTGCTCAACCTTTGCAACTGTCTCACTGTCTGTGGATGTTGATGGCCTACCTTCTCTTGGCTCATCAAAGACACTTGTACAACTGCACTGGAACTCCTGTTTCCACATTTTTACAGTGTCATAGGATGGACAATTCTGTCCATACACAGTTTTCAATTCTTCGTCAATTTTGTGAGCTTTCTTGCCCTGCAAATGCAGGAACTTGATCACTGCTCAATACTCCACTCTGTCGTTGTTGTTGTTGTTATTTGGTTTTTAGGAGCATTAGCAACTAAGGCCATATTGCTCCGGGATATGCGGTGGTCATTTCCTGACCTTTCCGCATCCTACGTATTTGGTGGTGACGGGCTCGAACCCCGGTCTCATCAAGAAACATGTGCTACGCACTGCTGCTCCTTCCCACCTGGCTACGGAGGCGCCCTCCACTCTGTCAACCATAGCATCCTTCCTCAGATTCCGGGCTCCACCTCTGATGTACAATCACCTACGGAAACGAAATTTCATATGTTAGTTACTGAATATGTAGACAACTTATATTAAAAACGGTATCTTCCTACTGGTGTTTTATCTAAGTCAGGGTACAAACTTTTTGATACCCCCTTGTATTCATCACTGCTTCTTTTAGCATTAGCATTAGAAGAGGCATATGATGCAAGAAAGTAAGCTTATACAGCATCATCCAAAAAAAAAAATTCCATTTTACACATCCATTAATTTATTTCATTCGCTCTAAAAGTTTGTCCAGTTTTCCTTGGATTTATTTGTGCTATCAACTTCCACAACAACAACAGCTGGAAGTTAGTTTCGATAATCAACTACCCACTGGCTAAAGGCAAATTTATCCCATTTTAGGGAATATGGTAATGGCAGGTCTTCATTACGTGGAAGGTCTTATTGCAGACAATACATTAGGATATTTGATGCTGTGCTTGCTTTTTCTGGACATTGCTGATATTTCTATCATGAAGAAATAGCAACTAACAAAATGGTTACACGGTTGTCACCACACTGTAGGAACAGCAAAAGGCATACTTTTAACTTTCCCAATTAGCCACATCCTCAGATTCGTGGCACAGGTAATACAGCACATGTGGGAGCCCAAGTTTTGTCCTGATCACCAATCATGCAACAAAAATACAAACATTTAATGATACTGTAGATTTTCTTTTAGTTTAAATGCATTGCACATTACCATTAAAGCTTTCACACCTTACTAAATGTGGGCTTGAAATGGTTGCTGTTGCTGAATAGTTTTAATAACCTTTTGGAATATCCTTTTAGTAAAGAGGACATTCACAAAAATAACAAAGTATTCCATAGCACCATATTGTGTTAAATGACTACTCCATATCAGCACATACAATAATCACACATTCTTTCCTCTAAGGAATGCATTTTGTATATTTATGCTTTCACATGTACTTGTATCACTAAAAATAAAGACAATCTACCTTCTTAAAAACACTGTGCTTGACATGGAAGATTGTTAATATCAAGAGATTTGTCAGCTACACATCAACCACCTTTTCCAAAATTTTTCCAAATAGCTGTTATGACTGTGGAGCAATGAAAGTCTGGGTTAGTATGATCTTTACCCGGTTTCAAAGACATGACAATTAAAGTTTGTTTTGTATAAATTAATATTTCAAAAAGATGATGGTAGAATTCAAAAATCATGAGCAAGCTGGTGTACAGGATTCAGTTAAGATGTTCTGGCAAAGGTTCCAGATCATTTAAATAATCTTGCAGTGCAGCAATGTCTTGGCCATTCAAATTTAGGATAGGAAGAGCAGAATTGGAATATCTATGATTAATTTCATTGATTCTATGTCACACTCTGGATGACTAATGATCTGGCAAAAACAGATGCAAAGTGGATCAAAGGATCTTTTTTAAAATTTCAACTTATCTCATCTGCCAGGGTTTAGCTCATGCTTGTCTGTATTGTACTGTCTGCATTGGAATAACTGCAAAAGATATTCTCTGTTCATTTCATGCTTTGTGTGATTAAATTCTTCACTGCACTAGAGTGTAGAACGTAGTGGAGAATTTTGTGGATATCTTTGGTATAGTTAATTCAATTTCTTGGGATTAACTAATCTGTTAAGTGGTGATCTTCTGCCAAGTGTATGGGAGTAAGCATGATTATCTGTTAGTCAAATATGGCAACTGCTCATATTTCTTCTAGTTTTCAGCACCAAATTTAAAGTCTGGAATTCATTCAGGACAACAAGGAGTGTGTACTGAAAGATTTATCCACTAAACAGTGATCACATGGCAATATTCCCTGTTCAGTAGGTCGTTATGCACACTTCAAAGAGAAGTCAGATGGCTGAAGAACAAATGACAAGCCCTATGGCAATGATGAATCCTGTAGGTAGGTAGGTAAACTTACATGCACATTCCATTATTTGGTTGTGTGAAATTATGTAGTTTCTCAATTGAAGAAATCTCTCGTATCAAAATTGCATATTCCCCAATGGAGTGAAAGAGTAGTTAGTCAACTAGTTTATGTAAGTTCTCAGAAGTGATATCCTGATTTGGTAAGCAAACAAAGGTTACCATTAAGGAAAAGCTGATCACAATACAAGTTACTACTGTCTCAGGGTAGATAGTCTGGAATCAGGGTTCACATTCTTTTACACTAATCACAAAATATAATGTACTGAAATCAATAAAAATGCTGAAAATTTTCAGATCAAATTTTTTACACATTCCCCAGGATGTGATTATTTTGAAATCTAATCCACTAGTTCCAGGCCCCACAAAAAAAGCTGCTTACCCATGGTCGATATGTTACCATCTAAATAAGTCAACCTACTGTTGTGGCAAAATATTAGCATTAGTAGAGGCATTTGATTCAAGAAAGCAAGCTTATGCAGCATCAGCCAAAAAAAAAAAAAAAAACCCCACTCCCATTTCACCCCTCCGTTCATTCGAAATACCTGTCCAGATGAGCATTACATTTATTTAGGCTATCAACTTCCACAACAAGGGATGGAAGTCTGTTCCACCAACCAACTACCCGCTGGCTAAAGGTAAATTTCTGCACATCTATCCTACGTCTGTCTTTCCTCAATTTGAATTTATGCCATCTCAGGTGATTATTTGAGCAAGAGGAAGAATCCCATCGGCATTGAGCATGCTCAAACCACTCAAAGCTTTACACACCTCTATCAGATCACCTCGCCGATGCCTAGTCTCCAGACACTGTAATTTGCAAAACTTCAGCCTTTCTTCTTAAGAGCACCCCTTTGTTCCATTCACTAATCTTGTTGCCCTTCTCTGTACTCGTTCCAGCAGCTCTACATCCTTCTTGAAATGAGGCCTCCAGACCTGTATACAGTACTCAAGGTGTGGCCTGACCATTGCCTTATACAAGGGAATAATCACCTCCTTATCCCTGCTAGAAAAATTCCTGTATATCAGTGACAAGACACCATGAGCTACTCTTGCAGCCTGTCTGCACGGCTCAGAAAACTTCATATCTGCCTGCACAATTACCCGCAGGTCCGTTTCATTCTCTACCACAGTCAGCGTAGTACCACAGAGTTGATACGTTGCACTGGGGTTGCAGTTTCCCGTATGTAGTACTTTACATTTGTCAATGATAAACTTCATTTGCCACCTCTCAGCCCATCAGGTCAACCTTTCCAGATCCTGCTGCAGCAGCATAGTGTCAGTAGTGTGCTTAACAACCCTGCCAATCTTTGTATTGTCTGTAAACCTGGACATTAAGCTTGATATACCGTCATCAATATCATTTATAAATACAGAAAACAATAATGAACCCAACACTGAACCCTGAGAGACTCCACTGACAACATTAGTCCACGATGAGCAGTGTCCAATGATTACCACTCTCTGTCTACTCCCCCTCAACCATCCCTTTATCCATAGAAGCAATTTGCCTCCAATGCCACACTGCTCCAATTTGTGCAGCAGTCTTCCATGTGCAACAGTATCAAAGGCCTTTCTAAGATCCAAATATATGATATCAAAATTATTCTTTGGATCCAGTTCCTTTGTGACTACATCATAGTATCCAATCAAATTTGTCAGACTAGACTTCCCCTTAACAAACCCATGCTGTGTCCGAGCTATAACTGAAGTCTTGTTTAGATGATCCTGCAAAGCTTCTTTAACCAGTGACTCCATTAATTTTCCTGGAACAGAAGTTAAAATCACAGGTCATTAATTACTTGTGTCAGCCTTTGATCCTCCTTTGTGAATTGGGATCACATTTGCACATCTCCAGTCTATGGGTACCTCCCCTGAATCCAAAGAAGGTCTTATAATTATGGCTAAGGGTTTGCTTACTTCCTTTGCACCTCCTTTAATATAACTGGATAGATCCCATCCACCCTGGGTGACTTTCTTGTGGTTATCTTCAACAATTTCTCCTCCACTTTACTCTCAGTTATTACAAGATTATCTAGCTTACTGCCAGAGTTGAATACACCTCTGGCATTCCCCTCGCTGAATAACTCCTCATGTGTGAATGTAGATGCAAAATACTCGTTTAGTTTGTTAGCACCTGAGCAGGATCCTCAACTGTTGAACCATCAATATCCAGTGGACCAATCTGATTCATCCCTTTCCTTCTACAGTTTACATAGGTTAAAAACTCTTTTCAGTTTTTCTTTGCATCCTTTGCCAAGGATTTCTCATAATCTGCCTTTGCCTGCCTAATCTCCTTTGTGACTTGGTTACAGATCAGCTTATATCTACCTAACATAGGCTTCTGTGTCACCCATTAACTTATATGCATCCCATGCATTTTTCTTCTCTGCCATATGTTTCATTAGTTCATCTGACATTCATTTAGGCCTAAATCTTGAACAATATCTTCCACAGACAGTCTGCAACTTGATAGCCAATGCAGATTTCATCTATGCTATCCTCTGTGTGCTTCCACAGAAAACGCACAGACAACTCAGTGGGCTTTGCATACTGTTGCACTGGCATATCGGCTTTAAAACCATTTACAATGAAGTCGTAAACCCTAGAAGCTCTGGACAGGCAGAATACGAACAGAAATTTATTATTATTAAAACTTATATAAACTGATTTAAGCATCTGATTTGAATGATTAGTATGAGCCCATTGTTTTTAAGTATCAAAGAAGAGCAGACCAAATTTTGTTACAAGAGGGTTTTTTTTTTTTTTTTTTTTTTTTTAATTTCTGAATTGAAAAATAAAATAACAAATTACCTAAATTTTAAAATACTGTGGAAAACACAGAAATCTAAACTGTGTCACAAACTGTAACTCAATTCAGATTTCTTCCAAGAACAGCACCCCAGGTGATTGCTTTGGTTGTCCCGGGATAAAAAAAGAGCAGGGATAGACCTTTTACTACAGCGTGTACATAAGAAATGTGGGTTCCCAACACACCAAAACCTGGGTAAATTTCTAGCAAATAAAGGTGTAATTTTATTTAACAGCAACAGGTAACGGCAAAAGTCTAAGGACTTACCTGAAGAATAGCAGACAGTCCAAGAACTATACTACGATGGTGTGAACAGTTCAGCAATTCCACAAAACTGGCAGTAAGAGGTGTCAGTGATAACTGTGTTGGCGAAGGTGATAAGGACTGACTAAATTAAATAAAAATATAATGTCAGGATTTTGAAAAATTAAGAAAAAAGTAGCATTAACAAGCAACAAATTACGATGCATACCCTGCAGGAGAAGTTAACAAAGGACTCTGGCACCTTGGTGAGCTAATACTGTACTCACTTATTAGCAAACTTAACTTTTTAGAACAATGATAGGCAAGGCATAATGTCAGGATTTTGAAAAATTAAGAAAAAAGTAGCATTAACAAGCAACAAATTAAGATGCATACCCTGCAGGAGAAGTTAACAAAGGACTCTGGCACCTTGGTGAACTAATACTGTACTCACTTATTAGCAAACTTAACTTTTTAGAACAATGATAGGCAAGGCGACGAGATAAAAGCTCAGAATGTACAAATTCATCCACATACTGAAAATAATAAAAAGCAATTTATTACATCATAAAAAGAGAAAATTCTTTAAAAGCTAATATTAGTATTCAATTTAAATTAGAAAAGAAAAAATCTATTGCACAAGAAGACAAAATATTTCAATTATCTATTGCATTCCTTACAAGCAAAATATCCTATAAAGGGAAAAAACTATTTACCACAACCTTGAACATGACAAAATGATACTATATGAAATGTCACTTTTATAAATGAGAATATACTGAAACTTGCATTCATAAAGATTTATTACTACTACTAATCTTAATATAAAAAAATATGCATGATGGCTGAAGATGGCTGAATACAACATTCAAAACTTTCTGAAAAGGATCAGCAAAGCCATCCAAAGAGATGATGTTCAGTTCAGTACCTACATTTTTCTTTATGTCCTCAACATCCTAAAATCTCTTTCCACCTCAGGAAAAAAGAAAAAGACCAGAAGAGTAGGATGTCTGGTTCATCTGTACAATGCCATGTTCTATCAGAAATGTCTTCACCACTAGTGCAGAATGGGCAGGGTCCTTTTCGTGGAATGAGAACCAGCTGCCTTTCTCTCAAAATTGCAATCTCACACATGAAATGGGTTTGAATAGTCTTTGAGGCACCCTAACATAGAACACAGCATTGACTATTTCTCTCCTTTGGATACAAATTCCTTATGAATCACACCTTGTGAAAAACATAATGAGCATAGTCTTGATCTTGGAGTTCTGTAAACAAAACTTTTTGGGTCTTCGTGATGACTTTCAGTGCATGCTCTGACACTTAGTCTCTGGATGTACTGACACATCCAACTCATTTCCAGTGACAATAGAGTTAAGGAAATTAGGATTGTCTTGACAAGTTATTGTTGATGACTCTATTGTAGGAATGGGAAATATATTGTGCAAAAAGGATAGGTGGAATAGGACCAGGGTATGTCTGCCGGGGCAAAAGTTTATGACGCAGAGCAGATATCATCTTTTAAGGGCATGGAGGGTGATATCATTGTACAACATTGGCACAAATGGCATTAAGTGTAGGAGATCTGCAGATTTATTAGGCAAGTACAGGTCAATGCTGAAAAAAAGTCACAAGTTAGAGTTAAATTTGAAAGTGTCTGCAATCCTGTCCAGACACAAAAGAAGGGAGTATATAATGAGAGCCTTCTCAATCAATTCGGTACTGGAGAGATTGTGCAGGGCTCATCAGGTGGAATTTTTTTCAGTGTGGTGTTTGCTTCTTAACAGGAGAGATTGTTTCTACAGGGATGCAATACACTTAAATAGAAAGGGTGCAAAAACATTTGCTGATGCTATAGAGGCAACATTATGTGGGTCGGGAAACCTGCTAGCTTGGGGGAGATTCACAGACTAATTAACAGTAGCCACAGGCAGAGGTGGAAATGATTTTTCCACTGCTTCTATTGGAATGAGCAGCAGCTCAGAAAGACAGTTGCTAGGGATTTCAAGAACTGCTGGAGATCATGAAACAAGTAAATACATGAGCTGTGTTAGAGTAACTAAGAGTAAGAACAGGCGCATGTATACTACTGGGCGCCCCAGTAGCCAGATGGGCACGAGCAGCAGTGTGTAGCACACGCTTCTTCATTAGACCGTGGTTCAAGCCCGTGAGCCACCAAATACGGAGGATGTGGAAAGGTCAGGGAATGACCACCACATACACCGAAGCAATATGGCCTTAATTGCTAATGCTCCTAAAAACCAAATAACAACAACAACAGCATGTATACTTGCATGTACATCAATGCTAGGAGTATAGGATAAGAAATCCAAGGTGGATATTGTTGGGATATCAAAGACTTCATGCCACTCAGATATAAGGGATGCAGAATTGGAATTTGGGGAGTACAGTGTGTACAGAAAGGATAGATAGGATAGGAAGGGAGGAGGGGTTATGCTGTTAGTTAAGTAACACATAAAATCTAAGGAAGTGCATCCAATTGACATAGATGGACAGTGCAATGTTGAGTCAATTTGGTGTAACAAATTGACACTGGGAAAGCAAAAATGAGGTTAGGAGTTTGTTATAGGCCTAATGACTCTTCTGAGTACAATGAACAATTATACAGAGAAACAGAGTGGGCCAGTAAATCAGAGTGTCTTATAATGGGGAATTTTAACTTCCCAGATATACACTGGAACTTGTAGATTGGTCACTCGCACACTAGCAAGGCTTTCGCGGATTTATTGGATAATTGTTTTCTACAGCAACATGTTAGAGAGGCAACAAGGAGTAACACTCTTGATCTGATTATCAGCAGTGATTATTCATACATTCAGAATTTACAGATAAAGGAACCACTAGGTAGCAGTCATCACAGTGAAATGATGTGGGATTTACTAACATCAGGAGTAAAGGGAAGGGTTTTTGTTTTCGTAAAGGCAACTACAATGGTCTCAGAGATTTTTTAGGTTGTATACAGTGGGACCAACTGATCATGTTACGAACAGCAAATTCTAAATGGAAAGCATTCAAGGAAGTAATCTTGGAAGCTACTAGGCCTTTTGTTCCAACTAAGAAATACTGCTCTAGAGTCAGGCCCAAATGGATGTCAGATGAACTAATGAGACTTGTGGCAGAGAAGAAAAATGCATGGGATGCACATAAATTTTCAGGCGACACAGCAGCCTACAGTAAATACAAGCTAGTCTGTAATCAAGTCACAAAGGAGGTTAGGCAAGCGAAGGCAGATTACGAGAAATCTTTGGCAAGGCGGCAAAGACTTCTTTACTTATATAAACTCTAAAAGGAATGGGATGAATTAGATTGGTCCGCTTGATATCAATGGCTTGACTGTAGATGATCATTCTCAGATACCTGCTAAATGAGTATTTTGAATCTATGTTCACACGAGAAGTTATTCGAGGAGGAGAGGGTCAGATATTTATCAAGCTGTAACGAGGAGTTAAATGATTTTGTAATAACTGAGAGCAAAGTGGGGTGGATGAGATCTATACAGTTATATTAAAGGAGGCAGCAAATTAAGTAAGCGCACCCTTAGCCATAATTATGAGAGCATCCTTGGACTCAGGGGAAATCCCCACAGACTGGAGATGTGCAAATGTATATCTCCAATTCACAAAGGGGGATCAAAAGATGATACAAGTAATCACAGACCTGTTAGTTTGACTTCTGTTCCAGGGAAAATAATGGAGTTACTGGTTAAAGAAGCATCGCAGGATCATTTAGACAAGACTGTAGCAATAATTCAGACACAGCCTGGGTTTGACAAGGGGAAGTTTTCTCTGACCAATTTGATTGGATACTATGATGTGGTCACAAAGGAAATGGATGGAAAAAATAATTTTGATATCATATACTTGGATTTCAGGAAAGATTTTGCACATGGAAGACTAATGTAGAAACTGGAGCAGTATGGCATTAAGGGCAAGTTGCTACAACGGATAAAAGGATGGTTGAATGGGAGAAGACAGAGTGGTGGTCAATGGGTACTGCTCTACGTTGACTAATGTTATTAGTGGATTTCCTCAGGGTTCGGTGTTGGGCCCATCGTTGTTTTGTATATTCATCAATGATATTGATGAAAGTATATCAAGCTTAATGTCAAAATTTTACAGATGATACAAAGGTTGGCAGGGTTGTTAATAACAGTAATGACAGTATCTGAAAAAGTTGTGTGGATGGGCTGAGAAGTGGCAACTGAAGTTTAACATTGACAAATGAAAAGTACTGCATATGGGTAGCAGTAACCCCAGAGAAATGTACCAACTATGTGGTTTTACACTCAGGGTAATGGAGAATGAAAGAGACCTTGGGGTAATTGTCCAGTCGGATAAGAAGTTTTCTGAGTAGTGTAGACAGGCTGCCAGAGTAGGTCATGGGGTCTTGTCAACAATACACAGAAATTTTGTGATCAGGCATAAGGAGGTGATTATCCCCTTGTATATGGCAAAGGTCAGGCCACACCTTTGAGTACTGCATACAGGTCTAGAAGCCTCATTTTAGGAAAAATGTAGAGCTGTTAGAATGAGTACAGAGAAGGGCAACAAGGGAGCAAAGGGGTGCTTTTATGAAGAAAGGCTTAAGTTCTGCAAATTGCAGCTCCTGGAGACTAGGCACCTGCGAGACAATCTGACTGAGGTGCATAAGGCCTTGGATTGAACAGGCTCAATGCTGATGGGATTCTTCCTATTGCTCAGATTACAAACCTGAAGGGGCATAGATTCAAACTGAGGAAAGGCAATTATAGAATAGATGTGTGTCAACTACTTGCTGGCCTTTAGCCAGCAAGTAGTTGAGTGCTGAATCAAACTTCCATCTGTCGTGGAAGTTGATACCTTAAATAAATTCAAGGTAGAAGTAGACAAACATTTGGAATGAATGGATTAGTGAAATGGGAAGGGTTTTTTTTTTTTTTTTTTTTTTGGCTGATGCTGTATAAGCTTGGTTTCTTGCATCATGTGCCTATACTAATGCTAATGTCTTTACATGATGACACTCTTTGTCGCTTCTGCTCATTTGTAGCTGTGAGGCACAAATTTTGCACAGACCTTCCTTTTCCCTAAATCTTTGTGCAGAATTTGATGAATTGTCTCCTTATTCATATCCAACTCATCGGTCATCATTCTGAGGGTCAAACGACAATCTCTTGCCACAATTTCCTGAACTTTTGCAGCTCTGTCCTCATTTTAAGAGGTGATAGACACTATTCTTGAGTCACTGTGACCCTGCTCATATCCATCTGTCAACAGCTTATACCATTTAAACACACTCGTATGACTTAATGTCTCATCACTATAAATAGTTTGCCATTTCATATATTTTTGTTGCAAATTTTCTCAGTGTGAAGGAAAATTTTATATTCTTTCGTCGTTCAATTGCAAAATCATAACACAGAACATTAACACTACTAACAAAACTGGTTGTTACTTGCAACCTGTCAGCCTACTAGACAATTTCTATACCACTATCAGTTGGAGGAAGTTTTGAACTACAACACACCATTCCATTCATTTTCAAACTCATGAAACATGACGGCAACAGCACCAGACTGGGAACTCTGCTGTCACACCTTCTATAATACAAGTTCTTCCTTTTATATATATAACTGTTCTTATTCAAGTAAATTTCCAATTTAGACTTCAAATTATAGCTTTTAAGTTTTTCATTTTAATTTTGTATAAATAAGTAAGTATGCACTCTTAAATGTCATGCATCAATTAGACCATTTCTGGAATAGGTAACGTTGGAAAAACAGAGTACAGTAATATTACTGTACTCTGACTTACGCGAACTCGGAGTTACGCGGTTCTTGATTTTTTCTTGCTGTGATACGCACTGGACGTGTTTCGCGCGAACTCTACGTGCACAATTACGATTCTACGATCAACGAAAGTTAAGATTGTTTTGTTATACGTTTTCTAAACCCTTAAAAAACTATGTTGTTCAAACGAAGTAAATCTGATTCTCCTGCACCTAGTAAGAAAAGGAAAACGATATCTTTGGAATGTAAACTTAACATTATCAAGGATTTTGATAGATAGAATGAAAATTTGTGAATTGGCAAGGAAGTTTGAGCTACCAGAATCCACAGTAAGAACAATCATAAAAGATAAAGAAATAATTCTCAAAGCGGTGAAAAATGCTCCTTGAACTGAAGCATAATTCGTAAACGTCATGGTATTATTGCTGAGATGGAAACAATGCTGAAATTATGGCGTGATAATAAAGTAAAAGTGAAGAATTGTCCAGTCGATCAGAACACTGTGTGCTATCAAGCTAAGTTGATTTTTGAGAGGTTGAAAGAAGAAGCTGGGGAGGCAGGCAAAGATGAAAACTTTGTAGCTAGTAACGGTTGGTTCAACCAATTTAAAACTCACTGTAACTGGCACAATATCGCAGAGAGTGGAGAGGCGGAAAGTGCCAATAAAGAAGCTGCGTCTTCTTTTCCTGAGTCAATGAAGGCTATAATAGAAGAAGGTAACTATAGCAGTGAAACCGTATTTAACATGGATGAGACTGGCCTGTTCTGGAAAAAGATGCCTAAAAGAACTTTTATCGTGCGTGAAGAAAAAACTTTCCGGGCTTTAAGGTTTCCAAAGACCAATTGACAGTGATGGTTGGCGGGAATGCAGCTGCCGCCGTAAGGTTTCCAAAGACCAATTGACAGTGATGGTTGGTGGGAATGCAGCGGCCGCCATAGCCTAGTGGTCAGGCGCGCGGGTGCATAAGTACACGTTCCTTGAGTGACTGGGGTTCAAGCCCGTGACTGCTGAATACGGTGCTGTTTCTTGTATTCTGTATATCTTGTGAACTCCTCTGACCGTTTGGTCGTCCCAGAGTATAAACAGAAAATTTATTTTATTTTTAAATTAAAACCTCTGTTAATTTATCGCTCCGAAAACCCAAGAGTTTTAAAAAATATATCTAAAATTAGCTTACCAGTGATTTGGAAGTCAAATCATAAAGCTTGGTTATGTTATTTGGTTTTTAGGAGCATTAGCAACTAAGGCCATATTGCTCCGGGATATGCGGTGGTCATTCCCTGACCTTTCTGCATCCTCCATATTTGGTGGTGACGGGCTCGAACCCCAGTCTAATCAAGAAGCGTGTGCTATGCACTGCTGCTCCTTCCCACCTGGCTACGGAGGTGCCTCATAAAGCTTGGGTGACAGCTTAAGTTTTTGAGGACTGGTTTGGTCACCACTTCATACCCAAAGTTGAACGTTATTGCAAGTCTATACAGATTCCATTTAAAGTGATGCTTCTTATTGACAATGCACCCGGTCACCCTCCTGCCACCCTAATTAATTTCGACCCACGTGTGAAAGTTGTGTTTTTGCCTCCAAACACAACCAGTTTGCTTCAACCGACGGACCAGGGAGTCATCAAAACATTCAAGGCTTACTACACGAGGCATTCGTTTGTACGTCTGAATGAAGTTATGAGACAAAATAGTGAGATATCTGTTAAAGACTTTTGGAAACAATTCAATTTTTTAGATGCCGTAAGAATCACTGAAAAATCTTGGGATGAAATTCATAAAAAACATTGAATGGTGTCTGGAAGAAACTTTGTCCATTTTTTTTTCAAAAACGAGACGAAAACAACACCAGAAACTGATCATGTCACTCATGTGATAGAAGAAGTTGCTAATCTTGCCAGGCAATTAGATTTGGAAGTCAATGAGCTGTTGGATTTACATAGTCAGGAGCTGAATGAATGAGCTCATAGAGATGCGTGAGCAAAACGTCACTGAAGTATCCGACCGACACTTCAGACCCAGTTCCACCATAAAAGCACATGACAATTGCAAGCTTGACAGAAGGTCTCAGTTCAATTGAAAAGGGCTTAAAAATTTTAGAAAACATAGACTCTAACGAAGAACGCATTATAGCTAAAAAAACAAGGAATAAAAAAATTATTAGCTTGCTACGAAGAACTTCAGCGTGAAAAAAAGAAGGCACTGTGTCGTCAGATGAATTTGTTAGATTTTATGAAGCCATCGACATCAAAATAACTTTTTTACGTAACTCATTTATTTTTTAATACATATTTTGTATTAATATGTATAAAGAACTGCAATTTCATTAAACATTTTTCTTCTAAACTAGTGTTTTTGTTCTAAACTAGTCCTTGGTCCAAATTAAACAAAATTTATATGTATTTATATGCAAAGTTGTACCCCGACTTACGCGAATTCGACTTTAGCGATTTTCGTCGGACCCACATATCGCATAATTTCGGGGTATTACTGTATTATAAAAGTAGGGGAATTAATGTACATAATGAAAACAGAATGGACAACTCCCTGAACTTTCCAGGAATCTAACAGCTCAGAAGGCATGCAAATAATAACACTGGTCAACACTAAAAATGTTTCCGGCTTGAAAATAGTCAATTCATTTCAGCATGAGAAAAATGAATATAACACTTAAAACTCTTAGTTAGCTCTCGGTTTCATGATATAATCCTTTTTATGATTTAGTGAAATACTGGTGAATACTAGGGAATTTTGGAATCTAGAGAATAGATAGGTTGGTAACACTGAAACAGGAACCGATACGGCATGGTTTTTTTTTTTTTTTTTTTTTTTATTTCTGTATATCATTTACCTTGCAAATGATGTTATGAGTGATGTTCATTTCTTTTTTTTTTTTTTCCCCCAGGTTTACGGACAAAAATTATGTAAAAAGCCAGGATGTCACGTAAATGTGTTAACAGCGTTGACAATTTTTGTTATGTATGTGGTGGTGTGACATTTTCCATTCAGAAACACCAATTGACTGCACTTGTGAAGACAGCCTACTACCATTATTTTGGCTGTAAGGTAGGGGAGGAAGACAAACCCTGGGCACCTCATATTTGCTGCAGCACATGTGCTCTAAATCTCCGTGGATGGTTGAATAACAAAGGACGTTCAATGCCTTTTGCCATCCCAATGATTTGGAGGAGCCTTCAAATCATGTAAATGACTGTTATTTCTGCATGGCGCTTCCTCTTCAGCATGGCATGTCAAAAAAAAAGGAAGTGGACTGTGGAATACCCCAACATCCCATCAGCTATCTGACCAATGGCACATGTAGATGGTCTGCCTGTACCTCACCCTTCAGAAGAGTACACTTTGGAGTCTGATGAAGATGGGAACAGTATGAGGAAGGATGGTCAACCTGGGCCTTCAACATCACAGGATCCTGATTTTGTGCCATAACCTGAGTTGCCAAGTGAGTCACAAAGAATCACTCAAGGTGAACTAAGTGATCTAATTCCAGACCTAGATCTATTGAAAGATAAAGCAGAGCTTCTGGGATCAAGGCTCCAACAGTGGAATCTTCTGCAACCAAATGTCAAGGTGTCCATGTACAGGAGCAGGCAGAATGCTTTGACTTCATATTTTAAAAGTGAATACAACCTTGTTACCTGCTGTGGTGTCAATGGTTTGATGACAGCTTTGAATGTGGAGCACAACCCACAGGACTGGAGGCTATTCATAGACTAATCAAAGCTAAGTTTAAAAGCTGTTTTGCTCCACAATGGCAATGCTCTTCCTTCAATTCCTCTAGGCCATGCTGTCCACATGAAGGAGACACATGATATATATGAAATTAATTCTGGAAGCAATGAAGTACAAAGACCACCAATGGCAGATCTGTGGAGATCCGAAGGTAACTGCAATACTGCTGGGCATGTGGTTGGGATACACAAAATACTGCTGTTTCCTGTGTGAGTGGGACAGTCAGGCTAGGTCCTCACACTACAAGAGAAAAATCTGGCCTCTAAGGGAAAATCTGCACCCCGGGGAGAAAAAAAATGTCCAGCACAATCCTCTGGTTGATCGAAACAAAATTCTTCCGCTCCCTTTACACATCAAACTGGGACTCGTGAAGTACTTTGTTAAGGGGATGAACCAGGATGGAGAAACTTTCAAGTACCTGAGAGGACAATTTCCACTGTTGAGTGATGCTATGGTAAAGGAAGGAATCTTTCTTGGTCCGCAAATTCATGAAATTTTAAAGGATGAAAACTTTGAGCGAGTCCTCCAGGGTAATGAAAATGCAGCTTGGGAAACCTTTAAAAGTGTTGTGCATGACTTCCTGGGAAACTGAAGAGCTGGAACCTATGTTGAGACTGTGAACAACCTTCTAGAAAAGTATCATCAGTTAGGCTACAACATGTCACTGAAAATCCACTTTCTTGACTCTCATCTGGACTTCTTCCTTGACAACTGTGGTGCAGTGATTGACGAGCATAGTGAACGATTTCACCCAGACATTTCAGCAATGGAAAGGTTTGTTATTGTTTTTTTTTTTTTTTTTTTTTAGGAGCATTAGCAACTAAGGCCATATTGCTCCGGGAATATGCAGTGGTCATTCCCTTGACCTTTCCGCATCCTCCGTATTTGGTGGTGACGGGCTCGAACCCCGATCTAATCAAGAAGCGTGTGCTACGCACTGCTGCTCCTTCCCACCTGGCTACGGAGGTGCAAATGGAAAGGAGATACCAGGGTAGGTGGAACACTTCTATGCTTGCTGATGCCCCAGAAGTGGACAAGCAACAAGGAAAAGAAGGCACTGTCACGAACAGTGCCACATTTTGAGAAAGTACTTTCGGTTTCTGTGCAGTTTTCTTGTGATCTTGTTTTTTTACGTTTTAATTAAAAACAACTATGATTTATGTTGTATCAAGAAAACGTAAATATGAGATTGTTTTAATATTACTTTTCACTCTGACTACTACTGAAGTTACTATATTCTTAAACAATAACGAAAGTACTGTATCTCAAAAACTAGAGCTAATAAAAAATTTCTGAAATCATATTCGTTTTTCTTGACCCAAAATTAGTAAAGTTTGCCTATTTTAAAAAAGAAAACAAATTCAAAGAATTTTTTGTTGAGTAGTGTATAATTAGAAAGCTAAAAGTAAGTGAAACAAAGAGTTACAGTACTAAAAAAAAAAAAATTATTAACCCATACAGAGCACAATAAGTATGAAGGAAAAAAAGCAGATTGTAAATCTAGATAAAAGAATCTTTTCTTTTTTTTTTTTTATCACAGTGCGCATTACATTATATGCATAACTGTATTCTCTTATTTTGTTGTCATATATTTATCCTGATATTATTGATATAAAATGTTTAATTCATTCCGCAGTGGCAGTCTTGCATCATTACTTAAGCATTCACTTTGATAAATGGATTAATGCATTTATCATTGGATTAACACATCAAATACTTAATAGTATTTAATGTGTATGTATAAAAACACATATGATAGTGGCTCAAGGTTAAACTGGACTTCTTGTTTTTGTTTAAAAAAACACACACAAATAATCAAAGTTATTGTTCTTTTTCAATGTACTGCCCCCTCTACACTGAATTTTTTCCAACATCACAACAAAAAACTGATAGCAGCATATAAGAGATGTGTAGACTGACTGTGTAGCCAATTCAATGAGATTGAGCTTGTGTTTTTTTTTTTTTTTTTTTTATGAAAACCCTAAACACGAAAGGTATCAAAACCTATAGTACTTAGTACTGTGCATGGGTTGAAGGAGAAGTATGGGGGGAGGGGGATGCCGGAAACTCTGCTCTAGAGACTAAACATGGGTTTCACCACTTCAAGCCTCCAATAAGCAAAGTGGTGGTATTTCACCGGTTGATAAAAGTCATCTACCACCTACTGGTGTTCTTCATCTCTTGGATCTCTGCCCTCCCAGATTCTTCTTCATTGGCCCGCACAAGTCACTAGAAGCAAAATCCAGCTGTAAAGAGGGTAGTTCATGATTTCCCAGCCCCAAGTTGCCAATGCTGTCATTGTCACTTTTTTACTTTTACCATGACAGACACTGCTGTGAGCAAAATGATTCCCTTTGGCAGTTTAACAGCTGCTGGTACAACATCGAGCATTTCTGCCACATCCATGAGGTGGCAGAAAACTGAAAGAATCAACCCCTCTGAATCCCAAAAGAAGCTTATCACAATCTTGTCAACTGATAGCTGTATTTGAATTTTTTAGATAACAGAAATCTTTGTGGTGCCATTCCATACTGGTCCTCTTTGATTCTGCAATTATGTAGTACATCCATTCTCATCACATTCACTGCATATATGCATTTCCCTCCAATTCAGTTTAGATGTTGGTGGAAACAAAAAAAATGGCCAAATATCAACAGCTTTAGAATATATTTTTGGTGAGTAAGAAGTGTTCTTGAATACTTACTGCCACACTTCCAATTCATGCACACTTTCAATGCACTGTAATTCAACTGTTTTCCTTGAATGTGATATGGTCTCTTCCCCATACTGTGTACTTAATCTGTAGAGAACTACAACTAGTTCTGCTTTCTCTTTTAACAAAAATTTGAAGGTACAGTGCTGTTTCTCAAAATGACAGAGCCTAACACCATCTTTTACTGCTTCAAAAGCACACAAGTGGAGGAGGTAATGCATGCCAAGGCGTGAGGGCAGAATCCCTATAATCTGCCATGAAGAGTGTTTTTGTTGTTCTGGTGCACAATTACATCCATTTAAAATAATAAAAAAAAAGTCCAAGTCAACCATGAACCACCCTAGTGTAGAGATCATGATATATTCTTTTAATATTGAATTCACTGATACCTGTAATGCAAGAGGCATAATAATTTTCATTATGGGATCATCCGGAGATTTTATTTTCTCTATCAATTCAAGAATCCAGGTGAGAAAATCTTGCCTATCCAAAAGTCCTTCCTAAAAGTAAAATTTAAGTAGATATAAAAATTATCCTGAAACAAAAAAATAAAAAAAATAATTGACACTGATAAGAAAAGAATAGCGAAAGCTTAAAAAGCGGTACTCACCTTGAAATTAATCTGCGATGGTTTACTTAGGTAGCATGGTTAATGTTTACGTTGAATTGTTAAATTGAAAAATTAAAAGGGAGGGAAGTAAGTAAAAGTTGACTGAGTTAAATGGGCGCAAGGAAACAGAAGTGTACACATCCAATCCTTGGTTGTCATCGAAATAAAAAAAGAAGAATAATTAAAAACTATGTAAGTGAATCCGGTGAAGCCAATAGTCGTTACGAGGACTTTCGTTAGTAAAGAACGTCTTCAGTTGGTAATGTGTGGGGAGAGAACGTGTATGGTATTTTAAGAATAAAAAATTATACTCTCGTGAAGCCTTTTTTGACATGTGGGAACTTTAATCTCGAGAGGTTCCAAATTGGGGAAAGATTGAAGGGGAGTTTAGAATTTAGAATTTGGAGGTTAGAGTGGTGCTTGTACCATTCGATAACTAGAGCTTCGTATTGAAGTATTCTGTAGCTGGATTTTAGTTTAATGATGGAAATGGCAGAATCGATGAGCGGGTTGTGGTTGTGAGTCTGGGCATGAGTTGTAAGTTCTGTGACAGATTGGTTAGACGTGAGACTATGGAAATGGTAGTATGCACGGGTGTTGGATGTTTTTGATGAGCCAAATTTGGTAGTGGTACTTCCGATATAACATGTGTTGCAGTTTGGTTGACAATTAATGAGGTATATAATATTATTAAGGTCGTTTGTAGAATATTTGTATGTGTCTTTATAGGTGCTGAAGAAGGATCCTAATTTGTTGTAGGTGGAAAAAACAAGGGAGATATCAGTGTTGTTAAATAGGCGTCGGAACTGTCCTGCTAGTTCATTGTGGTAAGGGAGGACTATGCGGATGTTAGTTTTATTTTTGTCTTTGGTTGGGATGTTAGATTTAATTTTATTTTTAGCGTTAAGGATTGTATTTAAAATGAGTTGGTGGGGGTAACCTCTGGATATAAATTTGTCGGTAATATACTGTATTTCATTGTGAAGGTGGGTGGGTGAGGAACTGTACTTTAGTGCATTGTGAATTTGGTTATATAAAACTGCCTTTTTAGTGTTTAGAGGGTGATGAGAAGCAAAATGTAAGTATTTACCAGTGTTTACTCAACTAACCAGCACACTCATCAAATATTTTTCCAATAAGCTACACATTGCCTTTTTACAAAAATGTCTCCACCACAATATTATCCCCAAATTTGCCCGCCTTTTTCCTAAAAATAATTGCAAAAAAATATCCACATATCGTACACCGCACATCTATTATGATCATCCGTGAAGAAATCAGGAAGAGATATAATAAAAAATATAGCCTTTTAAATAGCTTGTTTTTTCCACCTACAACAAATTAGGATCCTTCTTCAGCACCTATAAAGACACATACAAATATTCTACAAACGACCTTAATAATATTATATACCTCATTAATTGTCAACCAAACTGCAACACATGTTATATCGGAAGTACCACTACCAAATTTGGCTCATCAAAAACATCCAACACCCGTGCATACTACCATTTCCATAGTCTCACGTCTAACCAATCTGTCACAGAACTTACAACTCATGCCCAGACTCACAACCACAACCAGCTCATCGATTCTGCCATTTCCATCATTAAACTAAAATCCAGCTACAGAATACTTCAATACGAAGCTCTAGTTATCGAATGGTACAAGCACCACTCTAACCTCCAAATTCTAAATTCTAAACTCCCCTTCAATCTTTCCCCAATTTGGAACCTCTCGAGATTAAAGTTCCCACATGTCAAAAAAGGCTTCACGAGAGTATAATTTTTTATTCTTAAAATACCATACACGTTCTCTCCCCACACATTACCAACTGAAGACGTTCTTTACTAACGAAAGTCCTCGTAACGACTATTGGCTTCACCGGATTCACTTACATAGTTTTTAATTATTCTTCTTTTTTTATTTCGATGACAACCAAGGATTGGATGTGTACACTTCTGTTTCCTTGCGCCCATTTAACTCAGTCAACTTTTACTTACTTCCCTCCCTTTTAATTTTTCAATTTAACAATTCAACGTAAACATTAACCACGCTACCTAAGTAAACCATCGCAGATTAATTTCAAGGTGAGTACCGCTTTTTAAGCTTTCGCTATTCTTTTCTAGTCTATTAACACGGTACTTGAAGATTTCTAAAAATTTCGTATTGACACTCATAATTAAAATTTTATCAGTGTCAAATACAATATTTACAAAAGACTTCATATTTTAAATTCTACTCAAACAAAAACTCCCCCCACCCTGCACTTTCTTTAACTATTGATGTTTATTATTAAAAATAAGACAGCTTGTAATGCTAAACATGAAAGGTATTTATACTTAAGGTTCATATTATGTTATATACAGTGCTTTTTTTGTGATGGTACACAACGGTATGGCATACCGGCACCTTTATTAACAGTGACGTGTGACATTTGGATGCAGTGCACTTTGAAATTTGTAATATTCCGTAAATTTTTTTCACGTTTTCTACATGTGAAATATAAGCTTAAATTTTTTTAACTAAATTTACATTTTTCACTGTCTATTATTAAGATATTTTCTATATAAAACTGTATAACCATTTTTATAATTCGAAATTACTCGGTCGGACCTCTGTTTAATTATTTTGAATTCCCCTTGGAAGTTGCATTTAAAATAATTTCTGTTGAGGGAGAAAATGTTCATATAGCGAACGGATTAGGAGAGAATTAACTCTCTTTTATTTTTTTATTTATTTTTTGCATTTCTGGCATTCAGGCAATTAGTGCTGCTGTGCAAATTAAGAGAGCTGAAGGGATTACCATTCTACAAATTAGCGGTACCTGGTAAAAACTATCCAACCACCCAGACAGACATGTACTGGACCACCGTTTGTTTGCACGTGTGCATCAAAATTTGTGCGATTATGGGTCCTATAGAGGTAACGGGAGTAGTGCGGGCAAACCACGTTCGATGCAAATTCCCGCCATGGAAGAAAGTGTGTTGAATGCTGTCCAGAATAATCCTATTACCAGCACACGTGCCATTGCCTCTGCCTTAGGAGTGTCTCATTGCAGTGTACAGCGTGTCTGGCACGATGATTCCTTACACCCCTTTCATCTCCAAAGGGTTCAGACTGCTCCCCCAAGATCATCCTGCACATGTGGATTTTGCGCAGTGGTTTCTCCAAGAAAGTGTTCAAGACTTAAACTTTCCAGTCTATGTTTTGTTCACGGATGAGACTTATTTCACTCGGAAAGGCTTATTCAATCAGCAAAATGCTCATGTGTGGGCTCACGACAACCCACACGGTGTGCGCCCCCATGCGGCACAACATTGCTTCGCAATAAATGTGTGGGCAGTTATGGTCAGTAACTGCTTAGTCGGCCCATACCTGTTACCATCCCGCGTGAACTCTGCTAAATATCGGATCTTTCTTGAACAAGTTCTACCACGGTTACTTGACGATGTTCCAGCAAATGTGAGAAGCAACATTTGGTTTCAACATGACACGGCGCCTGCCCATTATGGAAAGTGTGTTCGTGACCATTTGAACAGTAATTTTGGGCATCGATGGATTGGCTGTCGTGAACCCGTTGCCTGGCCCCCACGCTCACCTGATTTATTGAGCCTTGATTTCTTTCTGTGGGGGAGGGCCCTCAAATCTATCGTGTATGAATTGCCTGTGGAGACGGAAATGGATCTTGTGACGAGACTCGTCTGCGCTGCTGCTACTGTCAAAGAAACTCCAGGTGTGTTTGACCGTGTCTGCCAATCCATGCTGCGTCGGTGTCATGCATGCATCGCGTCTCATGGTGGAACCTTTGTAACATCATGAAATGCATCCATCTCGTACTCCATTGTTAATATTATGTCAAATAAATGTTTGCCACTAATTACTGTCTTGTGTCATTTCTGCTTCTTGTGCCCCTGCTACTACTTTCCCGTGACATTTCCGGTTATGGGTTCCTATGCGATTCACATTCCTTTAGATGTTACCTACCTCCCCTAAACATTTGTACCAATATTTTTGAGACACCCTGTAGAATGAATGTAGGTAAAAATTAATTGGCAAAGGAGCAAATGGAAGGATTATTATGCATCAAAAAGTATATAGATTGTAAAATTGAAGAGGCCTGTGGTACTGGGCTCCATAGATAAATAAAGAATTCATTCAACTTGTATGAACAGTAACTAAGTTTAATAATATAAGTAATTAATAGAAGCTTTTGAGATCAAGTATCCCTTCGTCAGCTGTAAGAATACATAAGACATAAAATGTTACGAACGGAATGTGCAGAGCATGGTCATGTTGAGTAAAAAAAAAAAAAAAAAAAAAAAAGCATGCATGAGGATGTGTACAAATGGTAAAGCATTTACTGGGCAGAACTAGGTGATTGTTGTTGATGCAAGGTGCATACATGGGCTACGTGCCAGCATTTGTCATATAGTAACACTACAGACCATGGCTGGGTGTTGCCACATGCCACTATTGCGATTAAAAACACTATGGGAACCAGATATGTGCAGTGACTCAGGCCACAGTCATTGATGGTGGCGGTGGGATTGGTCAATGACCGCAGTATCACATCTGGGATTTAGGTCGTGTTGCACTGACCAATAATGGAAGTACACTCTGCAACTGCAGAGTGTACAGAGTCAGCCAATCGAATGGCCCTTTCATTTTCTGAGAGGTGGTCCTGGAGCCTTCTGGGAGTTCCCCCCCCCCACATAGCAGCTGCCACAATCATGGCAGGTGATGTGGTATATCATACCAGTGCAAAAAAGAGGGGGAACAGGTGTCTTCACCCTTGAGACAAGAGATCGCTAACCTCTACCGGGAAGTTGCAGGCACTTTATCTGGTACCCACATAAGGTCAAAGAAATGCAATCTGAAGCGTACAGGTAATGCGGAATGAAGGTAATAGTGGTTGTCTGGTCACTATGGGGAGGGGGGCCGCGAATGTGTGGCAAGCTGATGGGCTTGTATATCACACTTGTCCAAAGTTTCCAGATGCAAACCTATGCACTTTACTAGAACATCCAGAAAGGAAAGGGTTTTACTTGACTGTAATTCTATTATGAAGGGAGATAGGCAATGTTAAATCCAATACTTGATTTTCTGTTTGTCTTTTTAGCAATCTCTATAGTCTTTTTCGTTCTCAAGCACTCATTGCTGCCTTTATCGTTATTTTCTTAGGTCTTGTTGCTTTCAATCTTGTTTGACACTATCGACAATGCTCTGCACCTGACTGGCATTCTTGAGCACCTTTTCCAAAATTATTGATGTGAAAACATCTATAGTGGCACCTAACTTGCTTTCTTGCATCATGTGCCTTTGCTAATGCTAACGATGGACTGTAGCAAAAAAAAAGAAATTGTTGCAGTCATATGGTAAATACTTGTATTGTTGCAATCATACTTTGTGCAGTAGTAACTGCAGGAAGCATGATGTGATGTCATACTATTCAACAAATGGCTACAATCAAATGGGTAATTAGGCTATTGGCTTGGATTTCGCTAACCCCTTCCAAGCCAAGGATGTTTCCATTTTTCGGCACAATCTATCTATCTATGTTCGACTTAATACAGCAGATGGCCACCTTGTCGTTCCTATTTTCCAAAGTCCCCAGATGTAGGCATCTTCAGCTTTCAACTTTCTCATGGCTGATAGTGCACCTTCCTTCCATGTTTTCCTAGGGCATCCTCGTCTTCTCTTCCCTTGTGGTATCCACTCATATATAATTTTAGGCCATCTCACTTCATTTATGCGCAGCAAATGTCCAAACCATCTCAACCTCCTATTTTCTATTCGTTCTATAATACCATCTGCATGTACATCTTCTTATTTCCTCATTTGTTATCCTCTCTAGCCTAGAAACCCTAGCACTCCGACATAGGTAGTCCATCTCTAGGACTCTCTAAGCTTCTTTTTGTCACCCTCTTTCAGTGTCCACACCTCACATCAATAGCAAATTACCGATTCGACTAACGACTGTCCGATATGTTTTTTGTTCTACAGGAGATATTGTTGTCCCACCATATAGAGCTTAGGGCACTAAGAACTTTGATGAATTCCTACTACTTTGATGAATACTTGTGTAAACTTCGTCTTTCCTCAATCCTTCCTTAGTAAATCTACACCCAAGTGAAAAAATCAACAGGGTTTAGATGCATAGACTGTGTAACTTTCAATTCATCAAGATGTTCCGCTGTGCTTAGGTATTCTGTCTTTGTAAAATTGATATTGAGGCCCCATTGGTCATAGGTAAGATGCAATTTTCTCAACATGTACTCTAAATCTTAAGCTTCTTGAGAAATGATAACCTGATCACCAGCAAAATTTAGACTCCAAAGATATCTGTCATTAATTGGTACTCCTATTCCATAACAGCTTCTTTTCCATTCATGTAAAGAACATTCCAAGAAAACATTAAACAATAAAACATGATCTAGCCAAGGAGAATGTCTTTGTGTGTGCCAGGTGCAGAGTGTCTAGAAATTAGGCATCAACTCAGCATTCTACTGGGCGTCTATGAGAACTTGAGGTTGTAAAGCATATATCATCTTTTCAGGGCACAAAATTATTATTGATATTGTTGTACACGTTGGTACGCACCAATAACATTAAGATTAGGAGATTTGCAGATTTACTTAACAAGTACAGGTCAATGTTGCAAAAAAGTCATGAATTATGGTTAAATTTGAAAGTGTCTGCAATTCTGCCCAGACACGATAGGAGGGAGTATATGATTAGAGCCTTGTCAATTAATTCAGCCCTGGAGTGAATGTGCAAGGCTCAAGGGATACAATTTTATTCAGCGTGGTCTGTGCTTGTTAACAGGAGAGACTGCTTCTACAGGGATGGGATAAACTTAAATAGAAAGGTGCAAGAATATTTGCTGATGCTATCGAGGCAGTGTTAGGTGGGTCGGAAAACTGCTAGATTGGGGGGGATTCACAAACTAAAAGGTTAAAAGTAGCTGCATGCAAAGGTGAAGGCGATTCTTGCACAACTTCTATTAGAATAAGTAGCGACCTGGAGCGAGGGGTGCTGGGGGTTTCAGGGACTGATGGCAATCATTGTGAAACAGGTGGGTATATGGGATGTGTTAGGGTAACTAATAATAAGGATAGGTACATGTATACTTGCATGTATACCAATGCTAGAAGTAAAGTAAATAAATTTGAAGAATTTGAAGTGTTGGTCAAGACATCAAAGGTGGATATTGTTGGGATAGCAGAGACGTGGTGTCACACAGATATAAGGAATGCAGAACTGGAATTTGGGGAGTACAATGTGTACAGAAAGGATAGACAGGATAGGAAAGGAGGAGGTGTTATGCTGTTAATTAAGAAAAACATAAAATCAAAAGAAGTGCATCCAGTTGATATAGATGAACAGTGCACTGTTGAGTCAGTTTGGTGTGACATAAGCACTGCGAAAGCAAAAATAAGAGTAGGAGTATGTAATAGGCCTAATGACTCGAATGAGTACAATGAACAATTGTACAGAGAAATAGAGTGAGCTAGTAAATCAGAACGTTTTATAATGGGGATTTTAACTTCCCAGATATTGACTGGAACTTGTGGGTTGGTCACTCACACACTAGTAAGACTTTTGTGGATTTATTGGATGATTGTTTTCTGCAGCAGCATGTTCGAGAGGCAACCAGAGAGGGTAATACTCTTGATCTGGTAATCAGCAGTGATCATTTGTGTATTAAGAATTTGCAGATAAAGGAACCACGAGGTGGCAGTGATCACGGTGTACTGATGTGGGATTTACTTAAAGATATAATTACCATCAGGGGCAAAGGAAAGGGTTTTTGCTTCCGTAAAGGTGAGTACAGTGGTCTCAGACAGTTTTTAAATTCTGTACAGTGGGATCAACTGATGATGTTACGAACAGTAAATTCTAAGTGGAAAGCATTCAAGGGAATTAATTGTGGATGCTACTAAAAGTTTCATACCTATTAAGAAATATTGTTCAAGGTTTAGGCCTAAATGGTTATCAACTGAACTAATGGGACTCGTGACAGAGAAGAAAAATGCATGGGATGCATATAAATTATCAAGCAACTTATAAGCCTATGGCAGATATAAGCTAGTCTGTAATCAGGTCACAAAGGAGGTTAGGCAGGCGAAGGCAGATTACAAGAAATCTTTGGCAAAAGATGCTAAGAAAAACAGCAAGGATTTTTTTACTTATATAAACTCTAAAAGGAAGGGGATGAATCTGATTAGTCCACTTGATATCGATGGTTCCACTGTTGATGATACTGCTCAGATAGCAAACAAACTGAATGAGTATTTTGCATCTACATTCACACATGAGGAGTTATTAAGGTTTGAAAATGGCAGAAGGTTATCAAATTGTAGCAGAGTGATTAATGATTTTGTAATAACTGAGAGCAAACTGGAGGAGAAATTGTTGAAGTTAAACAAAAGAAAGGCACCTGAGGTGGATAGGATCTATCCAGTTATATTAAAGGATATTTTAGCATTAAATCAGCTCACACACACCAACCATAAGAATAAGTATTTACTGTAACTAAAATATTTACATATTAAAATAAAATAAAATAACTATTTATTTACAAAAAACTGCTATTATATTAAATTAAATTATATACATGTAAAAACATTGAAACTGTGATAAAATCCTTAAGATAAAATATACTAAAATAAACCGGATTAAAAGCGATAAAAACAAAAAAAGTCTCTGGAGCTTTCGGAAGCATCGGCTTCCTTCCTCAGCAGTAACAAAACTTCCTGCAGCACGTCCATATATAGGATATTAAAGGAGGCGGCAAAGCAACTAAGGCATTTTCAGGATATTAAAGGAGGTGGCAAAGCAACTAAGCAAACCCTTAGCCATAATTATGAGAGCATCCTTGGACTCAGGGGAGGTCCCCATGGACTGGAGATGTGCAAATGTATCCCCAATTCACAAAGGGGGATCAAAGGGTGACACGAGTAATTACAGACCAGTTAGTTTAACTTCTGTTCCAGGTAAATAATGGAGTCACTGGTTAAAGATGCATTGCAGGATCATCTAGACAAGACTGCGGCAATAATTCAGACACAGCATGGGTTTGTTAAGGGAAAGTCTTGCCTGACAAAGTTGATAGGATATTATGATGTGGTTACAAAGGAACTGGATGCAAAAAATAATTTTGATATCATATATTTGGATTTCAGGAAAGTTTTTGACACTGTTGTGCAGGAAGGACTATTGTACAAATTGGAGCAGAATGGTATTAAGGATAAGTTGCTACAATGGATAAAAGGATGGTTGAGTGGAGAAGATAGAGGGGTAGTAATTAATGGATGCTGTTCTTCGTGGACTAATGTTATTAGTGAAGTCTCACAGGGTTCGGTGTTTGGTCCTCTGTTGTTTTGTATATTTATCAATGATATTGATGAGAGTATATCAGGCTTAGTGTCAAAGTTTGCAGATGATACAAAGGTTGGCAGGGTTGTTAATGACAGTAATGGCAGTGTGCTATTGCAACAGGATCTAGATAATTTGGGCAGATGGGCTAAGAAGTGGCAACTGATGTTTAACCTTGACAAATGCAAAGTACTGCATATGGGTAGAAGTAACCACAGAGAAACGTACCAACTGTGTGGTACTACACTTAAAGTGGTAGAAAATGAAAAAGACCTGGGAGTAATTGTGCAGTCAGATATGAAGTTTCCTGAGCAATGCAGACAGGCTGACAGGGCAGGTCAAGGGGTTTTGTCAATGATATATAGAAATTTTTCTAGCAGGGAAAAGGAGGTGATTGTCCCTCTGTATGAGGCAATGGTCAGGCCACGCCTTGAGTACCGTACAGGTCTAGAGGCCTCATTTTAGGAAGGATGTAGATTTGCTTGAGCGTGTACAGAGAAGGCCAACAAGATTGGTGAGGGGAATGAAGGGATCCTCTTACCAAGAGAGGCTTAAGTTCTGCAAATTGCAGTGGCTGGAGACTAGGCACCTGCACGGTGATCTGATTGAGGTGTATAAGGCCTTGAATGGATTGAGCACACTGAATTCTGATGGGATCCTTCCACTTGTTCAGATTACGAACCTAAGGGGGCATAAATTCAAATTCAGAAAAGACAGATGTAGAATAGATGTACGGAAATTTGCCTTTAGCCAGCGGGTGGTTAATTGCTGGAACAAACTTCCATCTGTCGTTGTGGAAGTTGATGGTTTAAATAAATTTAAGGAGGAACCGGACAGGCATTTGGAGGGAATGGTGTGATTTTTTTTATAAGCTCATACACTTGCTTTCTTGCATCACATGCCACTACTACTACTACTACTAATAAAGGTGACAAGCTACATTCTTGTCGCATCCCCTTTGTTGGGTTAAATAAAGTATTCCCAACTTTAATATATACCAAGTTGTTATTGTACAACTCCCTAATGAGCTCTGGATCAACTGACATATTTTGAAAGGCTTTCCATAATTCCTTTCTTGGAACAAAGGCATAACCCTTTTCGAAATCGATGAAGGCAAAGAAGGTATCTTTATTCTTTGCTTTTCTTTTCTCCACTAACTGTTGTAGAACAAACAGACTGTCCACACAAGAGCGACCTGATCCAAATCCACTTTGTTCTTAACTTATCTTATCCTTTATCTCCTCTCATAATTTTAACTGATGCACTTTAGAGTAGTCTGGACATAGTGCAACTAACACTTAAGCCTCTATAGTTCCCCAGATCCAGCTTATTTCCTTTTTTATATATAGATGAAACATAACTTCCTTACTTTCCATTCATTTGGAGTCTTCCTTAGCTGTATACACCTGTTAATTAGCTGTGCTATCAGCTGATTAACAGGTGTATACAGGGACTGGAGATTTTTTGTTCTTCATTAATTTTGCAGTCAAGGACTTGATGTTTTGTAATTTCTATCTCCCTATTATCTACTGGTGGAGGGGTAATGACACAATAGGCACAATCAAATGGGTAATTAGACTATTGGCTTGGATTTCGCTAATCTCTTCTAGTGGATGTTTTCCAAAAAATAAAACATCTTTCATGCGTACAAGTACACATGCAGTGTTTTCTCGTGTTTTCCTAATGCAGTTCAATGAAATTCAAAAGAATGACTTGCTTTAACCACACTACTAGTGAGTACTCAGCACAGACAAGTGGTGGAAGCGCATCTGGCAGAAGCTGCAGATGACGTCACTTCCATGACACATTTTTGTGACCGATCAGATTTAATCAGTGTAGGTACCCAAAAGATGTCTCACTTCAAAAAAGATCAAGTGTTAAAAGGGCTTACAAAAGATGACTTCCAGAAATGTTTCTATGCTTGGAAGAAACATATGGAACAGTGTGTACAAGCTAAAGGCAGCATAATTTCCAGCAGTACGCTACCAGAAGTCATTGGAAAAAAGTCAAAATTTGGTAAGAGAATGAGCTTAACAGCAGAAAAAATTTAATAATTTACACATTTATTGAATATAGTTAATTCTTCAGTAAATAAAAAGAAAGATCATTTATCGAATAAGCATGGCAGCCATTAAAATTCCATGAAGCTAGTCTACTATGTTCTCATAGACAAGTAGCCATCACTTGTCTATCAAAACAAGTTATGTTAGAGTGGCATCAGATAATTGGATTTAAAAAAAAAAAAAAAAAAGAAAGAAAAAAAAGTTTTGTCAAATCTAGATTTTAGAAATTTTGGGATTCTGAAAATGAATTCTCATATTATAATTGTATTTTTTTTTATATTTATGCTATTTCTAGTAATTTACTAGATTTCGCAGAGCATATTTTTAAGTTTACAAACACATGTATAAAACCCTAGAAATGGACTGCAACCATATATGAGGTGCTATCCAAAAGTTCCCGGAATGTATTTATAAAATAAATTACTACCCTAGTAATTGCCACCATCACCTTCGAAGTAGTGCTCTCAAGTCCCCTTGAGAGCATAAACACCGATTCCAGCGCTTCTCCCATGATTTGAATGCATCCAGAAAGTCCTCCACACAGTGTTCAGCACTGCCTGCTATTCAGTTTGAATACGCTGTCAAACTTTCAAACCCTTCAGCTTTATTTTCATTCTTGGGAAGAGGAAGAAATAGAAGGGGGAGGACGATTGCCATGTTGTTGGATGCCAAAAACTGTGCCACAGCGAGAAATGTGTGGACTGGCATGCTGTCATGAGAATGAGGATCAAATTGTGCAGCATTTGTCTCGATGTTTCCTCCTGGTGGCTTCCCTTAACCACCTCAGAACATTGCAGTAGAACTTTGTGTTGACTGTCTGGCCACAGCACAGACTTCACATTGCTTCTCACTTGTCAGGCTTTCTTCAGTCGGGGCGAAGATGGGCTCTTCCACTGGGATGATTGTTGCTTGGTTTCTGAGTCATACCCATATACCCAACTCTGTAGAAAGCAAGTTTTGACGACTGTAGCAAGCAAGTTTTGATCACTCTTGGCCAATTCTTGAAGATCTCTTCCAACTTCCATGCGATGCTGCTTTTGGTCTTCACTCAGTAACCGTGGCACAAACTGGACCGCAATCCTCATGTTCAACTCATCTAAAAAAATCTTGTTTATACTCCTGCATGACCACATGGTCAGTGGAGTTCACAATAAATCAATCAATACAAATGTTAATCGTATTTAGGAGTCATGGGCTTGAATCCCGGTCCACTCAAAGAACGTGTGCTACTGCACTCATGCTCCTGACCACTCGGCTATGTCAGATCTCTGACACGTGCCGTACAATAGTCCTACAATGCCACAATTGTCGTGGATGGTCCATCTGCAGTCTTTACGGATCACCGCCCGAACTTTTGCAACGTTTTCCAGGGTGGTGCTCAATGGTGCCCAGAGCGATTGTCATCATCGACCGACATTCGACTGTTTTTAAAACAGTTAAATCAAGTAGTAGGTCTGCGTCTGGCCTAAAGCATTGTCACCAAAAGCTTGTTTCAACTTTCTTATGAGTTTCTGCTGCTGTATCATTAAGGAAACTAAACTTGATGTAAGTACATTGCTCTCTCACATCAGCCATCGCAACAATCACAAACTACGTAAAACACACCGCCAAAGAACTGTGCATACATATTCAATGACTCTATCAGTTCAGATAAAAATGTTTTTAATCTAGCAAGTTCAAATGTTATTCATACCTAAAATAATATCAAATCACAAAATGTCAAAAAGTACTAAAATATTTAAATAATATCAAGCTACACTGTCACAAACCTCATATAAATGTCTTGCTAATTGAGAACAATACTGCCACTGTTTATGAGCAACCTCAACAGTCATTCCAACGTTTAATCCACTTGCTACAACTGATGATCCAGTAGATGGATTAGAGAGTAAGCTTCCTACAGAGCTATTTGATCCAGGCCCACAGCTAACAGAAGTATTATTAGTGGAACTTGAATTAAAATTATGGTAATTTTCAGCTAACTTCTGCAACTGTTCTCTTAAGAACTTGCATAAAGCCTGTGTCCATTCTAAAATTGAATAACAGCAACTATCATAACAATAAAGATGCAGGGAGTATAGAAAATTCATAATACTTGAACAACAACAACAATTATCTTAACAATAAATATAACAACAAACAAGTACAGGTAAAAGTCATTATACTTCAAAAATTAAATACAGTTAGCTCCATTATAGTGCTTTCTAATAGATCAGCTGCAAGAGCAGAAAAGCATTATAAAAAGCAGAACCTCAACTGTATTTTGTAGGACTGATCATGGCACCAGAAGAAAAGAGTGCTAAAAGCAAGGATGTGTTATTAGCAGGAGTGTTATAACAGGAGGTTAATGTGGTAATAATAGCAAGATGCAAGTTCTAATATTAAGTCTCACAAACCAAACAGTAATTAAAGCTACTTTCCGGTGATTCCACTATGTATATGGTGAACACTGTCTGCACCACTTTCACTACTACAAATGAATAGCATCGCTACTTAGAATAAGATAACACATAAATAATAAGGTGATACCTTATTATGTATCTGTAACAAGGTGGCATCACTAGCAGTTCAACAGTTGCCATCTCAAAAGAGAATATCAAACAACCTCAACACATCAGCATAAAAAACCTATAATAACAATGAACAACAATGAATTTCTTTCCTTGACTAGAATAAGCTGTACTTTTGAATGCTTAATTTCAGGCTAAATGTCTAAGTATGCAGATTATACAAAGGTTGGTGCATTACTGTAAGAGTTAATAACAGTAATCAATGTAAGCTACTGCAAAAGGATCTAGAAAAATTAAGCAGATGGGCTGAGAAACGGCAGTTGAAGTTTAACATTGACAAATGCAAGGTACTGTACATGAGTAACAGTAATCCCTGATTAACATACCAACTGTGTGATACAACAATCAGGGTAGTGGTAAATGAAAAAGACTTGGAGGTAATTGTACAGTCAGATATGAAGTTCTCTGAGCAGTGAGATGGGCTGACATGACAGATTACAGAGTTTTATTAAAGGTAGATAAACAGAAACTTTGCTAGCAGGGATAGGATAAGGAGGTGACTGTCCCTTTGTGCAAGGCCATGTTAGGCTGCATCTGGAGTACTGTATACAGGAATGGAGGCCTCACTTTAGGATGTAGATCTGCTGGAACAGGAGCAGAGAAGGGCAACCAGATTGGTGAAGGGAACAAAAGGGTGGTCTTAGCAAGAAAGGCTTCAGTTCTGCAAATTGCAGCGGGGAGATCTGATTAAGTATTTAAGGACTTGAATGTATCAAATTAGCTAAATATTGATGGCATTCTTCCTCTTGCTGACACTACACATATGACGGGGCATAAATTCAAATTGAGGAAGGATGGTTGCAGATCCAGCAGGTAATTGATTGTTGTTATTGTTGGAATAAACTTGCATCTGTTGTTATGGAAGTAGGTGTTTTGAATAAATTCACGGAAGAACCAGACAAATTCTTGGAAGGTATGGATGGGTAAAAAGTATGTAGGGATTTTTTTTTTTTTTTTTTTTGTTAATGACTTATAAGCTTTTTCCCCTCCTAATACTAATGCTGATTTCAAAAATCACAGTATATTTCTTCTAGCATGAATAGTTTCTTTAATATGAAATTACTCATGAAAGGCACCTTCATCCAGCTTCGTATAATAATAATAACTATTGGGAGTAAGGAAAATGTGTAATAAAAAAAGTAATAAAAAAAAATTTTAAAAAAGAAGGAGAATTGCTGAAAGCAGTTCTCCTATAAATCATATTGCTTGTACAGTTTTTCATGTATGAAATATGTTCAAAAAGTTCAGAGAACTCGCAGAGACCGATGAGTTCTTGCAGGACCAGACTGTTGTCAATAAAGATCAATGCTGTTGACCCACACTTTGTTTCTTCCATCATTACTAGTGATCAATTATGGATAAACAAAGATCCAGTCTTCTCAATGAAAGACTCAACTTAATAAGGCCCAAAAAATGAAAAAACTTGATCAAATGTGAAGATCATGTTTATTGTATTTCTCTGACTTAGAGGTTATTTTTCATTATGAAACTGACCCAGGTAGTCAAACAGTGAATCAAGAATACTAAAAAAAACATTCTACAGTACTGATGCTGTTTGGAGAAAACAGCCAGGAAAGCAAGCTTCAGAAAGTCATTGCAAGCATCATGACAATGCTTCCGCACACTTGGCACTTTTCGTTCAAGGTCCACCCCCCCATTCACCATACTAATCAGATGTAGGTCTGTGATTTTTTTGTCATTTACCAAGCTTAAAGCTCTTCCTTGAAACTGACCACAGATTTGCAATGAATGAGGCAATTATTCAAAACATGACAGAAACTATCAGCAACTCCAAAAGAAGCTTATCAGGAATGCCTTTAGATGTAGCAACATTGGAATCTGTGTATACAGTGTCAAGGCAACAAGCGCCACTTAAGCATATAAATAAATGGAGGAAAAGAAACTAACGGGGATATCCCTAGTAATGGCGTGCAAACAAGAATCAGCCCAGCACCGAATTACATGTCCCCTGCAGGTGTCTGGAGAATGTGCCGTTTCGGAGACAGCATGCTGTCAGTTGATGGCATCCCAAGTCCCCTTGAATGGGGCTGTGACTCAGAGCAGGTGCAAGGCCAATAGTTGATGCAACCTCCATCGGTTGTGATCTCATTGGAGTCAGGTTGCTTGGGAGTATAGCCCTAAGTGGGTGGTAAACTTCACCTAAGGCTAAATGTGGGTGTGAGACCAATAGGAAAGAAGTACTGTAAGAGAAAGTTGAAAAGAACTTTGAAGAGAGAGTTAAAGAGTATTTCAAACTATTTCAAAGGGAATCCATCCAAATATTCAGTAAGCTTTAATTTCCTAAATATCAGTTTGGTTGCTAAACTTTCTGATCACACCTTGTATGCAGAAAATTTGGACACTTAGGAACAGAATGAAGTTAGGTAGAGGGAAATACCAGCACTCCTGGAATATCTGCCTTTGATTTGAGACAAAAACATTAGTAAGTACTCTGAATGTCTGAGTTTTCTAGTCACTTTTAAATCTCTTAGGGAAAGGGAGGTCATGGTCTGTTTCATGATAGTCACTGCAATGTGCAATGTTTGGCTCTAGTGATGGATATTCATTTTTATATATTTTTGCAACTTTAACCCTGGGATTAGCTCTTCACCCTAGGTTTCCAGCCTAGCCACACAGAAGCAGGAGCAATGCCAGCTAGTGACCAAGCAGCTAGGAAACATTAGTTGATCTAGTTGTTAGTAATAAAAAGAGAAAAAAAAAACAAAGGTGACTTTACCTTTTGTGCGCTAGTGTACTTCTTATAAATCAACAAATCATAACAAAAAAAAAATGAAACTGGATATCAACACAAAAAATTTTAAACACCAGGAAAGTTTAATGACTGAGTGTACTGAGGAGAAGATTTTGTAACTTTGCCAAGAAATTCAAACTAAAATTTATTTATGCAAATACAGAGTTTCTCAAGCTCCAAATAATATCCTTTAGTAACCATATTAAGATATTTTTACTTTTTCTTACTTTAACTCAACATTTTATTAGAGATACCAGTTCAAGTTGCATATAACAATTTTATATTTAAAAAAGAAAAGTTACCTTGAGATTGGTCAGGAAGCTGACGCTTCTTAATTTTTGCTTCAGAAATTGCTACTGTATGTGCAGATGACATTTTTATAAACCATGCAGCTCGTAACACTGGTACAGAAAATTCATAAAGAGTCATAAAAATTTCTTCTTTCTTGTTGAATATTGGGACCTACAGAATGCAAAATAAGGATAATAATAATAAATAAAGTGAATAAAAAAAAAAAAACTTGTCTTGAAATTTAACACTAATCCTATCAAATTTCATAACTGCTGAATAACATACTAGATTGTTTACCAGTATTAATATAAATTTCTGTTGTCCTTTGTTTCATAATTTCACTGGTAGTGGTATACACATTGTAAATGGAATACAGAATCTAGTGAATAAAATATGGTCAAATAATGGTTGTCTTCAATACAGGTTTGGTAAGGCATCATACAAAACAAAAGCAGATTTCTGCTGATAGCTATTTGGCTTTCTTCAATGCAATATTTTACAAAAATTTAAATATATTAACAGTGATAGAACAAATAACAAGTAGCCAAAATGATTGAAATGTGTAAACAATTGCAAAAATTGAAGTGATTACTGGTCACAAAGCTGACATGGCTTGCTTTCTGGAGTGGTACTTTTTATATGTGACCTATGCAGTGGCACAGGAGGGCATCTCAGTTCATTTCATCTCAGTTCACCTTTGGGGTGGCTTAAAGCTTCTAGTGTACAACAGAAACTATCAGAACTAAAGGGAGGAACCACCAAGATTCATCATACTCCACAGAGATGATTTCAGAGTGGGACAGCCTACCTGTTAAAAGGTTGATGGATATTTCTTTTGACTGGACAGCAAAATAACTCTCCTGTGAGTTTTTATTCATGAAGAAATTGAACGTGCACTAGATGAGAAAAGGTAGGGCTTGCTTGGGTTGAAAGATGGTGCCACTGGTGGAGTGGTCCTTCTCCTACAGTTAGTGACGAAAGGGAGAAGGGGAGTTTCCAACTTCTTGTTAAAGATGAAAAACCTGACAACTGATGATCTAACCAGAATTCACAATGAATATAAATTAGGGGAAGCAACTGAATGATAACAAAATTTTGTATGTCATCTCTTTCGTTTGATCTTAAAAACTCCACACCAAGAAACTAGGATATAAGGTTTTTTAAGTTCAAAGGAATGTCCTCCCATTATAGAATGTACTGACACTTCAAATGCCTTAGTGTATCCCAATCTAAACTATCCTACCAAAAGTAATAGGACATTCATCTGATTACAGGAAGTTATACATGACTATGAAATATGCATATATTTTGGCCTATAAAGGTGATCAATAGATAGCCTGGAATTCATTTCAAATTTCATTTCAAACTTGCTAGCCAAAAAATTAAAAACTTTTTAAAATTTCTGTCAACAGATTATTATTAAATGTACAGTATGCAAATGTAAGTTGTCACATGGTATCAAGTTGTTTGGAATCAGAAAAATACTATATACTTTTCTGGAGTTTCTTCAATCCCAGGGAAGAGAGGTGATTTTTCAAACTCTCAAAAAGGTATTATCGTTGAACCACATTTAGCATGGGCAACAATTGAGAAAGAAAGAAAGAAAGAAAGAAAGAAAGAAAGAAATCAGCAGTGTTCTGAAAGTAACAATATCACTTTGAGAAGAAAAATTTTGAGCTTGTGGGAATGAATGAATAAGTTTTTTGGAAATTTTTACCGTATTTTTAATTAAAATATTAAATAATGTTTGACAAATAGTAATATCCTACTCTTAGTCTCTGATCTCCTACTCTTAGTCACGTTTGTTAGCTTATTTTTAAAATTAGCTAGAGATTTTGTAAGTTACAACTTATTATTTGTAGAGATTTTGTATCATTGCTGTGTACAACACAGCAATGATATTAAGAGTAGAAGATCAGAGGAATTACTTAACAAGTACAGGGCAGTGTTGAGAAAAAAATCATGAGTTAAGATTGAATTTTAATCCCACACACAATGGGAGGGAGTACACACTGAGAGCCTTATCAATCAATTCAGCCCTGGAGAGATTGTGAAAAGCTAACGGGGAAAACCTTTCTTAGTGTGGTCTGTACTTGTTAACAGGAGAGACTGTCATACATGTTATAAATGGAGTTCCCAAGAGTTCAGTGCTAGGCCCATTACCGTTTTCAATATTTATTAATGATAATGATGAAGGTAAATCAGGCTTAGTGTCTAAGTTTGCAGATGATATGAAGGTTGGTAGGGAGGGTAAGGACAGTAATCAGGGTGGGCTACTGCAATGAGATCTGCTGCACAGCTCATGGGCTTTTGTCAATGATATGCAGAAACTCTGCTAGCAGGGATAAGGAGGGGATTGTTCTCTTGTACGAGGGCATAGTTAGGCAGCATCTTGAGTACTGCGCACCAGTCTAGAAGCATCATTTTAGGAAGGATGTAGATCTGCTACAATGGCTGTCAAGAAGAGCAACATGATTGGTGAAGGGAACAAAGGGGGTGGGGTCCTATCAAAAAAAGTTTCAGTTCTGCAAACTGCAGCATCTGGAAAGTAGGAACCTGCAAGGAGATCTGATTAAAGTTCCTTGAATGAATTCAGTTAAACCTCAATTTCAATGCTGATGGCATACTTTCTCTTGCTCAGATTTGTTGTTGTTGTTTGGTTTTTAGGAGCATTAGCAACTAAAGCCATATTGCTCCGGGGGTATGCGGTGGTCATTCCCTGACCTTTCTGCATCCTCCGTATTTGGTGGTCACTGGCTCGAACCCCGGCCTAATCAAGAAGCTTGTGCTACGCACTGCTGCTCCTGCCCACCTGGCTATGGAGGCGGCCCCTCTTGCTTAGACCACTCATGTTTGTAGTCTCAGCAAGAGGAAGAATACCATCAATATTTAGCTCACTAAATATATTCAAGGCCTTAAACGCCTTGCTCAGAACTCCTTGTAGATGCCTAGTCTGCAGACACTGCAGTTTGAAAAACTGATGCTTTTTTGGTAAGAGTTCCTTTTGTTCCTGTCACCAATCTTGTTGCCATTCTCGGCTCCTGTTTTGGCAGATCTACATCCACCTAAAATGAAGCCTCCAGACCTGTATGCAGTACTCAAAATGTGGCCTGACCATTGCCCTATACAATTGGAATAATCACCTCCTTATCTTAGCTAGCAAAATTCCTATATATCATTGACAAAACCCCACATGGCAGTCTGTCTGCACTGTCAGAGAATTTCATATCTGTACAATTACCTCCAGGCCTTTTTCATTTTCCACTACCCTGAGCATAGTACTATACAGTTGGTATGTTAATCTAGAATTACTGATACCCATATGCAGTACTTTGCACTGCTCAATGTTAAACCTCAATCACCATTTCTCAGCCCACCTGAAAACTGCAACATCTGGAAAGTAGAAACCTGCAAGGAGATCTGAGTAAAGCTCCTGGAGAGATTCAATGTCCTTGAATGGATTCAGTTAAACCTCAATTTCAATGCTGATGGCATTCTTTCTCTTGCTCAGACCACTCAAGTGTGTAGTCGCAGCAAGAGGAAGAATGGCATCAATATTTAGCTTACTAAATACATTCAAGATCTTAAACACCTCACTCAGAACTCCTCACGGGTATCTTAGACAGATTTTTGCAGGCAAATTTTGGTTACTAAAGTGGGCCACATGAAAATTTCAGCTTCCCCTGAACCAAGGACCACCCAGATGGCGGCAGTTCTAAACATCAGATGTCTTCCTGCCATCATTCATGAGAGAAGACTCGTCATTGCTGTGAAAATTAAGGTTGGTATTATTTCGGAACCAGACTTCTGGGCTAACTGTGGATGGAGAATCGTGGTACCAAGTCACAATTCTCCATTGATAAAATATAGGCCAATCCAGTCCTTCAGGCCACCCCAAACCGGTTAAAGTTATCCAATCAGTTCTTATCCATGCAAATGCTGCAGTACATACTCTCCTTGAACGACGACCTCTACAAGTTCACAGTCAAAAAAAATAGAGGCAGAAATTACTCCATCGACTTCCTACTCAGGACTACGTCACAGGGCATTAGCACCTGCTCCTGAGGACCTGTCCATCACTGCCATGGATCCATCAATATAGTGTTCCAGCTTTCTCCACCTGCTCAGATGACTCCAGCACTGTTAAAAACTGCTCCAAGGAGAATAATTTAACTTGATAACATGCTGTTGTGTATATGTTTTCATATGTAAATTTGTCATTTTTTTCTCCAATGTTTAATCCTACACTTGTATAATTAGAAATAATATCACTTTTTTTTTTTTCTCTCTTATCTCATTATTGTTTATTACATTGTATTACTCTCTCCTGTAAACTCCTGGCTTGTAGCCATGAAGGATATTGTGTATGGTGTGTGGCTTTTGTGTGCAATAAAGAGTTCTTCTAATTTTACTAATTTGCAATAGCATATCGTCATTGCTATCATTAATCACTCTGCCAACCTTCATATCATCTACAAAATTAGACGTTAAGTCCAATATACCTTCACCAATATAATTAATAAATACAGAAAACACAGAATGGGCCCAACACTGAATCATGGGGGTCTCCACTGATGACATTAGTCCACAGAGAGCAGTGTCCATTGATATCAACTGTCTTCTCTCACTCAACCATCCCTTTACCCACAGCAGCAACTTGCCCTTATTGCCACACTACTCCAATCTGTACAGCAGTCTATTATGTGCAACAATATCAAAACCTTTCCTGAAATCCAAGTATATCATATCAAAATTATATTTTGCATACAGTTCCTTTATTACTGCATCAAAGTATCCAATCAAATTGGTCAAACAAGAATGCTCCTTGACAAACCCATGTTGTGACTGATATATAACTTCCCTCCTATCTAGATGGTCCTGCATTACTTCTTTAATCGGCAACTCCATTATTTTCCATGGAAGAGAAATTAAGCTAAACAGGTCTGTAATTACTCATGTTACTCTTTGATTCCCCTTTGTGAATTGGGGATACTTTTCCACATCTCCAGTCTACAGAGAATTCCCCTGAATCCAAGGATGCTCACATAATTAGGATTGAAGGTTGCTTACCTCCTTTGCTGCTTACCTTAATATAATTGGACAGAACCCATCCAATCCAGGTGCCTTTCTTACATTAAACTTCAGCAATTTCTCTTCCACACTCCTCTCAATTATTACAAAATTATTTAGTTCCCTGGTAGATTTTGATAAAATTCTGGTATCCACTCCTCTAAAGAGTTCAAGTGTGAATGTAGATGCAAAATACTTATTCAGCTTGTTAGTAACCTGAGAAAAATCATCATCATAATCGATATCAAGTGGACCAATGACATTCATCCGCTTCCTTCAATGACATTCATCCGCTTCCTTCAATGACATTCATCCGCTTCCTTCTTAGATAAGAAAAGAAGTCTTCACTATTTTTCTTTACATCCTTTGCCAAAGATTTCTCATAAACTGCCTTAGCTTACCTAACATCCTTTGTGATATGATTGCAAACTAGTTTACTACAGATTACAAGAAATCTTTGGCAAAGGATGCAAAGGAAAACAGCAAAGAGTTCTTTATGTAAACTCTATAAGAAAGGGGACGAATCAGATTGGTCCACTTAACATAGATGGTTCAACTACTGATGATTCTGCTCAAGTAGCCGATAAACTGAATGAGTATTTTGCATCTACATTCACACAAATCATCATTCTTGGTGATTCCCTTCTCTCTCTCTCTCTCTCTCTCTCTCTCTCTCTCTCTCTCTCTCAGAGTAACTCAGAAAGTTTTTTTGTCTGGTACAGCATAACCCTCAGGCTTCCTTGTACCATATGACTAATAATAATAATAATGTAATCAAATAAGGTAAACTATAGAAAATACATCGCAAAGGAGCCCAGAATGTCAGATGGCACATGTCGACAATGCCACCTGGCCTCAGAAACAATCTAACACATCACAGGGGGAGGCAAGATGATCACCCAGAGTGAGTACGCTCATAGACACAACTACGCAGCCAGGATAATACATCAGAAGCTAGCAAGGAAATACCAGTTGACCAAAGAAAGTGTACCATACTACAAGTACAAACCCCAGGCAGTACTAGAGACCTCAACCCCACAAGCTGTACTGGGATCACATCATAACAACGGATAAGACCATCCCGCACAACAGACAGGACATAACCCTTGTGGACAAGATGGAAAAGGCTACCAACCTGATTGACATAGTGGTGCCCGACACTAGTAATGTCCAGAAAACCCATGAGTAAAAAATTAGGAAGTACATGAACCTGAGACACGAGGTCAAGGAGATGTGACATAGGCAAGAAGTAATGACCATCCCAATCATCATGTCAACCACTGGTATGGTGCCAAAGACCCTACGTAGCAGCCTAGCAGCAATAGGTCTCCCAGAGAACACCTCCAAGGAACTCTAGAAAGTTGCAATCCTGAACACCTGTAGGATAGTTAGAGAGTTCCTCGACCAACAGTAAAACCAGACATTACAACCACCCTGTGTACTTGGTAGCAGTACCAGTCATGGAGTGAAATCTCCCAATCAGGGAGAAATAATATAAGAGCAACAATAATAATAAAGAGTTCAAGGAGGGGAATGCCAGAAGGTTATCAAACTCTAACAGGGAGCTCATTTATTTAGTAATAACTGAAAGCAAAGTGGATGAGAAATTGTTGAAGTTAAACATAAAAAAGGCACTGGGGTGGATGGAATCTATCCTGTTATATTGAAGGAGGCAATGAGGGAAGTTAGTAAACCCTTAGCTATTATGAGAGCATCCTTAGATTCAGTGGAGATCCCCATGGACTGGAAATGCACAAATGTATCCCTAGTTCACAAAGGGGGTGTAAAGGGTGACACCAATAATTATAGACCTGTTAGTTTAACTTCTGTTCTGGGGAAAATAATGGAGTCACTGGTTACAGAGGTGATATAGGTAATAATATAGTAATAGTTCAGATGCAGCATGGGTTTGTTAAGGCGAAGTCTTGTCTGACCAATTTGATTGGATACTACGATGTGGTCACAAAGGAACTAGATGCAAAAAATAATTTTCATATCATATCAATTATTCTGGTTAACTGACGCTACAGTATAGCGTCAGTTAACCGGAATAACTGATGTATGACCTCTTCTGGATAGCCAAATTTTCCAGATAATTTTTCCGGTAAGATTAAATAAATTTAATCTTACCTTACAATCAAATTAAATAAGATTAATTAAATAAAAGAAAATTATAAACCAATCTAACGCATCACAGAAAACAGAAACAACCAGAAATTTATATGATTTTTATATAAAACAGGAAAATTAGAAAGAATTTTAAATGCTCTCGGCCAGTGCCCACCAAATACGGAGGATGCGGAAAGGTCAGAGAATGACCACCGCATATATCCCTGGAGCAATATGGCCTTAGTTGCTAATGCTCCTAAAAAAAAACAAAAAAAAAAATGCTCTCGGTTTCGACTTACCGATAATGAACATGGTCAATCTGTGCATCCCAGTGGCATTTGCACAGATAGCAATTGCAATTTAAGATGAGAGAAGAGCAACTCGCTCTTCTCTCATCTTAAAACTTAGTGCAGGCATTTCTCTTTTGGTGGCTAGGGTTTTACTTGGTAATGTTTTCCATAGTAAGCCCACCTCATCAACATTATAAACATTTTCTTTCTCATAATTTACTATAACTGAAGCAAACTTACTTTTCAAAGGACACTGCTGCCTGTTCGTCTACAGAAAGTTTCTCACCTTGAATATCTAGTTCACGTATACCATGTCTCAGTTTAAAGTTTTTCAGCCAACCTGTGCTTATCTTAAAATCTCCATTACCTATTAATTTTCAATTAAAATCCAATGCTTTTTCACACAACATTGGGCCAGACACTGGTTCACCTAAACTTCGCTCTGAAGGAAACAAAAAAATAAAGTGAGTGCACTCACTAAAGTGGCATTTTCAGGTTTCGACAGTCTTTTTCCTGCAAGATTCTCCTTCACTATCCATAATCGACACAAATTCTGGAAATGTTATAGCACTGAAATTTTTCTTGATGTTGTAAATTGATGAAGTCCCCACATTAAACTATTTGAAGGTTTTTCCTAAATTTTCCCCTTTTTTAACTCTATTAATAATTTTTTTTTGTTGCAATGTTAAAACTATGCATTTTTTTTTCATTCACATTTTACCGTAAAAAATTGAGAAAAATAATCAATCGCACAGTTTCAGGATGATATTATTCTTACCGAATCTGGAGCTAAACTAATCAGAAATTCACTCAGAGTTTCTGAGAAAACCCAGTAGTCTGTGATATTTTTCTAAAGTACATTTCTGAAAGTCACATAGAATTCTAGAGGTTGCAACCATAAAGCAATAAAAGCAATTTGCGTTTTCGATTTATTGAGATTTTTGTTTGTACAATCTGTTACTACAAAACAGGTAGTAAACCTGTTTTGTAGTAACAGAACAGGTAGTAAAAAACTAATGATATTAAGAGTAGGAGACCGGCGGAATTACTTAGCAAGTACAGGTCACTGTTGAAAAAAAGCCGTCAATTAGGGTTGAACTTGAAAGTGTCTGCAATTCTGCCCAGACACGACAGGAGGGAGTATATGATGAGAGCCTTGTCGATCAATTCGGCCCTGGAGGGATTGTGCAAGGCTCAAGGGGTAGAATTTTTTTCAGCCTGGACTGTACTTGTTAACAGGAGAGATTGCTTCTACAGGGATGGGATACACTTAAATAGAAAGGGTGCAAGAATTTTTGCTGATGCTGTCGAGGCAGTGTTAGGTGGGTCGGAAAACTGCTAGTTGGGGGGGATACAAGGACTAATAGATTAACAGTAGCCACTGGCAGAGGTGGAAGTGATTCTTGCACTGCTTCTATTCAAATGAGCAGAAGTCTGAAAAACAAGATGCAGGATATTTCAGAGACTGCTGGTAGTCATTGCGTTACAAGTAAACACATGGGTTGTGTTAGGGTAGATAAGAATAGAAACAGGTGCATGTATACCTGCGTGTACACCAATGCTAGGAGTTTGGTAAATAAATTTGATGAATTTGAGGTATTGCTCAAAACATCAAAGGCAGATATTGTTGGGATATCAGAGACGTGGTGTCACACAGATATAAGTAATGCGGAACTGGAATTTGGGGAATACAATGTATATAGAAAGGATAGACAGGACAGGAGGGGAGGAGGGGTTATGCTTTTAATTAAGAAACACATAAAGTCAAAGGAAGTGAAGCCAGCTGACATCGATGGACAGGGCAGTGTCGAGTCAGTTTGGTGTGACATAAGCATAGGGAAATCAAAATTGAGAGTAGGAGTGTGCTATAGGCCTAATGACTCTGATGAGTATAATAATATATTGTACAGGGAAATAGAGTGGGCCAGTAAATCAGAGAGTCTTATAATGGGGGATTTTAATTTCCCAGATATTGACTGGAATTTGTGGGTTGGTCACTCACACACTAGCAAGGCTTTTGTGGATTTATTGGATGATTGTTTTCTACATCAGCATGTTCGTGAGGCAACAAGAGGGAGCAATGCTCTTGATCTGATTATCAGTAGTGATTCTTCATGCATTAAGAACCTGCAGATAAATGAACCACTAGGTGGCAGTGATCACAGTGTGTTGAAGTGGGATTTACTCAAGGAGGTAACTACCATCAGAAGTAAAGGGAAGGGTTTTTGTTTTCGTAAAGGCGACTATGATGGTCTGAGACAGTATTTAAATTCTATACAGTGGGACCAACTGATGATGTTACCAACAGCAAACTCAAAATGGGAAGCATTCAAGGAACTAATCTTGGTGGCTACCAGGCTTTACATACCAACTAAGAAATATTGTTCAAGGTTTAGGCCTAAATGGTTGTCAGATGGACTAATGAGACATGTGGCAGAGAAGAAAAATGCATGGGATACATACAAATTAATGGGTGACATGGAAGCCTATGATAGATATAAGTTGGTCTGTATCCAAGTCACAAAGGAGATTAGGCAGGCAAAGGCAGACTACGAAAAATCCTTGGCAAAGGATGCAAAGAAAAACAGAAAGGAGTTCTTTACATACTTGAACTCGAGAAGGAAAGGGATGAATCAGATTGGTCCACTGGATATTGATGGTTCAACAGTTGAGGATCCTGCTCAGGTGGCTAACAATCTAAACGAGTATTTTGCATCTACATTCACGCATGAGGAGTTATTCAGGAAGGAGAATGATGTAGGTAAAGTAAACATTGGCAGTGAGCTGGATGATTTTGTAATAACTGAGAGGAAAGTGGAGGAGAGATTGTTGAGGATAAACATAAAAAAGGCACCTGGGGTGGATGGGATCTATCCAGTTATATTAAAGGAGGCAGCAAAGGAAGTATGCAAACCCCTAGCCATAATTATGAGAGCTTCTTTGGACTCAGGGGAGGTACCCATAGACTGGAGATGTGCAAATGTAACCCCAATTCACAAAGGAGGATCAAAGGCTGACACAAGTAATTATAGACCTGTTAGTTTAACTTCTGTTCCAGGTAAATTAATGGAGGCACTGGTTAAAGAAGCACTGCAGGATCATCTAGACAAGAATTCAGTTATAGCTCAGACGCAGCATGGTTTTGTTAAGGGCAGGTCTTGCCTGACCAATTTGATTGGATACTATGATGTAGTCACAAAAGAACTGGATGCAGGGAATAACTTTGATATTATATATTTGGATCTTAGAAAGGCTTTTGATACTGTTGCACATGGAAGACTGCTGCACAAATTGGAGCAGTGTGGCATTGGAGGCAAATTGCTGCTATGGATAAGGGGATGGTTGAGTGGCAGAAGACAGAGAGTGGTAATCAATGGACACTGCTCAACGTGGACTAATGTTATTAGTGGAGTTCCTCAAGGTTCAGTGTTGGATCCATTGTTGTTTTCGGTGTTTATGAATGATATTGATGATGGGATATCAAGTTTAATGTCTAAGTTTGCAGATGATACAAAGGTTGGCAGGGTCGTTAAGGACACTACTGACGCTATGCTGCTGCAACAGGATCTGGAAAGGTTGAACAGATGGGCTGAGAGGTGGCAAATGAAGTTTAACATTGACAAATGTAAAGTACTACATATGGGTAACAGTAACCCCAGAGCAATGTATCAACTCTGCGGTACTACACTGACAGTGGTGGAGAATGAAAAGGACCTGGGGGTAATTGTGCAGGCAGATATGAAGTTCTCTGAGCAGTGCAGACGAGCTGCAAGAGTAGCTCATGGTGTCTTGTCAATGATATACAGGAATTTTTCTAGCAGGGATAAGGAGGTGATTATTCCCTTGTATAAGGCAATGGTTAGGCCACATCTTGAGTACTGTATACAGGTCTGGAGGCCTCATTTCAAGAAGGACGTAGAGCTGCTGGAACGGGTACAGAGAAGGGCAACAAGATTAGTAAATGGAACAAAGGGTTGCTCTTACGAAGAAAGGCTTAAGTTTTGCAAATTACAGTCTGGAGACTAGGCACCGGCGAGGTGATCTGATAGAGGTGTATAAGGCTTTGAATGGTTTGAGCATGCTCAATGCCAATGGGATTCTTCATCTTTCTCAGAATAATCACCTCAGAGGGCATAAATTCAAATTGAGGAAGGACGGATGTCGGATAGATGTGCGGAAATTTGCCTTTGGCCAGCGGGTGGTTGGTTGGTGGAACCGACTTCCATCACTTGTTGTTGAAGTTGATAGCCTAAACAAATTTAAAGCTCAACTGGACAGGTATTTCGAACGAACGGAGGGGTGAAATGTGAGAGGGTTTTTTTTTTTTTTTTTTTTTTTGGCTGATGCTGAATAAGCTTGCTTCTTGCATCATATGCCTCTGCTAATGCTAATGCTAAACTCGAGCTTTCACTTATTATAATCAAAATTCAATTTGCAAATGTGACCACCATAACCAGAGCTTACTGTACAGCTTTCAAATTATTATGGATAACAGAGGTTCTACTGTAATTGGATTACAGAAAAGCTTTTGATACTGTTGCACAATGAAGACTGCTCTACAAATTGGAGCAGTACGGCATTAAGGGCAGGTTGCTGCAATGGATAAAGGGATGGTTGAGTGGGAGATGGCAGAGAGGGGTAATATATGGACACTGCTCTATGCGGACAAATGTTATTAGTGGAGTCCACCACGGTTCCGTGCTGGGCCATTGTTGTTTTATGTACTTATTAATGATATTGATGAAGGTATATCAGGCTTAATGTCCAAGTTTGCAGATGATACAAAGTTGGCAGGGTTGTTAATGACACTAAAGACAGTATGCTACTGCAACAGGATCTAGAAAAGTTGAACAGATGGGCTGAAAAGTGGCAACTGAAGTTTAACATTGACAAATGCAAAGTACTGCATATGGGTAGCAGTAACCCAAGAAAAATGTACCAAAACTGTGTGGTACTACACTCAGGGAGGTGGAAAATGAAAAAGAACTGGGGGTAATTGTGCAGTCAGATATGGAGTTCTCTGAGCAGTGCCGACCGGTTGCCAGAGCAAGTCATGGAGTTTTGTCAATACTATATAAGAATTTTGCTAGCAGAGCCAAGGAGGTGCCCTTTGCATAAGGCAATGGTCAGTTGTTGTTGTTATTTGATTTTTAAGAGCATTAGCAACTAAGGCCATATTGCTCCAGGGCTATGCGATGTGTCATTCCCTGACCTTTCCGCATCCTCCGTATTTGGTGGTCACAGGCTCGAACCCCGGTCTAATCAAGAAACGTATGCTACGCACTGTGCTCCTACCCACCTGGCTATGGTCAGGCCACACCTTGAGTACTGCGTACATGTCTGGAGGCTTCATTTTAGGAAGGATGTAGAGTTGCTAGAATGAGTACAGAGAAAGACAATAAGATTGTTGAGAGGAACAAAGGGGTGTGCTTATGAAGAAAGGCTTAAGTTCTGCAAGTTGCAGCATCTGGAGACTAGGCACCTGCGAGATGATCTGACTGAGGTGTATAAAGCTTTGAATGGTTTGAGCAGGCTCAATGCTGATGGGATACTTCTGCTTGATCAAAGAACCTGAAGGGGCATAGATTCAAATTAAGGGAAGATAGTTGTAGAATAGATGTGTGGAAGTTTGCCTTTAGCCAGAGGGATAGTTGATTGTTGGAACAGACTTCCATCTGTTGTTGTGGAAGTTGATATCGTAAATAAATTTAAGGCTGAACTAGATAAACATTTGGAGTGATCGGATGGGCAAAATGGGAAGGGTTTTTTTTTGGCTGATGCTGTATAAGCTTGCTTTCTTGCATCATATGCCTCAACTAATGCTAATCTACTATAGGCTTCTGTATCACCTGGTAATTTATATGCATCCCATGCATTTTTCTTCTCTGCAGTGTCTCATTCATTCTTATGACATCCATTTAGGTCTAAGCTTTGAATGGTAATTCTTGGTATGAAAAGCCTAGTAGCTTCAATGATTATTTCCTTGAATTCTTCCCATTTAGAAATTGCTGATGGTAATATCATGAATTAGTCCCACTACAGAATTTAAAAACTGTCTGAGACTGTCTCTAGCCACCTTTACAAAAGCAAAAACTCTTCTCTTTACCCTTGGTGGTAGTTACTTCTTTAAGTAAATTCCACATCACTATACTGTGATCAATGCCACCCAGTAGTTCTTTTATCTGCAGATTCTTAATATAAGAAATATCGCTGCTGATAATCAGATCAAGAGTATTGTTCTCTCTCTCTTGTTGCTCTCTAATATGCTACTGCAGAAAACAGTCATCCAATAAATCCATGAAAGTCTTGCTAGTGTGTGGGTGAGTAACCCACATGTGCCAGTCAATATCTGGGAGGTTAAAATCCCCCATTATAAGACATTCTGATTTACTGACCCATTCTATTTCTCTGTACAGTTGTTTGTTGTACTCATCATAGTTATTAGGCCTATAACACAATCCTACTCTCAATTTTTCTTTCCCGATGCTTATGTCACACCAAACTGACTCAACATTGCACTGTCCACTAATGTCAACTGGATGCACTGCCTTAAATTTTATGTTTCTTAACTAACAGCGTAATCCCATCTCGCTTCTTATCCTTTCTGTACACATTATACTCCCCAAATTATAATTCTGCATTCCTTATATTTTTGTGACACCATGTTTCTGATAACCCAACAATATCTGCCTTTGATGTCTTGACCAGCACTTCAAGTTCATCAAATTAATTTACTATGCTCCTAGCATTGGTGTACATGCAAGTATACCTGGACCTGCTGTTCCATGTATACTTGCCATGGTAAATACATGGGCTCTGTTACACTAACAGAGCCCATGTATTTACCTATTCCACGATGACTCACACCACACCATGAAATTCCCAGCAACTTTCTTTCCAGGCTGCTGCACATTCAAGCAGAAACAGTGCAAGAATCACTTTCACCTCTGCCTGAGGCTGTCAGTAAATCAGTCCATGTATCCCCCCAAGCTAGCAGTTCTCCAACACCCATCTAACACTGCCTCGATTATATCAGCAAATATTTAAGAAAACGGGGAAGATAGAAGGGGCAATGGGGTCATGCTTCTTAACAAAAGCAGCCAGAGTACAAAAAAGAGCTTTTGCAGATTTAGAAGTTTCACATGCCAGTATGGAATATGTGTGCAATGAGTTAATTGGAAGCAATGGTGTAACGAGAATAAAAGTAATCTGCAGACTAGACAATTGTGAGGTGTATGCCAAGTCTCTACATGGAGGTGGAATGGGTGAGTAATTGAGAATATCTTATTATGGGTGATTTCAATTTGCCCCTAGTTGATTGGGGATAAAAAATTTTAAAAAACTAGACAATTACTTTTTATTATTATTATTATTATTATTATTATTATTATTATTATTAATAGCCATATGGTGCAAGGAAGTCTGAGGCTTATGCTGCACCAGGGAAAAAAAAAAAAAAAGTTTCCGAGTTACCCTGAGAGAGAGAGAGAGAGAGAGAGAGAGAGAGAGAGAGAGAGAGAGAGAGAGAGAGAGAGAGAGAGAGAGAGAGAGAGAGAGAGAGAGAGAGAAAAGTTGAAAGGAACCACCAAGAAAGAGAAGAATGATGATATCCAGCTCAGGACTCTGGGTGTGCCAAGCCCATACTCACCAAATGTGAGCCCCTGGGGTTGATTATGTTTCTGTTTTATTCACCCTTACCATTGCTCTTGATTTTGATAAATCAAAATGAGTTGGCCCAAAATTTTTTCTGCTTAATTTTCTTCATTGCAGTTTTAAAACAGACTCAAAAGCTAAAATACAGGCAACCCCGGTATAACACGGTACTTCTACAGCACGATTGACAAATTGCGGAAATCCTCGCATAACGATATTTTTGAGCTTTTGTGTGTGGAAAACCCTGCTATTATGCTGGATGTAATTTTTCAACATTTCAACTCTTGAATCCCCAGTCAAAAATTATTTGGAAATTCCCGTGTTATGTTCTGTGCTGTGCTATTGCACTTGTGGAAAAAATCTAGATTTCAAAGTTTTATTACTACTGGATAGCATACCAGGCCATTCAAACGTTGAGGTTATGTTCCTACCACCACAGTTGTACTAAGTTAATAAAACTTCTTTCATTCAGTTAGATCCACCTTTAAAACTCATTACATCAGAAAATCGTTACAATTGATTCAGAATCCATTGAAGTGATGGAGACATTTTTCAACTGTGGACTGCATCGGAATCAGCTTTATCGCGCAAAGAAGTAAAACCTTCAACACCTGCATGTTGGAAAAATGTATGGCCAAAGTCAGTTCATTCAGAAATATGATCGAATCGGCCAAAAACGGGATCGGTGCAATAGTAGAACTTGCTAAGTTGGTAGGAGGGGAAGGTTTTGATGATATGACTACTGAAGCCCCTGAAGCACAGTTGATAGAATCGCCCTCCTCCCCACACTGGGTGGAAAAGACCTGAGTTCGAATCAATCGATGAGGGGAGGAATTTTTATGGGTCTTTTTTTACAACGTGGCTGAGTTAGTCGGGCGAGAGTCGTATGGTTTTTTTCTCCCGGAAACTCTGGTTTTTCGTTCAGCAAAACAGAAACTCGACTTCAGGACACATGCAATTTATAGACAATATACACAGAGTAACGTAGCCTTAGTTGCTGATGCTCCTAACAAAATGAAAAAAGATGCTGGCGAAGGCGGATTTGGTGGAAATGTCATCGGAAGTAAAATCAAACCAAATCAATTCAGAGGTTGACAGCTCAGATGAAATTCTAAACTTCCAAATTTTACACTAAAAAGCATACTGGTAGGTATAAAGTTAGCCAAACAATTACAATTTTATTTTTGAATGCAGATTCTTGAATGAAAGGAGTCCAAAGTTCAAAAGGAAGCTTAGTTCCATACAATGAAATTCAAAGATTTATCAAGCAAAAGCAAACAAACCCAGAATACTGATTTTTTTAAAAGACAGCAGAAGATACACAAAATATAGAATGGTGTATTTTTGTTCATTTTGTTAACGAAATATTGTATTTTTGATAGCTTTTGTAAATATAACACCCCTTTTTGTACTTTTTCTTAGTCCCGCACAACGCGACATTTTATAAAAACCTAACTACCGTGTTTTACCTGTATTACAGCAGTGATTACATATGATAGTTGAGACTACAGTTCTTAAACTGTTGTTTCATCCGCTGCAGAAGTCTGAGAGTTAACTGACCTCAGAGGTAGCAGTACACCGGTACTGGAAGATAGCAATGCCAATTTTGCTAGGATATTGCACTGCTTTAAGTTAGTTTACACTCTTCCAATTTCAACCCCCCCCCCACTCTTCACAATAGCCCTTCAAAACGTTGACTCTGTTGGATTTGGCAATGTTCCTGTCTCATTTGTCGTGAATTCTCTTGCTCTATTTTGTAACCTTCACTGGTCTCTGTTTTTTGTGGCAGTGAAGTCACTAGTACTGTGGTCTAACTTCTGAGGATTCATTAGCATTAGTAGAGGCATTTGATGCAAGAAAGCAAGTTTATGCAGCATCAGCCAAAAAAAAAAAAAAAAAAAAACCACTTCCACTTCACCCCTCTGTTCGTTCAAAATACCTGTCCAGCTGAGCCTTAAACTTATTAAGGCTATCAACTTCCACGACAGGGGATGGAAGTCTGTTCCACCAACCAACCACCCACTGGCCAAAGGCAAATTTCCACACGTCTATCCTACATCTGTCTTTCCTCAATTTCAATTTATGCCCTCTCAGGTGATTATTCTGAGCGAGAGGAAGAATCCCATCAGCATTGAGCATGATCAAACCATTCAAGGCTTTATACACCTCTATCAGATCACCTCGCTGGTGCCTAGTCTCCAGACACTGTAATTTGCAAAACTTAAGCCTTTCTTCGTAAGAGCACCCCTTTGTTCCATTCACTAATCTTGTTGCCCTTCTCTGTACTCGTTCCAGCAGCTCTACATCCTTCTTGAAATGAGGCCTCCAGACCTGTATGCAGTACTCTAGGTGTGGCCTGACCATTACTTTATACAAGGGAATAATCACCTCCTTATCCCTGCTAGAAAAAATTCCTATATATCATAGACAATACACCATGAGCTACTCTTGCAGCCCGTCTGCACTGCTCAGAGAACTTCATACCTGCCTGCACAAACACCCCAGGTCCCTTTCATTCTCTACCACTGTCAGCGTAGTACCACACAGTTGATAAGTTGCTCTGGCGTTGCTGTTTCCCATGTGTAGTACTTTACATTTGTCAATGTTAAACTTCATTTGCCACCTCTCAGCCCATCTGCTCAACCTTTCCAGATCCTGTTGCAGCAGCATAGTGTCAGTAGTGTCCTTGACAACCCTGCCTACCTTTGTATCGTCTGCAAACTTCAACATTAAGCTTGATATACCATCATCAATATCATTTATAAATACAGAAAACAATAATGGACCCAACACTGAGCCCTGAGGGACTCCACTAATAACATTAGTCCACGATGAGCAGTGGCCATTGATTACCACTCTGCCTTCTCCCCCTCAGCCACCCCTTTATCCACAGCAGCAATTTGCCCCAATGCCACACTGCTCCAATTTGTGCAGCAGTCTTCCATGTGCAACAGTATCAAAAGCCTTTCTAAGATCCAAGTATATAATATCAAAGTTATTCCCTGCAGCCAGTTCCTTTGTGACTGCATTATAGTATCCAATCAAATTGGTCAGGCAAGACTTCCTCTTAACAAAGCCATGCTGTGTCCAAGCTATAACTGAATCACTCAAACTGTTAAACTCACAGGTCTATAATTACTTGTGTCAGCCTTTGATCCTCCTTTGTGAATTGGGGTCACATTTGCACATCTCCAGTCAGGGGAGTCCAAGCTTCCTTGGACTCCCCTGAGTCCAGGGAAGCTCTCATAATTATGGCTAAGGGTTTGCTTACTTCCTCTGCTGCCTCCTTTAATATAACTGGATAGATCCCATCACCCCGGGTGCCTTTCTTGTGTTTATCTTCAACAATTTCTCCTTCACTTTACTCTCAGTTATTACAAGATTCTCTAGCTTACTGCTAGAATTGAATACACCTCTGGCTTTCCCCTCGCTAAATAACTCCTCATGTGTGAATGTCGATGCAAAATATTCATTTAGTTTGTTAGCTACCTGAGCAGGTTCATCAACAGTCGACCCATCGATATCAAGTGGACCAATCTGATTCATCCCCTTCCTTCTAGAGTTTACATAAGTAAAGAACTCTTTGCTGTTTTTCTTTGCATCCCTTGCCAAAGATTTCTCGTAATCTGCCTTCGCCTGCCTAACCTCCTTGGTAACTTGGTTACGGATCAACTTGTATCTATCATAGGCTTCTGTATCATGTGTTAATTTGTATATATCCCATGCATGTTTCTTCTCTGCCATATGCCTCATTAGTTCATCTGACATCCATTTAGGCCTAAACCTTGAACAATATTTCTTAGTTGGTATGTAAAGCCTAGTAGCTTCCAAGATAAGTTCTTTGAATGCTTCCCATTTTGCATTTGCTGTTGGTAACATCATCAGTTGGTCCCACTGTATAGAATTTAAATACTGTTTCAGTCCATCGTAGTTGCCTTTACGAAAGCAATAACCCTTCCCTTTACCCCTAATGGTAGTTACCTCTTTGAATAAATCCCACTTCAGCACACTGTGATCACTGCCACCTAGTGGTTCATTTATCTGCAGATTCTTAATGCATGAAGAATCACTGCTGATAATCAAATCAAGAGTATTACTCCCTCTAGTTGCCTCCCGAACATGCTGATGTAGAAAACAATCATCCAATAAATCCACAAAAGCCTTGCTAGTGTGTGAGTGACCAGCCCCCAAATTCCAGTCAATATCTGGGAAATTAAAATCTCCTATTATAAGACTCTTTGATTTACTGGCCCACTATTTCCCTGTACAGTTTCTTATTATACTCATCAGAGTCATTAGGCCTATAGCACACCAAACTGACTCGACACTGCACTGTCCAGCGATGTCCACTGGCTTCACTTCCTTGGATTTTATATATTTCTTAACTAATAGCATAACCCCTCCTCCCTTCCTATCCAGTCTATCCTTTCTGTAGACGTTGTACTCCCCAAATTCCAGTTCTGCATTCCTTATATCTGTGTGACACCACGTCTCTGATATCCCAACAATATCTGCCTTTGATGTTTTGAGCAATACCTCAAATTCATCAAATTTATTTACTAAACTCCTAGCATTGGTGTACACGCAAGTATACCTGCACCTGTTTCTATTCTTAGCTACCCTAACACAACCCATGTGTTTACTTGTACCGCAATGACTCCCAGCAGTCTCTGAAATATCCTGCATCTTGTTTTTCAGGCTTCTGCTCATTCCAATAGAAGCAGAGCAAGAATCTCTTTCACCTCTGCCAGTGGCTACTGTTAATCTATTCGTCTTTGTCTCCCCCCCCCAAGCTAGCAGTTTTCCGACCCACCTAACACCGCCTTGATAGCATCAGCAAATATTCTTGCACCCTTTCTATTTAAGTGTATTCCATCCCTGTAGAAGCAATCTCTCCTGTTAACAAGTACAGTCCAGGCTGAAAAAAATTCTACCCCTTGAGCCTTGCACAATCTTTCCAGTGCCGAATTGATCGACAAGGCTCTCATCATATACTCCCTCCTATCGTGTCTGGGCAGAATTGCAGACACTTTCAAATTCAACCCTATTTCACGGCTTTTTTTCAACAGTGACCTGTACTTGTTAAGCAATTCTGTCGGTCTCCTTTTGTACTAGCATGTTAGAGAAAATGCTAGAAGTAAAAATATTCGAAACTTGATCATTATTCATGAATCAGATATCATAAGACTCACAGTATGAGAACAATTGGCAAAGTGATCACGCAGTCATTAGCTGAAAGATGAAGAAGGATATTACAATTGTTAAATATAAAGGCATGGGTTTTAATTTCAGGATAGAGACTATGGCAGTTTAAAACACTACACGACATCTATCAATTGGGCAGATTTACACAGGGATGGTTAACAAAATATAATTATGGAATACCTTCAATGCAATAGTCACAGATGCCATGAATATTCATGAATGAATATTGAGCTGTTAATTCTAATGGAACAGAAAAGGATGGCATGAGGAAGGTAATACAGAGCAATGGAAAGTACTGAAGACAACAAGTGCCAGTCGACAATAAAGGCCAAGTACAAGAATGGCTAAGAGAGCAAACAAAAGGGAACAAGTAGTTTTTCATATATGTGAATACAAAGAAAACAAATCATATCGGACCCTTGTGTAATGCATGTGGGAAAAAAGTGTCTAATGCTGGGCTGCTGATTAACTGAATAGGTACTTTGCATTGATCTTTACTGATGAAAGTGGGTGAAGGGGGCTTTTGAGTGAGGCTGAGACAAATGAGATTAATAACTTTAAAATTACAGATGACTGTTTATCAGAAAAACTTTCAAGCCTAAATGTAAGTAAGGTTGATGACATAAAGGTGGCTCTAAGAGTGAAGTGGGTAATTGCAGACCATTCAGTCTGACTTCAGTGGTTGGGAAACACTTGAAGGCAATGATTAAGAGTGTGATCCAAGGACACGGATAGAAATGGCATTCTGAAGAATACACAGCATGCTTTTATTCGTGTTTAACTAACCTAGTTAGCTTTTTTTAGCACACTTACTCATGAGCTGGATATAAGAAATTATTTCAATGCAGTTTACTTATATTTTAGAAACAGCTATGTTTTAATGCAGCAAAATGCAAAATTTTACACTTGGTGAATACCAACTCCAAAAGAACTTATACACTTAGTGAAATTGAATTAAAAACAGAGCAAAGGGATCTTGGAGTCATGATAAGGACACATATGAAGTTCTCTGAGCAATGTAGACAAGGCTCTGAGCAAGGCAGTGAGAAAAGTCAAGGTCTCCTATCAATGATTTACTGATCAACAGCTTCAAGACAGGGTGGTTGTTATCCCACTGCATCATGTGTCCACGTATGAAGATCTCCCCTAAAAAAAAAAAAAAAAAATCAAGATTCTTGAAAGGATCAAAAGACAAGCAATCATGAAGAAAGAATGATTATGTAGACTACAGAACTTGAAAACCAGACACCTTACAGAGGACCTGAATGAAGTTGATAAAGCTTTGAGAGGGATAATAAAATGAATGAAAGCACCATTTTCATTGTTATAAAGGATTAAATTAAATTTAATTATTCTTTTAGGGTCACCCGTAATTTATTACATAAACCCATATTTATGTCTATAAATTGCTTGTGTTCTCTGGTTGAGTTGCTTGTTTTGCTGGATGAAAAAACTGCAGTTTCTAGGGGAAAAAACCTTGCTATCTATGCCTGAGACCAACTAACTCAGCCAAGGAGTGAAAAAAGTCCATTAAAGTTCCTCATGTTATCGAACCCGAGCCTTTTTCAACCAGTGGGGGAGAACTGTGATGATACCACTGTGCTACCTGCACAGACGTTATAAAGGATTATAGAACTAGAGGTCATAAATTCAATTATGGAGGAAGAGGCTCAGACTGGATTGTAGGAAATTTTCTATAAGTCAGCCACTTTTAGCCAGAAAGTTGCTGATAACCGGAACAGGTTGTCTCGACAGCTGGTTGAGGTTGACAGCTTGGAGGAATTCAAAGTTCAGCTAGATCATTACTTATATGAGGAGAGAGGCACCTAATTAGTGTATTTTCTATCTACTTTTTTTATATATATAAAAAAGTAGACAGAAAATCACAAACATACACATATACAGTAGAACCCGGATAAGAAATTCCCACATAAGAAGTTTTCCTCCATACTAGGTTTGGTTTCTTAAGTCACAATTTCACCTCTATATATTTTAATGTATTATTTTCCCCGCTTAAGAAGTTTCCTGGGTAAAAAGTTTTCCGGCATAAAAAGTTTGTAATAAAGAATACAGTGTATATTCTTTATACGTTTTTTAAATATAGAAATTCTTTATTTTTAATATTAAAAATTATTAAACAATATAAATATTTGGTAATCGAACAAGTTAGTGCATTGCATAAATTTAGTTCGCAGTAAACCACAGAAGTAGGTGAAATGGCATTTCATTTCATATTGTTTTATATTGTGAATTTCATTGTGAATGGCATTTCATTTCATATTTTTTACATTTCATATTGTGAATGCATTCACAATATGAAATGTAAAACATTCACTATTTGCCCTGATATTGCACTACCTCCAATAAGCAATGCTTCACCATTGAGATGACTAATGTTACTTATTCTCAGCAGATACTGCCCAGGTGTGGTAGTATCTGCCGAGAATCTACTAGCGAAGTGTTGCCTATTCGAGAATCCAGGGTCAAAGCGTTGTTTATTCTAGGTAGTTCAATATCAGGGCAACTCGTTGTGAAGGCATTCACAATATGAAATATCACAAAAACGATGCACCTACTTTGGCGGTTTGGTTTACTATGAACTAAAATAATGTGTGGCACTAACTTGTTCGATTAGTCAATTTTCCATAGTCTAATGCTTTCATCTTTAAAATCATTTTAGTATAAAATTTTGGATATAATGGAAGTGACATATTGCAATTGTTTTCATCGATATCCACAATTGGATAGCTTCAACCACGTGAAGCATTTGCCATTAAGTTTTGAATTACTTAGTGGATTGTTGTTCTGTCTTATTGTAATTATGACCTTTTAAATTATGTTGAAACTCCAAAGGAGCTCATCCTTCCAACTTAGTAATGAGTTTAATGAACAGAATGTTAAGCGATTAGAAATCCTGAGTTTAAAAATGTTTCCCATAGGCAAAGTAAAATATTTATAAATTCAGAAATAGTAGTTAAAAATGATCTTCAACTTATGTATGCATAACTTTTAATTTTTATTTGTGTAGTTAATATTTCATACTCTTAGGTCATTTTCCCTTCTAAGAAGTTTTCCTGCATAAGAAGTTCTAAACCTCCAGTCCCTTGGAAAACTTCTTATCCGGGTTCTACTGTATATATATATATATATATATATAAAAAGAAAGAGAAAGATAATATATATATATATATAATCTTTCTCTTTCTTTTTCTTTTGCAGCAAAACCCCATGGCTTCATTGCACTATATGGCTAACACTAATACTATTTATTTTTATATTATTTATTTTTTGCTGGCGCAGCAAAAGCATCGGACTTCTTGCACCACATGGCTAATACTAATAACAGGGGAGTTGGGAGACAACTCAAATAGTCGTGTTATAAGCCAGCCACTTTACAGACAAAACTAAAACTTATTTAATTTTTTATGAGTATACAGATGAAAAGACATGAATTGTTAAAGGGTATTATCATACCCTTTATATTTGTTCATTCTATACAATCTGCTGGTTAAGAGCTTCTCGGTTTCCCCTTGGTTGCATTAGGCTTATATAACAAATTCCTTGAACACCAAACAGCTTTCAGAGTAGACTGCTGTGTTTGAAAGCAATGTCAATGCAAGAACGCTCATTCAATGGGCCGCCGTAGCCTAGTGGCCAGGCGCGAGGGTGCATAAGTACACGTGCCTTGAGTGACCGGGGTTCAAGCCCATGACTGCTGAATACGGTGCTGTTTCTTGTATTCTGTCTATCTTGTTAACTCCTCTGACTGTTTGGTCGTCCCGGAGTATAAACAGAAAATTTATTTATTTAATTATATGAAATTGGAAGGACTGTCTGCCCATTCACATATTTCTGCAGGCAAGAAATATGAGAATTGCCTAGTTCATGATATCAAAACAAGCATATTTTATTAGCATTAGCAGAGGCATACGATGCAAGAAGCAAGCTTATGAAGCATCACAATTTTCTAATTGTGTAGATATGCTGTGGCCTTTACTATTACTAACAAACTTACACAAATAATTTTTTGTTAATGTTGATCCCAAACATGAATATTTAATAGAATATATGGGAGAAGACTGAAGATACTTGTTAACAATGAACCTCAAACTGAAGATTGTAATTTTCAGGAAATACATACTACATACATCAATTATACATAAATATATAATTGATGTCAATCAGTTCAGGCACATGTTCAAGATTGGTTTGGAAGAAAGAGATGGAATTACAAATGTCAATTCAGAGCAACAATGCCCACAGAAATATCAACAGAAAAGGCTGGTTGGTTGGTTATTTGGTTTTTAGGAGCATTAGCAACTAAGGCCATATTGCTCCAGGGATGTGCGGTGGTCATTCCCTGGCTTTTCTGCATCCTCCGTATTTGGTGGTCACGGGCTCGAACCCCGGTCTAATCAAGAAGCGTGTGCTACACACTGCTGCTCCTGCCCACCTGGCTACGGAGGTGCCACAGAAAAGGCATTCGCAAAAACTGACTGCCTGTGTAACAGAGAGAGTTTGTAAGAGATGGGTAATTATTGCATTATTAATAGCCTCGGGGGTTTTAAAGGTTTGAAGGCATCACCTCAGATGTGGGGAACTCTTCCATGATAGATCTGAGGTTCATTAGTGGGTATTTAAAAGAAATACAATACCAAGGCCTAAAGAGAAAACTAAGGGGTTTTTTTTTTTTTTTTTTATGCATAGGAAGCAATATTTGTAATATATATATATATATATATATATATATATGCCAAGAAAGGTAAAAGTCAGTTATGCCCCGTAAAGATACGTGATTTTGTCAAGATCTCTGAATGCTACTGAAGGTGAGTGTGGGAACAGAAGATATATTTTTTTTTTACAGGAAATAATAAGAGTTTATTTACTTAGTTCTAGAAGAACTGAAGTTAACTAAGTTTTCTTTTCCCTACCCAGAGAATTACCAGGAGCAAAGCATTTTTAGGTAAGTAGTAAATGATATTCAAGAAGTTCTAACTATCTAAGAGTGAGCAGAATTTTTTACACCATATTCACCTTTTTCAGCTTAAGAAACTTTAAGAGTAGGGTTTCTTAAACTGAAAGGTGAGTGGTGTACTGTTTTTTTGGCTTCCTGTTACTGTTTGTTTGCTTTCTGTTTTTTAAAACTGGCCAGTTTTTTTGGTAACTATTAACTGCAAGTTATGCTAGATCCCTATCTGCCATCTAACTTCTAAAATACAAACCATAAGACAGAAGCTTGTTTAGAAGATCTTAATGCCAAACATGAGCAAAAGTCAAAAATATCAAGATCAATTGCTAGGTTAGTTGGTTTGGTAGGTTGCTATTTTAAGGCACATTGGCAACTAAGGCCATAATGCACCAAGTCAGACAACAGCTAGGGGGTTTCTTCTAGCTTTTCTATCAAATTTCTTCAAACCCAAGATATTGCTGATGGAGCTAGACTTATGTTGAAAATGCAAAGAATGTAAATGTAAGAAATACAAAGAATTAATAAATATTAGCAATCTTTAATCGGAAAATACATAAAAGAACAAGGACAGAATCCATACTGGCAACCGTTAACCCAATGGAAAGTTTTGAGATGGTATATGAAGTCAACAATTGATGGATTTCTCCATTACTCTGGAAATAATTGAGGAGGCGCAATGAAATAACCGGTCTATCGTGCTTTTTAGGAACTGGATGGATATAAACAAAGTTCCATGCAAAAGGAAGAAGAATACCGGTGGAATAAGACAGTGTAAAAGAGAGAACAAAACAGGAGTAAGCTTTGGAGCACAGGTTTTGAAATACTGTTCAAATTACTTATAATGAGGTCACGGCAATAGTAGGAAAATGCTATCAAGAAATTAAGTTTGAGCATTTATGTAACATCCTTCTCAACGTATGATAAATAAAATGAAGTGTCTGTCTGTCACTTCATTTACAAAAAAAGTTGAGATCATCCAAGGGTTAGAACATGATAAAAAGAATGATTAAGAATGCAAAAAATTTAAATCATCACAATCTAGTTTCAATTTTATTGAAAAACAGAAAATGATTTTGAAAACAAGAAAATAAGGAAATGTGACTTGGATGATGTTTATTGAGCACTGCTGGAATGGTTTAAGTTGCAGAGGAATGCTGGTTTCCCATCAAAATCCCCATTTTAAAAGTAAAGGCAGAAAAAAATGCAAAACAATCAGCGTAACAATGAACCATTTGATCATTTTAAAAACTGTCATAGCATTGTTTATGAAACAGTCCGTGGAGAAATCCTATCAGCAGATTATAAAACAGCAACTAATTGTTTGAAAAATATTTGGGTAGAATGTAAGAAAGGTTTTGGAGTTTTGTTGATAACTTATCAACAATGTAGACTACACTGGAATGTTTTACAATATGACACCCAATGCAAGTTTCAAATTTAAAGGCAAAAAATATATTGGCAGAAAAATAACTAAGAATCATTTTGCAGTGTGTGTGTGTGTGTGTGTGTGTGTGTGTGTGTGTGTGTGCGTGCAGACGACAAACGCACAAACACATCATGGAACTGATAAAGAACACACAAATTGGGCTGTTTCAAAACATAAAGAAGCTTCCTGTTGAATATGCAGCTAATAAGAAAGCATGGATAACTTCTAGAATTTTCCAACAATATGTAAGATTCCTAGCAAAGCTTATTATCTTAGTACTCACCTCTAGATCCATATTGGTTAGGGTTAAATTTACACAAAGGAAAGTAAAGAGAGTAAACGTAAAAGTTTTCAATTATATTAATAGATTAATTAATTTAAAAACATATCTCTAGGAAGAGGAAGTGCACCACCTTTTCCTGGTTGTCATTTATAAAATTATATGAAGATTTGCATGTTGAAAAACCAATATCAATCTTCTTCATATAATTTTATAAATAACAACCAGGAAAAAGGTGGTGCACTCCTTCTCTACCTAGAGACATGTTTCTAAATTAATTAATCTATTAATATAATTGAAAACTTTTACTCTCGCTACTTTCCTTCATGTAAATTTAACCCTAACCAATATGGATCTAGAGGTGAGTACTAAGATAATAAGCTTTGCTAAGAATCTTAATAGAAAATCAACAGTACTTCAAGCTTTCAGCTGTAAAATTAGACATCATCATGTAAGTAAGGGGAGTTAAGGACAATGAGTTAACAACATACAACTTGCATTTTTGTCTCCAAATGCATACTCTGTTTTGGTCAATAGAAATGGACATTATTAAAAGCGTCAGGATTATTCAGGTGACACTTGGTTCTCCAAGTGATTGATTGAAGAGAACAAGGATTATGCAATAGAGTTTCTATAGTGGTTTCAATTTGTTTGACAAAAATGCGTGCAATAGGGTTACACCTGTAATGGTGATAAACTGTTTCCGGAAAGCTGTTATAGTTGGGAGAATTTTCCATTAGTCACAAAATATTAATGAAGACAATCTACTCCCCTATCAGAATGGTTAAAACAAAATGGAATAATGAATTTTGACCATTTAAACGGCACTGACAACTTTGTTCATTTGGACATTATTGTTGTTGTTATTTGGAGCATTAGCAACTAAGGCCATATTGCTCCAGGGATATGTGGTGATCATTCCCTGACCTTTCCGCATCCTCCGTATTTGGTGGGCACGGGCTCGAACCCAGTCTAAATCAAGAAGCGTGTGCTATGCACTACTGCTCCTGCCCACCTGGCTACGGAGGTGCCCCTAACCTCCTTTGTAACTTGGTTACAGATCAGCTTATATCTATCATAGGCTTCTGTGTCACATGTTAATTTATATGTAACTCATGCATTTTTCTTCTCTGTATCTGAAACAACATTCCTTTGTTAGTATGAAAGCCTAGTAGCTTCCAAGGTTAATTCTTTGAATGCTTCCCATTTTGAATTTGCTGTTGGTAACATCATCAGTTGGTCCCACTGTTTTGAGTTTAAATACTGTCTCAGATCACCGTAGTCACCTTTACGAAAGCAAAATCCCTTCCCTTTACCTTTGATGGTAGTTACCTCTTTGAGTAAATCCCACTTCAGCACACTGTAATCACTGCTACCTAGTGGTTCCTTTATCCGCAGATTCTTGATGCATGAAGAATCACTCCCTCTAGTTGCCTCCCGAACATGCTGCTGTAGAAAACAATCATCCAATAAATCCACAAAAGATTTGGTAGTGTGTGAGTGACCAACCCACAAATTTCAGTAAATCTCTGGGAAATTAAAATAATGGGGGATAAGACTCACTGATTTACTGGCACACTCTATTTCTCTGCACAATTGCTCATTATACTCATCAGCTTCATTTGGCCTATAACACACACCTACTCTCATTTTCCCTTTCCCAGTGCTTATGTCACACCAAACACCCTCAACATTGAATTGTCCACCCACATCAATTGGATGCACTTCCTTAGATTTTATGTGTTTCTTAACTAACAGAATAACCTCTCCTCCCTCCCTTTCTGTCCAGTCTATCCTTTCTATACACATTGTACTCCCCAAATTCCAGTTCTGCACTGCTTATGTCTGTGTGATACCACATCTCTGATATCACAACAGTATCTGCCTTTAATGTCTTGACTAGCACTTCAAGCTCATCAAATTTATTAACTATACTTCTAGAATTGGTGTACATGCAAGTATACATGCTCCTGTTTCTACTCTTAGTTACCCTAACACAGCCCATATATTTACTTGTTCCACTATGACTCCCAGCAGTCCTGGAAATCCCCATTGCCTCTCTTTTCAGGCTGCTGCTCAATTGCATTTCAATAGAAGTAGTGCAAGAATCACTTTTACCTCTGCCAGCGGCTACTGTTAATCTATTAGTCCGTGTATCCCCACCAAGCTAGCACTTTTCCAACCCACCTAACTCTGTCTCGATAGAATCAGCAAATATTCTTGTACCCTTTCTATTTAAGTGTATCCCATCCCTGTAGAAGCAATCTCTCCTGTTAACAAGCACAGATCAGGCTGAGAAAAATTCTACCCCCTGAGCCTTGCACAACCTCTCCAGGGCCGAATTGATCAACAAGGCTGTCATCATATACTTCCTCCTATCGTGTCTGGGCAGAATTGCAGACACTTTCAAATTCAACCCTAATTCACGACTTTTTTTTTCAGCATTGACTTGTATTTTTTAAGTAATTCTGCTGGTCTCCTACTCTTAATATCATTAGTACTCTTAATCGAAGGGAGATTATAAGTCAGGGAAATCTGTAACAAAGATATGTGACCTTGTTTAGAAATCTGAGTGTTGTGTAGAAGCAACAGAAGAATTATTTTTGCAAGATATAACACAGGGCAGTTTTAGAAGGATTAAAATCGACCGAGTTATCTTTGCCTCACTGGAGAATTACTTGAAGATAAGCATTTAAGTTTGGTAGGAGATATTCAAGAAATTTTTCTTAACCCCAGGGGCTCACATCTGATGAGATGGGCTTGGCACACCCAGGGTCCTGAGCTGGATATCATCATTCTTCTCTTTCTTGGTGATTCCTTTCTATTTCTGACTCTTGTTTTCTTTCTCTCTCTCTCTCTCTCTCTCTCTCTCTCTCTCTCTCTCTCTCTCAGGGTACTTCAGAAATTTTTTTTTTTTTGGCTGGTGCAGCATAAGCCTCGGTCTTCCTTGCATCATATGGCTAATAATAATAATAATAATAATAATAATAAATTTTTTTTATTTTTTATTTTTTTAGTGAGAAAGTTGTTGATTGCTGGAACAAGTCACATTTAAAGGTATTTGAGGTTGACAGTCTGAATAAACTCAAATGCAACTGGATAGTTACCTATGTGAGGAAGGAAGCACATAATTTATATTTTCTTATCACCTTATTTGTTTTTTTTTTTGTTTGTTTGTTCTTGGCCAGTGCAGCAAAAGCCTGTGGCTTCCTTGCGCCATATGGCAAATACTATTACTAAGATTTTCGTGCAGCAAGGTTTCTCAATACGGAAGGTGGAATGCAATGTGCTATCATTAGCAAAACTATGGATCAGATTTCCAGTCAACTGAAGGAGGTCATTAGCTTACAACAGGTAAAGACTGGGAGAAAGAACTTAACCCTGAAGCAACACTAGCATTAGTGGAGAAGTTAGAAGATAGACCTCTCTTACATCGCCCACAGTGAGTTGTCAGAGAGAAAACTGCAAACCAATTACAAAAAACAGTTAGTAAAACATAAGGCGGAAGCTTATTTCGAAGACCTTTATGCCAAACATGATCAAAAGCTTTTGAAATGTCAAGAGCAACTGCCTGAGTTTCACGTAACTCTTCAACTGAATCCATCAATAGATGGTTAACATAAGAAAGAATATCATCCATGGATCAACACTGACAGAATCCATGTTGGCAATCATTGATCAGATGGAAGGTTTCAAGATAGTTTGGGAGCTGGTGGTTAATGAATTTCTCCATTATTTTAGAAAGAGTAGAAGTGCAATGGGCCAATAATTCGATGATTTGTGCCAGGCAAGGTTTAACAGACTGGAAGGTAGAATGAAATGTGCTATCATTAAAACTATGGATAGGATTTCCAGTCAATGGAAGAAAGTTATTAATACACAAAAGGAAAAGAGTGGGAGAAGAAGAATGATTCAATAATTATGACAAGTATTTTAACAATTTTGATGTGTCAAAATTTCCTGCTAAGAGTAGGAAACCTTCTTCATGCCCAAATGTTAGTCCAACTCTTCTGGCCTGTTGCTAACATTATTAGCCACAACGTATGTCCATCCATCCATCCATCCATCCCTTAACTTCTATTACTTTCAAATGGGTATACTGCATCAACATCTAAAGATAAAACTACTTACTAGCATCTTACTTTTCTGAAATCTAATCCCTTACATTGATAACTGTGATATCTTTGATTACTCCTACTGTAGCTAGCATGTCCCACTTTATACCCCACACCCTGATCTAAACAGTTTCATTGACAGGAAATCTACAGGTTCTTATGCTACTTGTTCTTAAAATCTGTGCTCCGTGGTTAACTTCTTTCACGCACACTCTTATTGCCACTAGTGTTTTTTCTTCTGCATGGCTTTTTTTTTTATATTATCCACAAATGTGAAAATACTTATGGAAGACCATTCCCAAAAAGTAAAGTAGACGGATTAAAAAAAAAAAAAAGGATTGTTTGGTAAGTTTGGATCTGAACTGCGAATGACTGTCTATCAGAAACATGTGATCAGGCTGCTTTGGAAAAAAGAGCAGGAATTACAGCTGCAAATTCAGAAGAATATTCATGAATATTCTTTTGAATTCGCAGAATAGTGCCTAGGTGATATGTGTAGTAAAGCTCAAAGCAGAAAGTAAACATTTATTTTAAAGTGGTCTCTATTTTTTGGTATCTACAATATAAAAAAAACCAGTTCGTATTTGGTTAGATAAAAATGAAGAGTTCTGCATGAGTCTCACTTCAAACTAATTCAGTAATAGTGCAAAAAAAAAATACTGAAGGTAAGTATTTCTCAAATTCTTTTAGTGGTGAGAAACAAATGTAGGCCTTTTCTACAGCATCTGCTTATTTTTTGGTTTTCATGTCAATACGACTAAGACCATTAGACTTCAGTATACTGTGTGGAAACTGGAGATAATCTGTGATCGGTCAGCATATTTTGCAGAATAAAAAACCCACCTTTCCAGAATTTAAGAACTGTCTGGGGGACATTGCCCCTTTTATGTAAACAATATTCAATGGTAGGGCATGTCTGTTTTTACGGAACTGGTCTGTAATTACTCGTGTCACCCGTCGATCTCCCTTTGTGAACTGGGGATACATTTGCACATCTCCAGTCCGTGGGAACCTCCCCTGAGTCCAAGAATGCTCTCATAATTATGGCTAAGGGTTTGCTTAGTTGCACTGAATTGATATGAAGTTTTCATATCATGTTCTTGATATGAAGTTTTCTGAGCAATGCAGACAGGCTGCCAGGGCAGGTCATGGGGTTTTGTCAATGATATATAGGAATTTTGCTAGCAGGGAAAAGGAGGTGATTATCCCTCTGTATAAGGCAATGGTCAGGCCACGCCTTGAATTCTGATGTGATCCTTCCACTTGTTCAGATTACGAACCTAAGGGGGCATAAATTAAAATTAAGAAAAGACAGATGTAAAATAGATGTGTGGAAATTTGCCTTTAACCAGCGGGCGGTTAATTGCTGGAACAAACTTCCATCTGCCGTCGTGGAAGTTGATAGGTTGAATAAATTTAAGGAGGAACTGGAAAGACATTTGGAGGGAATGGTGTGATTTTTTTTTTTTTTTGGCTGATGCTGCATAAGCTCATACACATGCTTTCTTGCATCACATGCCACTACTACTACTTGTATGATTTATTCAGAAATTCAGATAAATTTGTGATCTACCAGTTGTTCAAAAGAAAAGTAACACTGACAGTAAATGCAAAGTCTAGTTTTTTAATGCAGAGAAAGCATTCTTCTTGATATTGTTATCAGCACCCAGGTAAGGTTACTCCTAGTAAAGGTGGCATTGGCAAACATGTTAATGAAATCCGTCGACAGTAGTAATGACTGCCATTAGCAGGAAACAAATCAGAGATGAATCTATAATTGCACATGCTAATTTACCAAAAGCATTAAAATCATTAGTACTGCATCTATTCATTAAAAGAATATAGCTGATATCTATTTTAATAAAAGCAAAATCATTCTTACATTACCTTCTTTGCAAGGCTTGTCAGTGGTTTTGATCCTGCCAAATCTCTAAACCAAGTTTCTATTGCATTCTTTGATCTTGCAGTCACCTAAATTATTTAATTAATAAGAATTACAAACCAAAATCTAAAAATAACAAAGATGACACAAGAATATGGGAGTGGAGATACTTATATTTTACCGTCTCCTGGCAATCTCCAATTAAAAAAATTTTGCAATGTGTTACAATGTTTAAAAAAAAAGAATAGTTAAAATCACACAAAAAAAATTATATTAATCTAAATATTCTCACTATTGATGCATTATGCCAGGGGTGGGCAACCCGCGGCCTTCTAAGATCTTATGTGTGGCCTTTGTCACACAAAGATGAAATAAAATCATTAAAAAATCCTACTACTTTTAAACTAATATTTTTTAAAATTAAATATTCAAAAAGTTTAATAATAAAAAGCTTTATATATTTTTTTCACAATACAGAAACATTATTCAGATAATTAAAAAAGGAAAATACAAATTTTTTTATCTAAAAAGTAAAATATATCATGTTTAACTTTTTCTATTTATTTAAAAATCGTTTTTATGTACCACAAATGATAAAAAATGAAAGATATTTAATAAAAGAAAAATTCTAATCCTCTGTTAAGTTTGTTGAAATAAAAAAAATATTTTAAGAGTTAATAATTTGACGAAAATAGTTTTTTATTTTAAAATTTAAATTGTGACATCGTGATTTTTTATCTGTTGCTTTTATGTGCATATTTGTAACTGTGAATATTTTGACAACTGTATGTATTCTTGTCTTGAATTTTGTAATCCTGTAATTTCTTATGTTTGATTTCACAATTGTTTAATTTTTAGATTTCCCATCATGTCCAAAAAAGTTAAAAGGAAGTTGAATGAAGAAAACAGAACATTTAAAGAAGATTGGGAGATGCAGTATTTTCTTATTTCTGTGAAAGACAAAATGGTTTGTTTGATGTGTAATACAGCACTAACAACATTAAAAAAATACAATGCAAATCAACATTATCTATCTCACAAGGACCATAAATATGTAAAATTAGAAGAAGCTCATAAATCTGCACTTCAAAAAATGAAGAAAGAAAAACAGCACCAGGAAAAGGCTTTTGGTGCTTTTATTAAGCAAGGAATTTCTGCAACCGATGTTACATACAAAATACTTGTACTTGGAAAAAAAGGCAAACCATTTAGTGACATCGAAATGATAAAAGAATGTATTGTTGAAGCAGTAGGATGTTTGGATCTGGAAAAAGTTGACAAATACAAACAATTACCTCTCTCAAGAAAAATTATAACTAATAAACAACATGAATTAGCTCAGAATGTAGGAGAACAACTTCAGGCAATAATTCACTCTAAAGATGTATATTTTATAATAGTGTTAGATGAAACCTCTGATAGAAATGACTCTGCTCAAATATTATATTTTATTCGTGCTATAACTGAGATTTTCATTGTTACGAGGAACTACTGGCTTTGGGTACGCTCACTGGAAGGACTCGTGGAATTGATATTTTTAACAACTTTAAAGAAATGTGCCTTGAGAGAGGACTAAACCTTGGTAACCTGGTGAGTTTCTACACGGACAGTGCACCTTCTATGAGAGGAAAGCGAGAAGGATTCGTTTCATTGCTAAAAAAAGAAAAGCCCAATTTAGAAAAGTTAATTTCGTTCCACTGTATATTACACCAAAAGGATTTAGCACAAAACCTTTGTGCTAAATCCTCCACATTGAGCAGTACTTTGGACAAAATTAGTGCAATTGTTAACTTTATTCGAGTAAATGCTTTAAGACATCGCCAATTTCGAAGCATGCTTATATTGGATGATGAGACATATAATGTCGACTTGCCATATTATTGTAAAGTGCGCTGGTTATCAAAAGGACAAATTTTAGTAAAAGTTTTGGCTTTGCGAGAACAAATTAAAAAATTTTACGAGGAACAACAGCAAGAATGTGATTTATTAGATGAAGAATTTTGTAGAAATGCTGCATTTTTGTGTGATATTATGGAAAAGCAAAATGAATTAAATGTTTATTTGCAGGGAAAAATAAGACATATATATATGACATGTGGCAAAAAATTCAGGTATTTCGAAAAAAATTAAATTTTTTACAAAACTCTTTTCTCTAAATCAGAAATATCTGGGGAACATTTCCTTCATTTAAAAAATATGTTAAAAGAGCAGAAATATGTTGTATGTGACACTTTCAAAGACTACATAACCGTATTGGACATGCTAATTGAAGAATACAATGATAGATTTTCTGATTTCGAAGAACATACTTTAGAAATGAAATTGGCATATGAGCCACATTTAGTTGATATCCTGACGGCACCCACAGAACTACAGATGGAATTAATTGAATGAGGAGAAGATAATATGATAAAGACTTTTTCTGATACAAAAAAAGATCCTATTGAAATATGGAAAAATGCAGTTGAATACCCACGTTTACATCAACATGCTCATCGACTGCTGTCTTGCTTTGCAACTATGTATTGTTGCGAATCAACTTTTTCATACCTTACACAAATTAAAAGTCATTTAAGGGCTCAGATATCTGATATTCATTTAGAAGACCAACTCAAGTTGTGTACAACTAAGACGGAACCTAATCCAGTTGTTATCTAATAAAAAACAAACCCAAAAATCTCATTAGTAAATTATCAAAAAAAGATGTTTCGGCTGAAACCAATGCATTCTGATGAGTTTAGCTCATTAAAAATGTGCAATCTAAGTGGTTTCAGCCGAGACATCTTTTTTGGTAAACAACTCAACCACCAAAGCATCAAATCTTCAACTCATTAGTTAACTCATTTTAAATTATTTTTTGAAATAGTACAGTTTTTTCTAATTATTCTTGTATAATACACAGAGAGAATGTTAAATAATTGCTATAAATTTTCATTTGAATAACAATTTAGAAAATAATTTATTATCTTTATAATATCATATAAAATGTAGGTGGATGTATTATGATGAGAATATTGTAAATATGTATGATTTATTTAAATTTATTTGCCTTTTCTATAGTTATATGTAATAAAATTTAACTCTGATAATTAAGTATGTTTTACTTCGTAAGTAGTGGTTCGAAGGATCGGTTTTTATCTTTATAATTATCTTTATAATTTCATATAAAATGTAGGTGGATGTATTATGATGAGAATATTTTAAATATGTATGATTTATTGAAATTTATTTGCCTTTTCTATAGTTATATGTAATAAAATTTAACTCTGATAATTAAGTATGTTTTACTTCGTAAGTAGTGGTTCGAAGGATCGGTTTTTATCTTTATAATTATCTTTATAATTTCATATAAAATGTAGGTGGATGTATTATGATGAGAATATTTTAAATATGTATGATTTATTGAAATTTATTTGCCTTTTCTATAGTTATATGTAATAAAATTTAACTCTGATAATTAAGTATGTTTTACTTCGTAAGTAGTGGTTCGAAGGATCGGTGCGGCCTTTCCACTATTTCTGAAAATGAATGTGGCCTTTTATTCAAAAAAAGGGTGCCCACTCCTGCATTATGCTATTTAATGCCTTAGTTTCCTTTTAATTAAATAAATTTTATTGTTATAGCTTCATCTTGTAACTTCAAGGTTGTGTACCACAATTAAAGTTACAAGAATCAGAAAATACACATAGTACCACTATACTACAATTGCAAGCAAATCAAAAAAAATTTAAAAATAGAACACACAATTCAACTCAGATTACCTCATTACTTCTTCAGATTTACTTTCAGCAAAACATACTGAAATTTTATACAGGACATATATCAGTAAAATTCTGAAGATCTTGCTTTTCTGCAGATTGGTCTTTTTGCTATTCTAACCTGCAAATTATACTCTCCACCATGACTTATGGAAGTAAAACTTGGGCACTCACCAAAAGAATGAAAGAGAAGCTGAGAACTACACAGCGAAGAATTGAACAAATTATATTGGGAATCAGATTGTTAGATAATAAGAAAAACACAAGGATTAGGCAGCAAACTCAAGTAAAGGACATTCTTATCAAAACTAAAGAAACATGGTCTTGAGCAAGACACATAGCTTAAAGACATGATGACAGATGGAAAATGCAATAGAGTACCCAAGAGGAGCTAGAAGAAAACCTGGAAGACAACGACAGAGATGGACAGATGAAATTCATGAGTTTGTGGGTAGTAAATGGATGGCCATTGCACAAAACAGAAGGAATTGGAAAGTTGCTGGAGAGGCCTTCATCCTGCAGTGGATTGAAAATAGCTGATGATGATGAACCTGCAAATCACAAGATTTCTCTGCTGATAACCCTCAAGTAAGCATACCTCTAGTACTGTTGTTGTTATTTGGTTTTTAGGAGCATTAGCAACTAAGGACATATTGCTCCGGGAATATGCTGTGGTCATTCGCTGACCTTTCCGCATCCTCCGTATTTGGTGGTCACAGGCTCGAACACCGGTCTAATCAAGAAGCGTGTGCTACGCACTGCTGCTCCTACCCACCTGGCTACAGAGGTGCCACCTCTAGTACTAAGCTAATCACTACTATAGGTATGACCACTTAAGGGCTATTAAATGCTTGAAATGGGGGGGAACACATCTTTTGCCATTATTAGAATTTATATAAAAATAAAATATGCTGTTACATCACGTGAGAATTTCTTTTAAAATGTTTATTGAAGTGTTATTGCAACCATCTATACTTAATATAATGGAAAACAGGCTCTCTACCTTCAGGTTGCATAATCATTAAGTAATTCTGTTACAACCGAAAAAACTGAAAAACTGATTTATTATAACAAATAAAATAAAAGATACATAAAATTGATGTAAAATCACAGTACCTTTCAGGGCAAGGTGTCTCTTCTTCAGAGTCGACTGGGTGTAATCACGAATATACGTCTTGCGCCAGTAAAACAAGACCACGTACACAAGACGAATGGTGTGTGTATGTATGTTACATGGAATAAAATTAAATAAGAGTCACTGGGCAAGATTAGATCTCTGTTGTTGGTAATGCAAACCACATACACGAAATTAATGCCAGCACTCATCGCACTGTAAAATGGCAGATTCCATAATTGGGTGCATATGTACTCCTTTATTGTAATAGTTCAAGACACTATTATAATTTGATATGTGTAGTACCTCAAGCCATGAGCGGTGGAAGTAGTCACGTGAGTAGTCGACAATCTCACCGTCACATCGGGCATCAAGGTTGTTGTTTTTTTTTTTTTTTTGATTTGGTAGTTGTTGGCGCATCGGCTTCTGTGGCCATATTGCACCTCCCAAGGTTTTTGCAGTACTTTGATCCAAGCCCGAGGCGGGAATCGAACCCGCGACCTTTGGGTTGCCGGGCAGGTACTTTACCCACTCGGCTAGCCCGGTCGGCCATCAAGGTTGTATTGTTCAATCCAGTAATGCTCAGCAACAGCAGAGTGTTTGAAATTAGCAGATCAGAGAGCCCCTTCATGTTCTGAAACATGATTTTTTAATCTCCTAGTGGTTTCACCTACATAATGCCCACAATCCAGACATGGAGGGGGTGAAATGGGAGGGGGGTTTTTTTGGCTGATGCTGCATAAGCTTGCTTTCTGGCATCGTATGCCTCTACTAATGCTAATTAGTTGGATTACAAATTACATGAAAAACAATCAAAATGTAATAAAATACTTAACTATAAAATGTGCTGTCCTCATTTTTTCAGAATGTTATGATTAAAAAAAATTATCACACTTAAGTATCAAAACTGAAATTTTTTTTTATTTCATTTATTTATTATATATATTTTTTGTGCTGACCCTTGCAACAAACATTAGCTTCCATTATACACAAAAAATAAAGCAGCTTTACATTCAACTCTTGCTTTCGCTTTTCTCAATTCTGTGCAGCAATGTAGCTTTGTGGTCCTTACGGTCCACTTATGATGACGTCAAAATGCAGTGATCTGGCTTTAACTAACTGTGGCATCACCAGAATGCCCCTTATCAACATTAACTTCAAACTCTGGCAAGGAGCTAAATGATTTTGTAACAACTGAGAGTAAAGTAGAGGAGAAATTTTTGAAATTGAACAAAAGAAAGGCACCTGGGATGCATGAGATCTAACCAGTTATATTAAAGGAAGTAAGCAAACCTTTAGCCACATGATAGCTTCCTTAGACTGACAGGAAGCCCTCATGAACTGGAGATGTGCAAATGTATCTCCAATTCACAAAGGGGAATCAAAGGGTGACACAAATAATTACAGACCTTTTAGTTTAACTATGTTCCAAGGAAAATAATGGAGTCGCTGTTAAAAAAGTAATGCAAGATCATCTGGACAAGACAGCAGTTAAAGTTCAGACACAGCATGGGTTTGTTAAAGTGAAGTCTTGTCTGACAAATCTGATTGGATACTATGATGTGGTCACAATGGACCTGGATGCAAGAAATAATTTTGACATCATATACTTGGATTTCAGCAAAGCTTTTTATACTGTGGCACACAGAAGACTACTGTACAAACTGGAACTGTATGGCATTCAGAACAAGTTTCTACAATGGATAAAAGGGTGGTTGAGTGGGAGAAGGCAGAGAGTCAGTGGTCAGCTATAGTGGGCTCGCAAGAGCCCATTGTTATTTATTTATTTTTTTTTGAAAATTTGCGAGCCCATTGTTGAGAAGGTCATTTATTTTACAAATGAAATCCTGAATGCAATTACTGAGTATCCAGAGCTGAAACTACAGTGCGACAAGCGGGGCACCATCCCCAGCATTCGATCGGTTATGTATTTTAAAATTGCTTCATTTTTGATTTAATTAGAGTCGGACCTCTGTTTAACGAACTTCTTTATAGCGAATTTTTTTTTATTCCCTTTGGTAATTACATTTAAAATAGTTTCCGTTGAACAAAGAAAATTTCCATGAAACGAACGGATTAGGAGAGACAACTGTGTATGCATTGTTCTCACCTTTGGCCTTTAGGTAATTAGAAAGCACGAATTAAGGGTGAAAGCAATTACCGTTTCACAATGTTAGTGGTGTCCCTAAAACCTGCAGTCATATACTGAGAAGTCGTGCTCGTCACTATGCTTTTCATAGCCACTCAGAGGATTAAGAAGATTCCCAACACGGATTATAGGCTCTGATTATAGCCCCTTTACTCCGACAAACAGGCTATGTTTTTCAGAGAAGTGAGTGATCCATGCCTTCCAGTAAATTTCTCTTGTCTATGTTTACATGGTCACAGTAGCTGAATATCCATGTAATTCTGACATTGTGCACAATATTCAAAGAACTAGTGACAGACTGACAGTAGCAACGTAGAGGGGAGAGAGCTTGAGGCAACTAAAATATTACACAAACTTTGCAAAGAAGAAATTGGCAGATTTTGAAACTTCTTTGAGGCTTTCACTGTGAAGGAAATGTTCTAAAATATAATGGCATAGGGACAATAATTAAAAAAAAACAACAACTGTATGAATTATATCACAAATCTCCAAAAACCCTATGCCAATTAAGGATGATTGCTAAAGAACTGATGTGGAAACTATAAAGATTGGTCGTGTGTTCGGGGCACGATGAGCAGCTTGTTGCTTGTGGACAGCAATTGCGGGTTGAAGGAATTATCCCGCTTTGTGCAAACATTTTGAATCAGAAATTAAATATTCAGGATTATTAAACTGACTTTTCAATGTGGAATTTCTGGAAGAGTAGTAAGATATCTTACTACCCTGTGTCCTGCAGGAGCTCTCTTACCTTTCAGAAGCTTTACAGAATCACTATGGTAAAAGAAGATAAATTAATTATTCAAACTATCAATGCTATTGCTAATTTGAAAAATTCCGAAGGAAATTATGATGTTAAATTAAGAGCATATTGAAGTGGAAAGAATTTGAAGGAATCAAAATCGAAAGTAACACATTTAAAAAATTACCTCTTGACAAGTTATTAAATACATTATTTTATCCTTAAAGGATAAGTTATTAATGCAACAGAGCGATTTTAAATTAAATAATGAAAATAATTATTCCATTGATGACAAGGAATTGAAAGAAATTTTAAAATATGCTACTTGGAATCGTGGAATATGAAAGAACTTTCGTCTCGGTGGCCAGATGGTGAAACCCGAATAAGAAATTTTTCGGTTTTCTGATAAAATATGAAATAAAAATTAATGATTTGAGAGGTTTTGTCAAAGACAGTTTATCTTTAAAATCGAGTGAAATTCCCTTTTCAATTAAGAAAGCCAGAAATATCTTTGAAACCATTGCAATTAGCAGTGATTAAGCTGAGTGAGCTTTCAGCGTAATGAATAATATTGAGTGAATGAATGAATAATGTTGACAATTAAGCATATTGCAGATTATGATATCTACATGGAAAACTACTGCTTCAGTTTGATCCGGATCGTTACGTCAAATCAATGCTCAGCTACTGAGCAAAGCAGATCTACAACAAATATTAATAAAGAAGTAAATTGTATGTGGCAATTTTTAGAATAAATTTTTCTTGAATATTTGTGTAATCATTTTTTCTTCATGTAATATATATTGTGGAATGCTTTGTTATAGTTTTTATGTTATTTGTGATATGGGAAATATTTTGTGTTATTTTTTATTCGCAATATTAGAATTTTATCATGAAAAAATGTATCCATTATATTTCCCTAGTTGTTAAAAAAAAGACGAATAAAAAAGTTGCATATGTATATATCAGCACGTGGTTTATGTGAAACAACCTCAGCGTTTCTTTTAGGTATCTTGATTTGTTTATTGATTATGAAATAAAAGAGCTTTTGAATTGTAAATATTTTATTGAACATTCACAAATTTTCATAATTTCTGGAAGACAAGATACAATGGATTTATGACAACTAAAGTAAGAGATGTATACTTGCGAGTGCAAAGTATCTAAATATCTCTGTAAAATAAAGCCGATTGATGTACCGATCTTGTAATTGAAGCGACATATGCAGCTGTTAGAGGCACCTAACAATGGAATGTAACGAAAATGCGAGAGACGAAAAAAAGAAATTGCTGACAAACATTTGTATTGTTATAGTCATATGATAAACACTTGTATTCTTACAGTCATATGATAAACACTTGTATTCTCGCAATTACAACATGTATTCTCGTCATTACAACAATATACAAATACTTGTATATTGTTGTAATCATACTTACTGCAGTAGTAACTTCAGAAAGTATAATTGTGACGTCATACTTTTCAAAAATTCTAAAAAGAACTCCAGATTCTATCGTATCCAGGTATAATCATAAGGGGAGGCATGACGACCAAGGCTTTTACGTTTTTTTTTTTTTTAGATGGGCCTTATACACATACACTGATACGCATGGTTAAGGAGGTAAGAAGCCCCCTTTTTTTAGATAGACCTTATACACATACACTGATACACATGGTTAAAGGAGAAAAAGGCCCCCAATCCACCCCTGACTCAAGATATCATCATACTGGCAGTCATGAAAAATGCGTCACGTGCACTAATCACACTACTAGAAATGCAAGCGTGGGAAGTGCCTCTGGTGGAAACCACGGATGACGTCACTTCCATGACCGATCAAATTAGCAGTAGAAAGTCGGAAAAACTGCGAGCCCACTGTTAAAATATTCACAGCTCACCACTGCAGAGAGTGGTTATCGATGGACACTGCTCTTCGTGGACTACTGTTATTAGTGGAGTCCCGAGGGTTCGGTGCTGGGCACATTGTTGTTTTGTGTATCTATCAATATCGATGAAGGCATATCAGGGTTAATGTCTAAGTTTTCAGACATTAACCCTGGTTATTAATAACAGTAATGGCAGTGTGCTACTGCAAAAGGATCTAGAAAATTTTGGCAGATAGGCTGAGAAGTGGCAACTGAAGTTTAATATTGACAAATGCGAAGTACTGCATATGGGTAGAAGTGATCCCAGAGAAAAGTACCAACTGTATGATACTACACTTAGGGTGGTAGAAATTAAAAAAGATCTAGGAGTAATTGTGCAGCCAGATAGGAAGTTTTCTGAGCAATGCAGACTGGCTGCCAGAGCAGGTCATGGGGTTTTGCTAGTAGAGAAAAGGATGTGATTATCATTATCCCTTTGTATAAGGCAATGGTCAGGCCGTGCCTTGAGCACTGCGCACGGGTCTGGAGGCCTCATTTTAGGAAGGATGTTGAGTTGCTTGAGCGTGTACAGAGAAGTGCAACAAAATTGCTGAGGGGTCCTCATACCAAGGCTTAAGTTCTACGAATTGCAGTGACTGGAGACTAGGCTCCTGCAAGTGATCTGATTGAGGTGTATAAGGCCTTGAATGGGTTGAGAACCCTGAATTCTGATGGGTTCCTTCTGTTTGCTCAGATTACAAACCTGAGGGGGAATAAATTCAAAATGAGGAAAGACAGTTGTAGAACAGATGTGCAGAAATTTGGTTTAGCCAGTGGGTAGTTGATAGTTGGAACAAACTTCCATCTGTTGTAGTGGAGGCCAACAAGTTAAATAAGTTAAGGCAGAACTAGACACAAACATTTGGAGTGAATAGATGAGTGAAATAGGTGGGGTTTTTTTTTGTTTTTTTTGGCTTATGCTATATAAGCTTGCTTTCTTACATCATGTGACTCTACTAATGCTAATGTAATGCAGTACACAGAACTGCTACGCAAGAAGGAGGGGATGGGTGTTTTCACCTTAGAAAAAATCAAATATAATTTCCTACCAGCAAGTTGCATACACCGTATGTGATAGGAGCATAAAATTCTGGTAAGACTATCCAACACCCCTGGATAATAGGGAATGTAGGCAGTTGAGGTAAACTCATTATCATGTGGTGGATTATTTCCACCACATGATAATGAGTTTGTTGCTCCTAGTCATTTACACAGCACGGCGCGTACCTTGTTTACCTGTGCTTGGACTCATTCTAGCTCCACAGCTGACAGGCAATTAGATATTTCCAAAATAAGGGCAGATCTTTCCAACTGTGGTTATCCAACTCATATTTTGGATAAGTGTGACTTACTAGCTCGTGAGTTTGAATTTCAAACGCTCCACTGTTGCTGAGCATTGCGGAGATGGGGGTAACCCCCGATGCCATCAGACAACTAACACTTTACTGTTGCTGAGCATTATTGGGTTGAACAACACAACCTTGTTGCCCGACATGACATTGAGATCATCGACTACTCACGTGACTACCACCAACACTCATGGCTTAAGGCACTACACATATCAAATTGTAAAATCTTGAACCGTAATAAGAGAGTACATATGCACCCAATTGTGGAATCTGCCATTTTACAGTGCGATGAGTGCTGGCAGTCATCTCGTGTATGTGGTTTGCATTACCAACAACAGAGATCTAATTTTGCCCAGTGACTCTTATTTTATTCCATGTAAAGTACATACACACACCATTCGTCTCTTGTATGTGGTCTTGCTTTACTGGCGCAAGACGTATAATTCATGATCATGCCCAGTGAACTCATATTATTAATCCATGTAACATATATATACCGCCATTCACTATCCTCCAACTAGCAAGTGAGTGGAACCAGTTGCACTCTCCATGCCACTGTTCCTCTAACAGAAAATGACCATTAACCACAATGGGACATTCTTCAAAGAATGATTGCAGCTCTGCACAATGCCTACAATTCAAACTTTTGGACTTCAATCCCCAAAACCGTCAAAGAAAACCGAACTTAACCCAATCAACAACCTGGATGGGATACTCTCCGAAAAGAAACACGGAATGCCTCGACAATACTATAACTTGGAATGGACCCTGAACTCCTAAAAAGGAAAACTTTACCGAACTTGACCCAACTACTGGATTCCTACAACAGACTCTAACTCGGATAGCAGCTCTGCTGCTATAGGAGATCATAGGAGATCCATCATAGCGACCAATATCTGGGACTGATCTGTGGAAAGGGATCAGACTGACCTTCTGGAATGTCCTACTTTTGGCCAGACCATGATACTGACTTAAAGGAAATGCATTGGATTCGACCAACTGCAGCTTTGCTGCCTATGCAAAACCATGTCACCGGACTTAAAGGAAACGCATTGGATTCGACCAACTGCAGCCTTGCTGCCTATGCGCTATTTAGTGATCAGTACTCTGCTCCCCTGCTGGGTACCTTTATTCCCCTTCACTGGCGGGGGGGAGCCAGACTCCTGCCCCCCTCCTGCCCTTTTTTCTTTCTGGTGGAGCATGGGCCTGCCCCACTGTCACTAACTGGGAGCATCTTCTCTATTGTTCTTCTGACTTTTCTTCCCACCAGCTTTGTCTCCCTTCCCCCACTCTGCTTATACACTAGCATACACCCTACACATCAAAATTTAACCGTGCAAATTGAACCTCACCCATCGACTTTCGGCCTCCAACCTAGTGCACTTTTTTTTTTCTTTTTTTTTAGGTCCTAGCCACTGAAATCTCAGATAATTAGATGGCAAGACCTGTCAGAGTATATATAAGCTACTGGGTTCCTGGTCTGCCTCCACAGAGCGTAAGTGGGGCAATGTTGGGTCCCAACAGGGGTCCAGCGGCTAAACAACCAGAAGAACAACAGTTAAAAAAAAAAAAAAAAAACAATGGCACACAACATTAAACGATCCAAACCTACACACTTTTAAATCTCTGGCATTTACAGTGTACTATAACACACCACAACGTAAACAACGCAGAGATGGGGGAAACCTCTGGTGCCGCTTGACCCTAAATACACTTACATTCACTGTCCAGCAGGGATCCCATATGCCCAACCTATCTTAGAGCCAAGAGCATGTACCACAATAGAATCAATTATCGGGACAAGAACTAAATATTATAATAAAACAATGATAAAAATAATCCAGACTAACGCACAGCTAGCTAAAACGGTAGCAGACCAAATCCGGGTCAGGGCTGAAGAAGAAAACATTGACGTAATCATACTGTAGGAGCCGTATGTTTATGCAAAGCAGGTAGCAGGGTACCCATTGCAATACAAAGTAATTCACACAAAGGAGGACATTCCATGGGCAGTGATTCTAGTCAGACACGTAAACATTACTGTAACAAAAATAACCCAACTGTGTATGGCCTGGGCCGCATGTCAAATGAAAAAATAATCATAGGAGCAGATGTAAACTGCTGCTCCCCACTGTGGTATAGCGCTACTGCCAACAGAATAGGAACAGCAAACGGGCAGCAACTTGAGAACTACCTGATAGGAACACAGCTAGAGGTACTGAATCATTTGCACCAGCTACCAAACGTACTGTAACACCCTTTGGGAGGCCACTATCAACATTAATTTAGCAACTAGCAACCTGACGAGACAAGAGGCTGATTGGAGGGGGGAGAACACTTGGACCACTTCGGACCATCAAGTCATTACCTGTAAAATAGCAAGAACATTGACAAGAGCAATAATAGTAAAGCAAACAAGCCAAAAATATGCAGTTGCCAAGGCAGATTGGCCACAATATAAAAAGCTCCTAACAACAGCAATTAGCAACAAATCACTGTCCCTAGATCCATGGAACAACCAGAATGACTTGCAGATAGACAACTACAGAACTGATGATAGATGTTAGCAACCAAACCATTAGGAAAAAACATCCCCAAATGGGAGTGGTCCCTTGGTGGACCCGGGAGATTGCCATGCTCTGGTGGCAAATGATGAAAGAAAGGAAAGATTTCCAAAGGATCTGAAGAACATGGCCAGCAAATGAGATTGAAGCCCTCAGGCAGAGATATAGACAAATCAGAAACAGATAAACTGCTGCCATCAAGAAAAGTAAAAGGCACTCTTGAGAACTCCTGGTCACTACAACAGGAAACACTAATGCCTGGGAATATGGCCTTAGTTGCTAATGCTCCTAAAAACCAAATAACAAACATAACAAACTAATGCCTGGGGCATAGTCTACAAAGTGACCACCAATAAGCTGTTCAGTGGAGAGGTGATTGCTACCGCCAGGGAAATTTTACCACCACCTAGGAGCAGTCGATGAATAACATACTGGACTCAATCTTCCAAAATCCAGATACAAGCACAGCAACAGATCTGTGAAAGCAACAATAACAATCAGGCGACTGAGCCCCACTTCACCTAGGATGAACTTACCATGGCTGCTCTTAGAATAAAAAATAGTAAATGCCCAGACCTTGATCTGATCAAGCCTGAAATACTCAAGAAAATTGTGGAATTTGAGCCACAACTACTCCTTACATTATATAATAGATGCTGGACTTTTCCCAATGACATGGAAAACAGCCAATTTAAAATTAATACTAAAAAATGCTACAAAAAACCCAGAAAATCCAGATGCTTATCGATTGATCGCACTGCTCCCAGTGGAAAGTAAATTATTCGAAAGTTTACTCCATGTGAGAATTACAAAACAAATAATGAAACAGCACACCTGCAACACCCAAACCAGTATGGCTTCAGACTTCAGACCAGAGACCTCAACTGTGGATGCACTGGGGAACCTGCTCAAGATAGTGCAGGATTGCAGACAAAAATATTTACTGCTCATTTCTGTTAACTTGGCAGGGGTGTTTGACTCACTTTGGTGGCCACACATCCAGGCGAGGTTAAGGGAAGCCCGAGCACCACTCAACTTGTACAGTCATTGAGAGCTATTTAACCCAAAGAAGTGCGGAGATAAATATGCAATATCAGAAAATCATGAGAGAAGTACACAGAGGATGGCCGCAGGGTTCAGTTTTGGGGCTACTCCTGTGGAACATGGTCCTTGATGAGTTCCTGGTGATGAACCTGTGGAGGCACACGCTTTTGCAGATGACCTCACATTGACGGTGGAGGCAGACTCCAGGGCCGAGCTGTTTTTTTTTTTTTTTATGAAAACCCCAAACATGAGAGGTATTAGAATCTATAGTACTTAGTACCGTGCTTGGGTTGGAGGTTGAGAAGCCAAAAGAAGATATTTGTTGACATTAGACTTGAACTTCTGTAGACTGCAATTTTCAGGAAATACGTATATAGGAAAGCTGTTCCAGAAAACCGCAGTTGAATGAATAAACAAGGAAGATGAAAAGTAGGTTCTGTGAGTTTGAAGTAGGGCAGTAAATGGATATTGGCTGGTGACAGCACATGTTCAAACTGTTTTGAAGGAGAGTAAGAGAGAGAGAGAAGGAATTATACAAGACAATTCAGAAGAACAGTGCCTATGGAAGTATCTGTAGAAAAGGCATGCAGCAGAAACATTACGTCTATGAGACAGCGAGTGGAGAGACTCTCTTAGAGAGGAGCCGTTAATTAACCTAACTGCCCTCTTCTGAACACAATCAAGAAGCCTGAGAGAGGTTTTGGGAGCACCAACCCAGATGTGGGAACAATATTCCATGGTAGGGCAGATTTGTGATTTGTTCAGAGTGAATAACTGTTTGGGAGAAAAGTAATGCCGAGAGCGAAAGAGAAAACCAAGTTTTTTAGATGACGAGGAAGCAATATTTGTAATGTGCTTGTGTCAAGAGAAATTAGAAGTCAGGGTAATCACCAAAAGAGTTATATCATCTTGCCTAGAAATTGGAGTATTCACCAAAGATAAGCATGGGAGCAGAAAATCCTTTTTGCAAGATATAAGATAGGACTGAGTTTCAGAAGGATTGAAATCAACTAAGTGGTCTTTGCCCCATTGGAGAATTACATGGAGATCAGCATTTAAGGAATTGGTAGCAGATATTCGAGGAGTTGAAGCTGACTGAGCAGGGCAAGGTTTCTCAAAATGGAAAGTGGAATGCAATGTGCTATCATCGGCAAAACTATGGATAGGATTTCCAGTCAATGGAAGAAGGTCATTAAAATACAAGAGGAAATGAGTGGGGGAAAGAACTGAACCTTGGGGGACACCGGCATTAGTGGAGAAGTTAGAAGACAGAGAGCCATCTACCATCAACCTCAGTGAGAAATCAGAGAGAAAACTGGATAACCAATTACTAAAAACAGTTGGCAAACCATAAGATGGAAGCTTGTTTAGAAGACCTTTATGCCAAACACGATCGAAAGCCTTTGAGATGCCAAGCACAATTGCTTGTGTTTCACCGAACTTTTCAATTGAATTTGTCCATAAATGGGTAACATAAGCCAGAATATCACTAGTGGATCTACACTGACGGAATCCATACTGGCGATCACTGATCAGACGGAAGGTTTCTAGGTAGTTTAAGAGTTAGCAGTTAATTAATTTCTCCATTACTTTATAAAGAGTAGAAGTAATTGCAATGGGACGATAATTGGATGGAGGGATTTGTCATCCTTTTTAGGAACTGGCTGGATATGAGCAAATTTCCAAGCAGAAGGAAAAACACCTTTGGAATAAGAAAGTGAAAAAAGGCGGCAAAGAATAGGAGTAAGATCAGGAGGGAGCATATGGCATAGGTTTTGAGAACAAGGGGAGAAATACCATAAGGACCTGGAGCATTCTTAGTATCAATATTCGTCAAAATCCTTTTGACAGAAGACCAAAGGAGGCATTAATACATGAATTGGAAGAAAAATGGGCTGCTAGCAGGTCAGTTTTATGCTTGGCTGAAGTGACAACAGAACCATCTAGCTTTGACAGATGTGGGAGCAGAGATGGGCAAAAGTTGCGGCCAACAGATTTGGCAAGAGACTAGAATGCTCGGCTCCCATTAGGGCAAGAAGCAAGTTTTCTACTCTTAGCCTGTTCAAAATCTAGTTTGGACCAATTAATAAATGTTTTAGAATTGTTGCGAGGTTTGGTGTAGGCAGAAAATGAAACTGAAGGATTGGAAACAACCAATTACGATATGCAACATTCTTCACTTCAACAGCCTTAGCACATTTATTAGAAAAACCAAGGTTTAGATAAAGGACGAGATTTTAAAGTGGGGTATAGAATAAAGGATTCCATTTCTACAAGAATAATTTCACTGACACGATCTATGCAAATGTTGACATCAGAAGTTTTGAAATAGTAATTTTTTGGTTATTTTTTTTTTTTTTTTTTTTTTTAGGAGCATTAGCAACTAAGGCCATATTGCTCCGGGATATGCGGTGGTCATTTCCTGACCTTTCCGCATCCTCCGTATTTGGTGGTGACGGGCTCGAACCCCGGTCTAATCAAGAAACATGTGCTACGCACTGCTGCTCCTTCCCACCTGGCTACGGAGGCGCCTCTGAAATAGTAATCCGACCAAGGAAAAGAAATCTCACAGGTCATCCCATTTTGCATTATTGTAATGCCAAACAACATGAGGTTGGGAACAGCCATAAGATAAAGGCTCCATTGGAGAAGAGACAATCACCAAGTTGTGATCTGAGGTGTCTAATGGACCACTCACTTCGACCGTACACTTAGGATTGTTTGTGAGAAAAAGATCAAACATGTTGGCTGTATTGTTAGGATTGTCTGGTATTCTTGTAGGTAAATGAACAATATGTGCAAGGTCATTAGCAATTGCAAAAGCCTCACCATCTCGACCAGATGGGTTCGTGTGATTATAAAATGGAAGCTAGTTGGAGTTGTGAACATAAAAACCACCAAGGAAAACTACTTCACTGTTAGGAAAGTTGGACTGGAGAAACTCAAGTTGCATAGAGAGGAAGTCAAAGACCTCCAAGTGATTAGTGGAGTTGGGAGAACGACAGGGACAAAAGATGAATTTGACAGAATTTGGTAGAGAGAATTTAAGCCAGAGAAGATCAAAAAGAGGACATTCTAAATTACCAAGTCTCTGGCAGGGAATATTGGAACGGACACATGCACAAGTACCACCTTTGAGGCGAAAGGAATCATACAGCAAATAATTTGGGCAACTGAGATGAGCAGTGGTTGAAACAACCAATAACTGAAATTCTGTCAGAAAAAGTACATGCTGTTTGGCAGACTGCAAGTGGAAATGGACATCACTGAGTTAGAATTGAGACCATGTATATTTGTGAAACAAACTAGGAATTTTTTGGAAGGTTTAGATCTTTTTGCAGATAAGCTTACTCTATTTTTGACAATTCATGGTGTATTGAATGGTAAGAAAAAGAAGAAAAAGTGAGGGGGGGGAATGCTGTATGAAGTAATGAAAATGATACTGGCAACGGGTGTTGCAACAGCTACAATAGGCATCCAAAAACCGGCTAAGAGTATCACCTGAGAAAACCCCATCAACTCTCCTCAAAGGGACTCTACAACTGTGGCAATCCCTGCAAATCAAAATTGAAAATGTCACCATCAAGTTTGCAAGCCAGCTGAAGTACCTAGGCGTAATCCTAGATAACAATGTGCCATTCCAACTGCATCTGAACATACAGAAGAAAATCAGGGGGCTACTCTGGACTGGTAGCCAGGGTTAAAAAGAAAGATTGGGGACTCAAAAAAAGAACCCTATCAATTTACTGAAAAACAACTTTCCTTGCAGCAATCACTTATGTAGCAGCAGTGTGGTATCCAAAAGTGACACTGGCAGTGAACAAAAGAACACTGGAAATGACCCAAAAGACCATACTACTAACAACAATGTGTGCAAGTACTTGCCAGAGTGCTCCCCCTTAGACCTGGAGGTTGTCAGGGCAGGACTGCTGTTTCTGCAGTCCAGGGGAGTGGCTGCCCACCACCAGGTCTACATGACTGACCCAGTGAACAGATTAAAGAATGAGAAAGTGAAAACATTACAACACATGAACCAACAAGTGACTGACAGGAAAGGCCACCTAATGGTGGCCTTTCCTGTCAGTCTTGTGAGAATTGAAACCCACAAGCCACCAGTCTGGTCAAGGAGAATGCTGATCAGTGGAAAACAAAAGCCAGGACGGAGCTTGCCCCATGTGTGACAAAACTGAAAACAGAGACAAGACTAAATGCAGCATAGCTGCCTACAGACTGATGGCAACCTGAAGAGGACACCCTGGCCCCTTCACCTTTATTCCCACATCCTTTGGGGAGGGAACATTTTCGTCCTTTCCCCTTCTCGCCACCCCCTTTATCTTCCACTCTGGTGGAGCATGCTATCTTTTTTTTTTTTTCAATTCCAAAAGCCTCAGCATCTCGACCAGCTGGGTCGGTGTGACTAGAAAATGGAAGCCAGCTGGAGTTGTGAACATTAAAATCACCAAGGAAAATTACCTCCCTGTTAGGAAAGTTGGACTGGAGAAAGTCAAGTTGCAAAGAGAGGAAGTCAAAGAACTCCAAGTGATTAGTGGAGTTAGGAGAACGCAGAGACAACAGATGAATTTGACAAAATGAAGTAGAGAGATTTTAAGCCAGAGAACATCAAAGAGAGGAGATTCCAAATTGCCAAGTCTCTGACAGGGAATATCAGAATGGACATATGCACAAGTACTACCTTTGAGGCGAAAGGAATCATACAATCATATCTATTCTATTGGCCCCATATTTCTGTCTCTCTCCCACCCTCTACCTTTATGCTAGCAAAAACCCCACAAATTCAAAAATTTAACAGGTCAAAATTCCCATATGCCCATAATTCGGCATAAAAAACTTATGCCAATGCAAAAATAAATATATATTTTTAGGTCCTGCCTGCTGGAATCTCAGGAAAGTAAGCGGCAGGACCTGCCAGAGTAAATCGACTAAGTCTACTGGGTTCCTTGTCTGCCTCGGAATGCCAGAGGTGAATTAAACTCTGACAGTGAGCTAGACGATTTTGTAATAAATGAGAGCAAAGTGGGGGAGAAATTGTTGAAGATAAACATAAGAAAGGAACCTGGGGGGTGGATGGGATCTATCCAGTTATATTAAAGGAGGCAGCAAAGGAAGTAAGCAAACCCTTAGCCATAATTATGAGAGCTTCCTTAGACTCAGAGGAGGTACCCATGGACTGGAGATGGGCAAATGTGACTCCAATTCAGAAAGAAGGTTCAAAGGATGACACAAGTAATTACAGACTGTTAGTTTAACTTCTGTTCAGGGAAATTAATGGAAGCACTGGTTAAAGAAGTGCTGCAGTATCATCTAGACAAGACTTCAGCTATAGCTTGTACACAGTATGGGTTTGTTAACGTTACTTGTCTGACCAATTGGATTGGATACTATGATGTGGTCACAAAGGAGCTGGATACAAAGAATAATTTTGATATTATATACTTGGATCTTAGAAAGGCTTTTGATACTGTTGCACATGGAAGACTGCTACACAAATTGAAGCAGTGTGACATTGGAGGTAAATTGCTGCTATGGATAAAGGGGTGGTTGAGTGGGAGAAGACAGAGAGTGGTAATCAATGAACACTGCTCTTTGTGGACTAATGTTATTAGTGGAGTTACCCAGGGTTCAGTGTTGGGCTCATTGTTTTCTGTATTTATTAATGATATTGATGAAGCTGTATCAGGCTTAATGTCCAAGTTTGCAGACAATAAGAAAGTTGGCATGGTTGTTAATGACACTAATGACATTACGCTACTGCAACAGGATCTAGAAAAGTTGAGCAGATCGGCTGAGAGGTGGCAACTGAAGTTTAACATTGACAAATGTAAAGTACTGCATATCGGATGCAGTAACCCCAGAATAACTTATCAACTGTGTGGTACTACACTGACAGTGGTAGAGAATGAAAAAGATATGAGAGTAATTGTGCAGGCAGATACGACGTTTTCTGAACAGTGCAGACGGTCTACAAGAGTAGCTCATGGTGTGTTATCAATGATATACAGGAATTTTTCTAGTAGGGATAAGGAGGTGATTATCTCCTTGTATAAGGCAATGGTCAGGCCACACCTTGAGTACTGTATAGAGGTCTGGAGGCCTCATTTTAAGAAGGATGTAGAGCTGCTGGAACGAGTACAGAAAAGGGCAACAAGATTAGTGAATGGAACAAAGGGTTGCTCTTACGAAGAAAGGCTTAAGTTTTGCAAATTATAGATTGAACAAAGGGTTGCTCTTACGAAGAAAGGCTTAAGTTTTGCAAATTATAGATTCTGAAGACTAGGCACCTGCAAAGTGATCTGATTAGGTGTATAAAGCCTTGAATGGTTTGAGCATGCTCAATGTTGATAGGATTCTTCCTCTTGCTCAGAATAATCGCCTGAGAGGGCATAAATTAAAATTGAGGAAAGACAGTTTAGAGTAGATATGCGGAAGTTTGCCTTTAGCCATCAGGTGGTTGATTGCTGGAACAAACTTCCATCTGTAGTTGTAGAAGTTGATAGCTTAAATAGATTCAAGGCAGAACTAAACAAACATTTTGAGCAAGTGGATGGGTGAAATGGGAAGGTTTTTTTTTTTTTGTTTTTTGGCTGATGCTATATAAGCTTGCTTTCTTGCATCATGTGCCTTTACTAATGCTAATGCCTCCACAGAGCGTAAGTGGGGCAATGTTGGGTCTCAGCAAGGTCCAGTGGCTAAATGACCAGATGAACAATGGTATACAACACTTCACAAGAACAACTCCCATATGGCACCAGGTTAAACCCCTGGTGCCATATGACAACACACTTTACACATTCACTATCCAGCTGAAGAAGGGACACCTCGCCCTGAAAGCCTGTTATTTTACATCAGTTTTATGTATCCTTTGTTTTATTTGTTATAATAAATCAGTTTTTCAGTTTTAACAGAATTACTTAATGATTATACTTAATACAAGTTGGCTACATTTCCACGTTCTACTGAACCCCATTTTAAGGAGACTGGGCACACACACACAAAATGAAAATTACAAAACAATTCATGATAATATAATAAAAGGTAAAACTGCTATATAAGAATACAATTAATATGTGATTTATTAACAGCAATAAGTTCAACAAAGCTTTAAACTTATGTCTCGAGAAGAGAACTGAGAATGTTATGCTCGCTCATTTATGGTCTTTTACAGAATACTACTGCTAATGAAAAAGGTATTATTCTGGAAATAAAAATCATTCTATTAGTCCAAACATATTTTAAATTAAACAGCAGGCAATTGAGACTTTACTACAAACAAATTTTTGTGACATAAAAAGTAAAATTTGGATAAATAAAGGCCTATTAAAAATTAGATATGCAGCCATCACCCACTCAGCTCCCAAATGGGAGCCATAAAAACAGAACTCTAATTGAATCAAAATTAAGTGTGTTTGGGGAGGGGGGATTTTCCACAGGAAATAATGTAAATAATTTTAAATGATTGTGTTATTACTAGCATTTCTGGCCAATTTTAAGGCAGCTCTATATAGCAATATTAAATGTAATTTTCTAGTAGGGATAAGGAGGTGATTATCCCCTTGTATTTAGGCAATGGTTAGGCCACACCTTGATTTTAAAACATTTAAACCTCTAAATATTTGCAATTTGTTGAGAGAGGTGGTATTACAATCTTAATATTTGCAGACGATGTGAAATTATAATCACATATCAACAGTCAAGATGATGCAGTTAACCTTCAAGCTGCTCTCGATTCTTTCACTAATTGGGTTGCTTTGAATGGTCTGGAGGTTAATCCTAGGAAATGCAGCTCTATTTCCTTGGCAGCTTCGAGGAAACTAAGATTTCAGTTAACCAATGTTACATCAAGGAGATGCTGATTTCCAGAGTTGCCAACGTTAAAGATAAGTTGCTTTTACTGTTGGATGTCAGTTTGATAAACACGTGAGAAATATATTAAACCAAGTGAAAAAAACAAATTGGCGTCATTAAACAGCAGACATACAGATTTCAAGATCCTCAGTTCTCTGTGCTCCTAATCAAAACAACTGTACTCCCTATACTGGAGTTCTTCTCCTATATGGAACCCACACTATGCATACTTGATACAGCAAATATAATCTCTACAGATGAAATTCACCCATTATCTTTCCAGATGTAATCCCATGTTTTACCACAGAATCTTCTACCTGAATCTATGTTCCTACTTCAAGCTTTAACTTTTGGAAACTCAGCGATCTGTTCTTGATCTAAAAACTGTTGTACCATATCTTCACTGGTTCAACCTACCTGTGAGATCTTCTATGCCATATTGATCTTCACAATCCAGTGGTGGCTACTAGACATAAGACTACATTCCACATTGGGTAACTCTAGACTAGAGTTTTCCAGGAACTCGTTCAAAAGAACATTAGCACTCGTGAACAAGTTTGATCTGGATATGGCTGTGAACAAGAAAGAGTTTAACAGAACTATCTGCAGTAGAGTAGATAGACTGGCTAACGGATGAGTTCTAGGTTAAAGATGTCCTCATTAATTCGTGTGTATGTGATGATGATGTCTCCTGCAGCAACCAGCTCTCTGTGATTTTCTTCATGGCACTGGACTTGATGTCATGAATACCTTTTTTTATTTCCTTGAATTAGACTTTTCCCGTTTGAAGAATTTTCATTGTACAAAGTGTGTTATTCTATTTATTTTTATGTTTTGTACAATCTTTGTTCTGTTATCTATTTTCTGCTCTGTTATACACTTTAACTGAGTGCATGCCTGTTGTGTATATTAAATGTTAAAAAAAAAAAAAAAAAAAAATATATATATATATACAGGGGGTCTCAAAAATATTGGTACAAACGTTTAGGGGAGGTAGGTAACATCTAAAGGAATGTGAATTGCATAGGATCCCATAACCGGAACGTCACGGGAAAGTAGTAGCAGAGGCACAAGAAGCAGAAATGACACAAGACAGCAAACATTTATTTGACATAATATTAACAATGGAGTACGAGATGGATGCATTTCATGATGTTACAACAGATGCTCGAAGATTCCACCATGAGACGTGATGCATGCATGACACCGATGCAGCATGGATTGGTGAACACGGTCAAACACACCTGGAGTTTCTTTGACAGTAGCAGCAGCACAGACAAGTCTCGCCACGAGATCCATTTCCATCTCCACAGGCGATTCATACACGATAGATTTGAGGGCCCCCCACAGAAATAAATCAAGGCTCGATAAATCAGGTGAGCATGGGGGGGGCTGGGCAACTGGTCCACCACAGCCAATCCATCGATGCCCAAAATGCCTGTTCAAATGGTCACGAACACATCTTCCATAATGGGCAGGAGCCCCATCATGATGAAACCAAATGATGCATCTCACATTTGCTGGAACATCTTCAAGTAACCCTGGTAGAACTTGTTCAAGAAAGATCTGATATTTAGCGGAGTTCATGCGGGATGGTAACAGGTATGGGCTGACTAAGCAGTCACCAACCATACCTGCCCACACATTTATTGCGAAGCGATGTTGTGCCGCATGGGGGCACACACCGTGTGGGCCCTCGGCTAATCCATACACTAGGTGAATATCTGCCAGCTTAAAGTTTGTATATCGATGCATGCTCTTCTAGGCGACTACTGCTTGAATGAGTAAACCAGAAATTTTCCCTCTTGCGAACTGATGAACAGCGCCGTGTATCGACTTACGGTGATGTTTCCGGTTATGAGTTCCTATGCGATTCACATTCCTTTAGATGTTACCTACCTCCCCTAAACGTTTGTACCAATATTTTTGAGACACCCTGTATATACAGTGGTACCTCGGGTCATGAACTTAATTCATTCTTTAACTCCATTTGCGAACCGAAACAATTTTTCCCATTGAAATTAATGCAAACCAATTTCAATGGGAAATTGAAATTAATCCTTTCGCCCGCCCCAGAAACATATTGTTTTTTGACTTTTTATGGATTTATGTGTGGCAGAAATATATAATATAAAATATACAGTATAACTTTACCTTTGTGGTTGATAGTTGCACAGGTAGAGGAGGAGGAAGACTACTCCTTCGAAGGAGAGTCCCATTCCATAATAACGTCGGACATTTCTGGTATTTTTTTCTCTTGTTTGTATCCTGAGAAGTGGTTCGATTGCTGGCTCAGTGGCTGGTGTTTTCACAAGATAACGATCCAGATACATTTGTCTTTTTCTTTGTTGGATAATTTTCCAAAAATGGGACATCACATTGTCCTTTAAAATGTCCACTGCTCTGCTGGTCAGTTTTGTTAGGGTGATGCTTCTCAATGAAAACCTGCACTTCACTCCACTTGCTACAAATTTCTTTGATCTCAGCACTTGAAACATGTACCACCTCTTCCTCCTCCTCTCCTGAGTGCTCCTCCTGCATAACTTTCATCTGTTCATATTGCAACTCAACAAGTTCTTCTGTGTTGAGTTCTTGTCTGTGGTCCTCTACCAGCTCCACCACATCCTCCTCGTTGACATCCAAGCCCAAACTCTTGCCAATGGTCACAATCTCGTTTACTAGAGTTACATCTATCTCCTCGAAGTCTCTATCAGGCACACAACCTGGCCAAAGTCTCCTCCAGGCAGATTGAAATGTGCGGTTAGAGACATTATTCCATGCCTTGTCAATGAGGTTTATGCAGTGGAGGATATGGAAGTGATCCTTCCAAAAATCACACAGGGTCAAATCCGTGTTGTTGGTCACCTGGAAACACCTGGAAAAAAGAGCTTTTATATATAACTTCTTGAAATTGGAAATTACTTGCTGGTCCATGGGCTGGATAAGAGGAGTGGTGTTATGAGGCAGAAGTCATATTCAACATCAAGGTCTTCTTCCACACTTGGAGGATGGACAGGAGTGTTGTCCATAACCAGCAGACACTTAAGGGGCAAATTATTTTCCTCAAGGTATTTCTTGACAGTTGGCATAAAAACTTCAGTCAACCACTCCATAAAAAGTAATCTTGTTACCCAAGCCTTGCTATTCGCTCTCCACAATGCCTTGCCGGAAGTTTACCCTTTAGCACTTTGTTGCATTTAAAAGCGTGCAGATTTTCAGAGCGGTAAACTAAAAGAGGCTTAATCTTAGAATCCCCACTTGAATTAGCGCACAATAAAAGTGTAAGCCTGTCCTTCATTGGTTTGTGGCCAGGCAGTGACTTTTCCTCTTGGGTTATGTAGGTCCTTCTTGGCATTTTTTTTCAAAAAAGTCAAGTTTCATCGCAATTAAAAACTTGATGCGGTACGTAACCTTCAGAGTTGATAAAGTTTGCAAATTCCTCCACATAGGCATCTGCTGCTTTTTTGTCCGAACTAGCTGCCTCTAGCAGCCTAACAACACTATGAATTCAAGTTCGTCGACGAAACTTCTAAAACCAGCCTCTACTTGCTTTAAATTCATCAATGCTAACATCACTGGTATTTGGCATTTTCACCACTAAATCACCATGCAAAAGTAAAGCCTTTAGGATTACCATTAGCATTAGTAGAGGCATTTGATGCAAGAAAGCAAGCTTATGCAGCATCAGCCAAAAAAAAAAAAAAAAACCCACTTCACCCCTCTGTTCGTTCAAAATACCTGTCCAGCTGAACCTTAAACTTATTTCGGCTATCAACCTCCACCACCACAAGGGATGGCAGTCTGTTCCACCAACCAACCACCCGCTGGCTAAAGGCAAATTTCTGCACGTCTATCCTACATCTGTCTTTCCTCAATTTGAATTTATGCCCTCTCAGGTGATTTTTCTGAGCTAGAGGAAGAATCCCATCAGCATTGAGTATGCTTAAACCATTCAAGGCTTTATACACCTCTATCAGATCACCTCGCTGGTGCCTAGTCTCCAGACACTGTAATTTGCAAAACTTAAGCCTTTCTTCGTAAGAGCACCCCTTTGTTCCATTCACTAATCTTGTTGCCCTTCTCTGTACTCGTTCCAGCAGCTCTACATCCTTCTTGAAATGAGGCCTCCAGACCTGTATACAGTACTCTAGGTGTGGCCTGACCATTGCCTTATACAATGGAATAATCACCTCCTTATCCCTGCTGGAAAAATTCCTGTATATCATTGACAATACTCCATGAGCTACTCTTGCAGCCCATCTGCACTGCTCAGAGAACTTCATATCTGCCTGCACAATCACCCCCAAGTCCCTTTCATTCTCTACCACTGTCAGTGTAGTACCACAGAGTTGATACGTTGCTCTGGGGTTGCTGTTTCCCATGTGTAGTACTTTACATTTGTCAATGTTAAACTTCATTTGCCACCTCTCAGCCCATCTGCTCAACCTTTCCAGATCCTGTTGCAGCAGCATAGTGTCAGTAGTGTCCTTGACAACCCTGCCAACCTTTGTATCATCTGCAAACTTGGACATTAAGCTTGATATACCATCATCAATATCATTTATAAATACAGAAAACAATAATGGACCCAACACTGAGCCCTGAGGGACTCCACTAATAACATTAGTGCACGATGAGCAGTGTCCATTGATTACCACTCTCTGTCTTCTCCCCCTCAACCACCCCTTTATCCATAGCAGCAATTGCCTCCAATGTCACACTGCTCCAATTTGTGTAGCAGTCTTCCATGTGCAACAGTATCAAAAGCCTTTCTAAGTTCCAAGTATATAATATCAAAGTTATTCCCAGCATCCAGTTCTTTTGTGACTGCATCATAGTATCCAATCAAGTTGGTCAGGCAAGACTTCCCCTTAACAAAACCATGCTGTGTCTGAGCTATAACTGAAGTCTTGTCTAAATGATCCTGCAGTGCTTCTTTAACCAGTGCCTCCATTAATTTTCCTGGAACAGAAGTTAAGCTCACAGGTCTATAATTACTTGTGTCAGCCTTTTATCCTCCTTTGTGAATTGGGGTCACATTTGCACATTTCCAGTCTATGGGTACCTCCCCTGAGTCCAAGGAAGCTCTCATAATTATGGCTAAGGGTTTGCTTACTTCCTTTGCTGCCTCCTTTAATATAACTGGATAGATCCCATCCACCCCGGGTGCCTTTCTTGTGTTTATCTTCAACAGTTTCTCCTCCACTTTACTCCCAGTTATTTCAAGATTCTGTAGCTTACTGCTAGAGTTGAATACACCTCTGGCATTCCCCTTGCTGAATAACTCCTCATGTGTGAATGTCGATGCAAAATATTCATTTAGTTTGTTAGCTACCTGAGCAGGATCATCAACAGTTGACCCATCAATATCAAGTGGACCAATCTGATTCATCCCCTTCCTTCTAGAGTTTACATAAGTAAAGAACTCTTTGCTGTTTTTCTTTGCATCCCTTGCCAAGGATTTCTCGTAATCTGCCTTCGCCTGCCTAACCTCCTTTGTAACTTGGTTGCATATCAACTTGTATCTATCATAGGCTTCTGTGTCATGTGTTAATTTGTAAGTATCCCATGCATTTTTCTTCTCTGCCATATGCCTCATTAGTTCATCTGACATCCATTTTGGCCTAAAACTTGAACAATATTTCTTAGTTGGTATGTAAAGCCTAGTAGCTTCCAAGATAAGTTCTTTGAATGCTTCCCATTTTGAATTTGCTGTTGGTAACATCATCAGTTGGTCCCACTGTATAGAATTTAAATACTGTCTCAGTCCATCGTAGTCGCCTTTACGGAAGCAATAACCCTTCCCTTTACCCCTAATGGTAGTTACCTCTTTCAGTAAATCCCACTTCAGTACACTGTGATCACTGCCACCTAGTGGTTCATTTACCTGCGGATTCTTAATGCATGAAGAATCACTGCTGATAATCAAATCAAGAGTATTACTCCCTCTAGTTGCCCCCCGAACATGCTGATGTAGAAAACAATCATCCAATAAATCCACAAAAGCCCTGCTAGTGTGTGAGTAACCAGCCCCCAAATTCCAGTCAATATCTGGGAAATTAAAATCTCCCATTATAAGACTCTCTGATTTACTGGCCCACTCTATTTCCCTGTACAGTTCCTTATTATACTCATCAGAGTCATTAGGCTTATAGCACACTCCTACTCTCAATTTTGATCTCCCAATGCTTATGTCACACCAAACTGACTCAACACTGCACTGTCCAGCGATGTCGACTGGCTTCACTTCCTTGGTTTTTATGTGTTTCTTAACTAATAGCATAACCCCTCCCCCCTTCCTATCCTGTCTATCCTTTCTGTAGACGTTGTACTCCCCAAATTGCAGTTCTGCATCCCTTATATCTGTGTGACACCACGTCTCTGATATCCCAACAATATCTGCCTTTGATGTTTTGAGCAATACCTCAAATTCATCAAATTTATTTACTAAACTCCTAGCATTGGTGTACACGCAAGTATACCTGCACCTGTTTCTATTCTTAGCTACCCTAACACAACCCATGTGTTTACTTGTACCGCAATGGCTCCCAGCAGTCTCTGAAATACCATGCATCTTGTTTTTCAGGCTTCTGCTCATTCTAATAGAAGCAGTGCAAGAATCTCTTTCACCTCTGCCAGTGGCTACTGTCAATCTATTGGTCTTTGTCTTCCCCCAAGCTAGCAGTTTTCCGACCCACCTAACACTGCCTCGATAGCATCAGCAAATATTCTTGCACCCTTTCTATTTACGTGTATCCCATCCCTGTAGAAGCAATCTCTCCTGTTAACAAGTACAGTCCAGGCTGAAAAAAATTCTACCCCTTGAGCCTTGCACAATCTTTCCAGGGCCGAATTGATCGACAAGGCTCTCATCATATACTCCCTCCTATCGTGTCTGGGCAGAATTGCAGACACTTTCAAATTCAACCCTAATTCTCGGCTTTTGTTCAACAGTGACCTGTACTTGTTAAGTAATTCTGCTGGTCTCCTACTCTTAATATTATCAGTGCCAACATGTACAACTATATCACCTTTTGTGCCCTTAAAAGATGATATTCGCTCTACAACGTCATCAACCTTTGCCCCTGGCAAACATACCCTGGTCCTTTTCCACCTATCTTTTTTACAAAGCATGTTCCCCGTTTCCCTGACAATAGAGTCACCAACAACTACTAGTTCCTTCGGGACCAGCGCATTCTGCCTTGGGGGTTGTCTCTGTGTCACGTGATGCCCAAGTGCAAGCTCTGACGTTGATGTGGGCAGCTGAGAGCTTGATGGGCCCCTCAATTTAGTTTCTTCGAGGGCATCCACCCTGTCCTTCAAGCTCTCATATAGGCCCACAAGAACGCCGAGTTGTTGCCTGATATCGATACACTCCTTGCATCGCGCACACACAAAGACATCCCCCTTGGCAGTATCATGTCCCGTACCCGATTGCCCTGCAAACATCAAGCAAACAGTGCATTTTATAAGGCTGTGAGTCAGAGGACAACTGCACCCCTCAGTTCTGCTCTGAGCCACAGCGCTTCCATTAGCTTGAGCCTTTTGCTTTGCTGCTCTGGTCTGAGTCATGATTCTATTAATTTATTAATTAATTATGTTATGTTATTAATTATGTTAAATATAATTAATTATATTACGTTTGTAATCTAAGTCGTTACATGTATTTATTTAAACGTACAATTTAACTGCTAACGAAGTTCAACTAACGCTATCTAGTACGGCATACAACTATCGTATCACAATGGCGGGAAAATTACGAACGGTAGCGGAGTTGAAACACGTGGAAACTTTTACCGATACTTTTATGCAATTACAAGGCCGAGTAAAGAATAAATACACCAAGTTAATCAGAAAATCACAAAATAATGTTATACTACTAAATTTAAATCAAAAGTTTTAGAAAAACAATAATTTCAAATCAATAAATAAGAAAAATCCACTTAGCGGCTTGGAACACGACCGTCTCTAGTAGCCTCGTCAGCAGCTTTAAATTCATCAATGCTAGCATCACTGGTATTTGGCATTTTCACCACTAAATCACCATGCAAAAGTAAAGCCTTCTTGCATAGGGCCTCGCTAACACTATCTCCAGCAAGCTGCTTTTCATTAATCCAAACTAACAATAATTTTTCTACTTCTTCTAACACTTGAGACCTTTGCTTCGTTAACATAGTCACTCCTTTAGCCATATCAGCCGTCTTTAGCGCATCTTTTTCTTTAAGATAGTACAGATCGTAGATTTAGCCATGTCATACTGCTTGACGAGATCAGAAACAAACACCATTCTCATGTTTATTTATTATTTCCTTCTTCGTTTCTACTGTAATACGCTTACTTCTTTACATCACTGCCACTAACACTTTTCACTTTCTTGGGAGCCATAATGAGGGTTAATTTAATGCAAAAAAGCAAAAAAAAATTGTATCAAGAACAACGCAACAACAAACAAACCTGAGTACAACTGATGCTGTTCACGAGCCGAAAACATGGCGCCAAAGCCATGTTTGTGCCTTCATGCACCAAGGCATTGTTCGCAGGTGGAGTCAAAATTTGTTCAGAAATTGTGTTCGTGGGCCAACGTACCACTGTATACAAACTTATTACATGAGGGTTGTTCAATAAAGAATGATTATCATTTTTTGTGAGCAAGTGTACTACTTTTAATTTCTAGCTAAGCTGCCTGATTTAAGACTAAACCAAGCTGCATCACGAGCAACTAGGTAGTTGATTCATGCGCATAGTGTGACCTTGCCAGTCGGTCAAGTTTATATCTGTTCAGTTTCACCTACATAACAATGGACATGGCACCCGAGAAACAGTATGCTGTTCTCAAATTTTGTTACCATCTCAAGAAAACATCAGATAAAGTTTTCTTGAGACATACGAAATGTTAAAAGAGGATTATAGTAAATCTACACTTCCATATAGAATAGCTTGCAGGTGATTTAAAATGTTTAAAGATGGACATGGTTCAATCACAAAAATTTGTGGTCCTAGATCTCCAACCACTGCTGTCACCACAAAAACCATAAACACTGCTTCTGTAATCATGAGAGAAGATCATCATATAACAGTAACGTAACTGGCAGAGATGTTGAGAATATCAGTAGGAAGCATGCACAGTATCTCCATGCCATTTGCATGTAACATATGTTTGTGCATGCTTGGTTCCAGGACAACTTATTTCTGAGCAACGGCAAGTTCACATGGATGTTTGTCTGGAGCTGCAACAGATGGTTACTAAAGATGGTGAAGTTCTACACAAGGTGATAACAGCAGATGATACATGGCTTCATCATTTCAACCGAGAGAGTAAATAACAAAGTTCTGTTTGGAATGCTAAATTGGGAACACCGAAAAAAAGCAAAAGTTGTGGCTTTTGCACAGGTCAAAACAATTGATTTAACAGTCTGGCACTCTCCCAAATCGTCTTTCCAGAATGTCCAGTTTACTTTCTAATGACAATCGTTTCCAATGATTTTTCACCTTATTTGCATTATTAGCACTTGCTGACGCATTTGATCACTTTGAAGCCATTTTAAAAATAGAGGCAGAATCTACCAACAGTAAACTAAAATCAATCACGTGGACACAAAATGCTCAATCAATAAACCAAGTGATTGGAAAACAAAAATAAACTGAAAATAGCATTGCTAAACGGTACTACTGCAGTCCCTGTAGGGACTTTGACAGTTCCTAAAGACAAATTTTGTAAACAACACTTCAATAAACTTCAATTGGTTTCTGAGGCCTACCTATCACAGACATTCACTCAGGTAAGAAAAACTCATTACCTGGAAATCTAAAATAACGATGGAACTGATATTCAGGTGACACTAGTGAGTCGAGAGGACCAAATTTCGGTGTAGTTCAATTATTCTACAACTAAATCTTCTACTCGTACCATCACACTGGTGGGACCATTTAAACTTCTTGAATATCCTCCAAAATGTCCTTAAATTCTGATCTCCAACTAATTCTTCAATTTGGCAATAAAAACTCGGTCTACTGTTCCTTTACTTATCTTTGATGACACTCAGATTTCTAGACAAAATCACATTTCTCTACTAGGAATTAGTCTAACTTTTAATCTCTCTCTCTCTCTCTCTCTCTCTCTCTCTCTCTCTCTCTCTCTCTCTCTCTCTCTCTCTCAATATCCACTTTCTAATCTACTCTGGCCTCAAATTTCTCTAACCCATTCTGACAAATTCATCTGTTGCCACTATCGTTCTGTCAACTCTACTAATAAACCAGAACTCTGGGTGATTATAGTAGAGTTGAGAGACTTTCCTATTTAAAGTTCGACTTTCCCCAGTTTAACTTTCCTAATAGTGAGGTAACCTTGATTGATAATGTTAATACTCACAACTCCCACTGGCTTCAATTTTCTAGTTACACTCATCCAGCTGTTCAGATGCTGAGGGTTTTGTTATTACTGACTCCACACGGCTTGTTCATTTACCCAGCAGAATACCAACCAGACAGTCCTAACAATGCAACCAACACTCAATTTTCTTTTCACCACTAACAATGACCATGCTGGGAATGAAATACACAATCAATGTTGGTAGGACTCTAAGCACCTCAAATCACAACATAGTAATAGTCTCTTCTCCAACAGAGCTCTCTTTCGTGGCCATTCTCAGCCCTGTGCCATTTGTCAATACAAAAAGGTGAAATGGGATAATACTTATAATTTCTATTGCTCTCTTCATTGGTTTGATTATGTTTTTATTTTTCCGATCCCAATATTTGCTCAGATCATCACTTAAATTGTTGTTGTGAAATATTAATGACACAACAGCAACAAAGGCCAAAACATGTCTTTCTATGGATCATCTGTTAGAAAAGTTAATCTGTACACAGAGCAAATCAGATGCAGAGATTCACTGAAGGAACAGGAAAAGTTCATCAGGAATATGTTAATTTGTTTTCCACTTTGTATGTTTGGAGTTTTTTTTTACCAAGGTTTCCATAATGCACAAGTCTTAGAGAAAGCCAGATAATTTCCTTTACAATTTGGACAGACAGGGTAAGTGGCAGGGCACTCTGTTTGGTTATATCCTTCAGATCCATACCGAGGGCAAATAGCAACACCTCGGCATGTTGCTTACAAATGGATATATTTTTGATTATATATAACATCTGATATGATTTGGTACATATGGATGGATCTGACACATCCTACTTTAACTGTCTGCGATAGAATTTAACTGCTAAAAGTGCATATGAAGCTCCATGTAGGAATAAGGTTGCCATCTATTTTTGGTCATGATACATTTTGCTTGTAAAACTTGTTAGTCTCTAAGTTCTCGTACTATTTCTCTTCTGAGCCAGTTAACAAATCCCCTTCCATTATTACTCCCTTGGGAGTGATTATGGTAGCAGGAGCAACTGTAACAGGAAATCCAGCAAGAGTCATCTGTTTCAATAAATGTTCTAATTGTCTTGCATTAGGTGTTTCTATCAGAAGATCCCCAGATTAAAGTATTTTAACCATTCTGACAGAAGTAGCAATATTTTCATAGTAAGAATTTTCTTAGCTTATGTTCCCAGTGAATGAACTATCAAGGATGCAATGTCTCATGAAGAAGATGTCCTTTTTTTTATCCTTTTCAGTTGAGAAGTCTCCTAGCATTTGTCATTTGTTTCTGGATTAGAGCAAGTTGACTCTATTGGTGGAAATGTTTTTAAGTCCATCTCATATTCCTTTTGGCCCTGATTTTTCCAACCAGTTGATTTTTCCACTCAAGCTCAGGTTACAAATCCCGCTGCAGGGAGGCAAGAATAATGCCACAAATGGCCAAGTAGTGTTAAGTTAGTTGGGTTACTGCAGTGGTTTTCAATCGGGGTGCCATGTCATTTGGGTTTAAGTTACTTAAACTTATTATTTTTTTTAATTTATATATTTATTTCATTATAAAAAGGTGTACAGTATCTTTTTAATTTTGTGGTGATCTATAATTGATGTTTACTTAGTACCTCTATATAAAAAATAAAATTATTATATACAGCTAGGCCTCGCATAACGCGAGTTCGATTAACGCTATTTGAAAAATGATACCACTTTTCACTTTACACGATGTAAATTTCCAGTTAACGCGATCTTTTTTTTTTTTTTATGCGATAGTTGAAAAAGATTTGAATCGTGCATTAAGCTTACCGTGAGTCGTACAGTCAATAAACAAACGTTTGCCTGCTGCCCGCCTCGGTGTGTTCCATCAACCATCGGAAGAAGACGTGTTTGTCTCCTGCTAATAAAGTCAATGCAGACTTGCATTTAAAAATTCAAATTTTTAAATGAGCCAGATGAAAATGTTACCGCGAAGGAGATAATGGTAAAAGAATTAGATGAAATCTTTCGTATCGCATAGAACCTCAAACAAAAGGTTTAATGTTTTCTCTGCGATATTTATTTCGCCAGGGCCCAAAGAAGATTGTTGTCGGCTATCGGAAATTGACTGATGAAAAGAGAAAGTCAACACTGTTCAAATATTTCTGCAACAGTAATTTCTTCATTGTGTATTTTATGTCAGAGGTTCCCAAAGTTTCTTGGTTCACGGCGCCTTTAATGTCTCAGTAATTTTTTCAAGGTGCACCCAGACCAAAAGAAATACCTAACAGTTTCGTTTAGTAGTTACATCCAAACAACTTAATAAGAAATGCTGAAACTGTGAACTACCTCGAGCTAGTAGTTCGCACGGTATCCGACAGATGTCGAGAATCACTGTTTCCCTCGAAAATTTAAAATATTCCGCAGCGCACAGTTTAAGAACCGCTGTTTTATACAATAAGCATTTAATTCCATAATTATTTTCATTATCTTTTACATTATATACAGTTATAAAGTTATTTAAAAGGTATTTTTAAAATTCTTCATGGACATTCCAGAAGGTCAAGGACCAATTATAATTTTTCCTATTGGTTATGATATTCGATTAACGCGTTTCTGTTTTGCACGATGCGCTCGGGGGACGAATTAATCGCGTTAATCGAGGCCCGCCTGCATATATAATTTGTATTATGAATTGTAATTTTGTTTATAGTTATATTATTGTAATAACTAGCATATAACATTTTTTTTAATATTAGACATACAGAGAGAGAGAGAAAGAGAGAGAGAGAGAGAGAGAGAGAATCGGATCTAACAGGCAGAAAATTGAGTAGGGATGCCACAAAATAAAATAAATTACTTAGGGGTGCCGTTATTAAAAAAAGGTCGAAAACCACTGGGTTAGTGGATAAGAAAATAAAAAGGAGGGGTGAAAGGTGTCTTTCTTTCCTGATTTCACTTACTACCTATAAGGCTGATGTCTGTTTAACTTTATTAGCTAAATGAATAAATTTAGGAAATTGCTTTGAAAGATACTCCAATGCACAAAATCTTGACCGTCATCTAAATCTTGGTTTTCCAATATATGTGCTAAGGCTGTTTAATGCAACTTGTCTTTTATCCAACTCTACAGCTTCATTTTCTGCCTACACAAAGGCTCACAACAGATGTAAAATAATCATTAATCAATCAAAACTTGACCCTTACCCAGACAGTAGTCGAGACTTCTGGTCTCTAGCTACCTATCTTCCTAAATGATCTTTCTACTGCATCCTCAGCTAAAGATAAAACCAGCTACTAGCATCCTAATTTTTTTCTGACTCTTGATGATACAGATAAATTACTTCCTACCATATCCAATACACTCCACTCAGAAGGATGCAAGAAGAATTCTAAATAATCTTGATGTCAGGTTCTTATTGCATTTCTCCACTTGTTATCAAAACCTGTGCTCGTGAGCTTACTCTTCTGTTCTTTGTCATCTCTTTAACTTTCTTATTCCACTGGTGTTTTTCCTTCAGCTTGGAAATTAGCCCATGTCCAGCCAGTTTCTAAAAAGATTTTAAATCTCACCCTTCTATATATATTGATATATTTTTTGTAATTGATTATCCAGTTATTGTTCCATTGCACTTAGCTATACTCTTTCCAAATAAGGAAATCTATCAACCATCAACTCTTCAACTATCTCAAACCTTTTATCTGATTAATGATCAACAATGTAGATTCCACACTTGTGTCAATACAGTGGTGTACATTGGATTATGTTAATCATCTTTGTACAAATTCAATGGGAAAGTTTGGTGAGACTCAAGCAGTTTTTGATCATGTTTGGCATAAATGTCTTCAAGAAATTCAAGTCTTATGTCAACAAGTAGCTTCTGCCTTCTCAGCCCATGCATGGTAATAATAAATATCTTTCATTTGGGATCTTTCATAAAAAAATTAATATAAAATTTAAAAAAATAAAAAACCTAGGGTATAAATCATCTTTACTAAATATGAACAAGTTACATATTAAAGTTCATACAACTTACAGAAAATAAATTTAAGTCCTTTACTTACAGGCCAAAAATTGTCTTTAGGGTTGATTTGTTGCCTTTTGCGTCCACTGTCTTGAAATGTATTTAGTTCCTGTTTCTTGGCAAGAACAGCACTAAAAAAGGCTCCAAACTATAATGTACAGAATAAAAATATAATGTACAGAAGGTCTAGAATGTAAACAAATTGGATTTAAAATGATATGTTCAAGCTGACACAATGAGATCTCATTAATGTATATCTCAAGGTATAGTGTTGAAAATACTTTATACTGAAAAAATTTATTAAGTTTAAAGAATGGGGTTAAGAAAAAATATCCATATATGTAATATGCTTCTTTATTATTTTATAAAATAATCATCAATTTTGTCTTTAAAATTTTTAAAACATTATTTTTAATGAATTAATACTAACACCATAAAACTACAAATATTACCACACTGTGAAGTTATTACTGTGTCAACTGTTCACAAAAAAAGGAACTTGGCTAATGCTCTGACAATTGCCTGTTACAGCATCAATGTAAGGTAGTCATGGTATGCAGTGTTCAATAGCTGCCTGATGTTTTTCATATTTATAGGAACCACTTGCTTATGACATGCAGTCAGTCGATTAAAATTCTTCCAATATAGATTAAACTGACTTTAAATGCCATTTTTTATAATTATTTCGAGACATTATTAGTAACTATATACAGGAACTCCTCAACTTACGCAAGTTTTTGCCGGTGGGTGCAAACTGAAAAAAATATGGAAAATATGGCACCCTGGTATGGCAGACATGACAACCCAGTTGTGAAGATAATCCCACAATATGAGAGATGCCAAAAGGTATATGTGATAATGTTTAAGTAAGATTAAATGCAACAAGGCCTGCCCACCCACTGATGAAAGCCCAAAAAGCCTTGAAACGGTGCTGTCCGGGTAGTGGTGCCCACTGAGAATAAGTAACAATAGTCTTCTCTATTAGTGAAGCATTACTTATTTGAGGTAGTGCAATACATGGTAACTTGTTGTGAAGGATGAGCACAATATGAGATACAGTTGAAATGAAGCCCTTTACACTACTATCATAATTTTTTTCCTTTAAGAGTTGTCTATGGTGTTTTTACACTAATATTATATACTTAGATAGTATGAATCAGAGCTGTAATACTCAATATGTTCTACGTTGATAATAATATTAGTAAATTAATAAGAGGAGTTTACCTCAATATAGTACGTGGAACACTTCCGTATGATACCCTCCAGAAATTAAAACGGAAAAAACGAAAAAAATCGACAACTTACCGATACATTAAAGTAAAATATAAATAATTAAAGTAAAATATAAATAATTAAATAATCAATTTAACACAATTCAAAATCAATTCAAAACAATTAAAATTCAAATTAACACAATTAAAAGAATCTAACGAAAATATTCAAAACGATTTTCCTTCCTGAAGCTGACAATGCTTTTCGACCGACTGTCGTGATCACAGGAATGAAAATTCCTGTGATCACGACAGTCCTCCTCTTATTAATTTACTAATATTATATACATACATATTATATTACATACAGATTCAAAATCATATTAATTATAATGTCATAAAGTGAAATGAACATATAACATGTCCAGACAATAAATCACATCACATATCAGAACTAGTCAGAAATATAAATTGTAGCACAAGGAAAGGCCAAGTGTGTTAGTTGTCTGGAGGCGGATATTGTTGGGATTTCAGAGACGTTGTGTTACACAGATATAAGTAATGCACAACTGGAATTTGGGGAGTACAATGTCTACAGAAAGGATAGACAGGATAGAAAAGGGAGGAGGGGTTATGCTATTAGTTAAGAAATACATAAAATCCAAGGAAGTGAAGCCAGTCGACATCGCTCGACAGTGCAGTGTCGAGTCAGTTTGGTGTGACATAAAAATTGAGAGTAGGAGTGTGATGACCTAAAGACTCTGATGAGTATAATAAGAAACTGTACAGGGAAATAGGGTGGGCCAGTAAATCAGAGAGTCTTATAATGGGGGATTTTAATTTCCCAGATATTGACTGGAATTTGTGAGTTGGTCACTCACACACTAGCAAGGCTTTTGTGGATTTATTGGATGATTGTTTTCTACATCAGCATGTTCGGGAGGCAACTAGAAGTAGTAATACTCTTGATTTGATTATCAGTAGTGATTCTTCATGCATTAAGAATCTGCAGATAAATGAACCACTAGGTGGCAGTGATCACAGTTTGCTGAAGTGGGATTTACTCAAAGAGGTAACTGCCATTAGGGGTAAAGGGAAGGGTTATTGCTTTCGTAAAGGCGACTACGATGGACTGAGACAGTATTTAAATTCTATACAGTGGGACCAACTGATGATGTTACCAACAGCAAATTCAAAATGGGAAGCATTCAAAGAACTTATCTTGGAAGCTACTAGGCTTTACATACCAACCAAGAAATATTGTTCAAGATTTAGCCCTAAATGGATGTCAGATGAACTAATGAGACATATGGCAGAGAAGAAAAAAGCATGAGATACATACAAATTAACACGTGACACAGAAGCCTATGATAGATACAAGTTGATCTGTAACCAAGTAACAAAGGAGGTTAGGCAGGCGAAGGCAGATTACGAGATATCTTTGGCAAGGGATGCAAAGAAAACAGCAAAGAGTTCTTTACTTATGTAAACTCTAGAAGGAAGGGGATGAATCAGATTGGTCCACTTGACAGAGATGGGTCAACTGTTGATGATCCTGCTCAGGTAGCTAACAAACTAAATGAATATTTTGCATCAACATTCACACATGAGGAGTCATTCAGCAAGGGGAATGCCAGAGGAGTATTCAACTCTGGCAGTAAGCTAGAGAATCTTGTAATCTCTAAGAGTAAAGTTGAGGAGAAATTGTTGAAGATAAACACAAGAAAAGCACCTAGGGTGGATGGGATCTATCCAGTTATATTAAAGGAGGCAGCAAAGGAAGTAAGCAAACCCTTAGCCATAATTATGAGAGCTTCTTTGGACTCAGGGGAGGTACCAATGGACTGGAGATGTGCAAATGTGACCTCAATTCACAAAGGAGGATCAAAGGCTGACACAAGTAATTATAGATCTGTGAGTTTAACTTCTGATCCCGGAAAATTAATGGAGGCACTGGTTAAAGAAGCACTGCAGGATCATCTAGACAAGACTTCAGTTATAGCTCGGACACAGCATGGTTTTGTTAAGGGGAAGTCTTGCCTGACCAATTTGATTGGATACTATGATGCAGTCAAAATAACTGGATGCAGGGAATAACTTTGATATTATATACTTGGATCTTAGAAATTCTTTTGATACTGTTGCACATGGAAGACTGCTGAACAAATTGGAGCAGTGTGGCATTGGAGGCAAATTGCTGCTATGGATAAAGGGGTGGTTGAGGGGGAGAAGACAGAGAGTGGTAATCAATGGACACTGCTCATCGTGGACTGATGTTATTAGTGGAGTCCCTCAGGGCTCAGTGTTGGGCCCATTATTGTTTTCTGTATTTATAAATGATATTGATGGTGGTGTATCAAGCTTAATGTCCAAGTTTGCAGACGATACGAAGGTTGGCAGGGTTGTCAAGGACACTACTGACACTATGCTGCTGCAACAGGATCTGGAAAGGTTGAGCAGATGGGCTGAGAGGTGGCAAATGAAGTTTAACATTGACAAATGTAAAGTAGTACACATGGGAAACAGCAACCCCAGAGCAACGTATCAACTCTGTGGTACTACACTGACAGTGGTAGAGAATGAAAGGGACCTGGGGGTGGTTGTGCAGGCAGATATGAAGTTCTCTGAGCAGTGCAGACAGGCTGCAAGAGTAGCCCATGGTGTATTGTCAATGATATATAGGAAATTTTCTAGCAGGAATAAGGAGGTGATTATTCCCTTGAAAAAGCAATGGTCAGGCCACACCTAGAGTACTGTATACAGGTCTGGAGGCCTCATTTCAAGAAGGATGTAGAGCTGCTGGAACGAGTACAGAGAAGGGCAACAAGATTAGTGAATGGAACAAAGGGATGCTCTTACGAAGAAAGGCTTAAGTTTTGCAAATTGCAGTGTCTGGAGACTAGGCACCGGCGAGGTGATCTGATAGAGGTGTATAAAGCCTTGAATGGTTTGAGCATGCTCAATGCTGATGGGATTCTTCCTCTCGCTCAGAATAATCACCTGAGAGGGCATAAATTCAAATTGAGGAAGGCCAGATGTAGGATAGACGTGCGGAAATTTGCTTTTAGCCAGCGGGTGGTTGGTTGGTGGAACAGACTTCCATCCCTTGTCGTGGAAGTTGATAGCCTAAATAAGTTTAAGGCTCAGCTGGACAGGTATTTTGAACGAACAGAGGGGTGAAGTGGAAGTGTTTTTTTTTTTTTTTTTGGCTGATGCTGTATAAGCTTTCTTTATTGCATCAAATGCCTCTACTAATGCTAATGCTAAAGATTCCAAGGACATACTTACTGTTCGAGCCTAATATATAGTTTCGCAATGCCCGAAGCGCATCTTCTGTTCCACGACCTGGAGTAAAACCATATTGTCTGCCAGACCAGCCTAAGTGTTTTTCAGTATAGTCAGTAATCTGGCTCGCCAGCATCCTTTCAAACACCTTTCCTAATCCAGGGAGGAGGATAATAGGTTGATAAGATCATGGATCATTCTTTGGCCTAGATGGTCCCTTCAGTATCAGCTTTAATAGGGCATCCTTCCATGGTGATGGAAAGGCCCTGTCACGCAGGTAGCTATTAAAAGTTTCAAGAAGGATCCCTGGTATCGGTCGATGAGCCCATTTAATGACCTCTCCTTCAATGAGGTCCATCCCTGGGCATTTATTGTTCCTTATGCGTCGTACTGCATCACAGAGTTCAATTAGGCTAAAGGGATCCTCATCATGTACCCCAGAGTAAGCATGATTAAGCCTTTTCATCAACATCTGTTCCTCATCGTCTTGCTCAGAGATAGTATCTCCAATCAGATGATCCAAAATCGCAGACATACTTTCTCTCCAACTCATACTTTCCTGGTCAACACCTCCTATAGAGTATACAGTAATACCCCGAAGTTACGCGATAGGTGGGTCCAACGAAAATCGCGTAAGTCGAATTCGCGTAAGTCGGGGTACAACTTTGCATATAAATACATATAAATTTTGCTCAATTGGGACCAAGGACTAACAAAAACACTAGTTTAGAAGAAAAATATTAATAAAATTGCAGCTCTGTATACATATTAATACAAAATATGTATTAAAAAACAAATGACTTACGTTAAAAAGTTATTTCGATGTCGATGGCTTCATAAAATCTAACAAATTCGTCTGACGACACAGCGCCTTTTTTTCACGCAGAATTTCTTCGTAGCAAGCTAATAATTTTTTTTATTCCTTGCTTTGTAGCTATAACGCGTTCTTCGTTGGAGTCTGTTTTCTAAAATTTTTAAGCCCTTTACAATTGAGCCCTTTTCAATTTTCAACCTGTCAAGTTTGCAATTGTCATGTGCTTTTCGCCGTTGCTTCATTTAAGCCTGTAGCACGTGCAATATCACGTGGTCTTTCATTTCGCTCAAAGCGTTTCACAATTTCATAATTTTTTCTCTATCGACAGAGGCGGACTGGCCATAAGCCTTACCGGGGCCAGTGTAACCCCGGTGGGCCAGTGTGATTTTGCCCATAAACCATAGTATGAGGCCACTATAAATTTTCCCGGGTAAGAATTTTTGACCCAGTCCGCCTCTGTTTATCGATAATTGCTTTTCTTTTTCTCTCTGAATCTGCAGTGTCTTCACCAGTACGCCTCCTTTTCACACCTTTTAATTAAGTATTTTACTAATTTTTAGGGAATAAAGCGCAATTACAAAACGAGGAGGCACGCTTGATACGCATAAACAAAGCTGCGCGCATGTAGCAACTGAATAAACAACACCATAAAGGCAGAGATACACTATTAACACCTCACATTTCTAGGGGTTACTACCATAAAACAATAAAAATACAGTTGCGTTTCTGCTAGTGAAATCTGTTATAAACTGGTAGTAAACTCGATCTAATTGCATTTGCGATTATACCGATAGCTGGAATTGTGTTGGTTTTTACGTTATTATGGTGAAATGTGTTTTTCCCTTCACTGATATAAAAAACATAAAATCAGCAAAGTTGAATTTTGTTCATCTTTCGCTCTCATTCTCCGCCGTCGCACCGTATATCGATAACATATGAAAAACGACCTTGAAGATAGTGGGCGGCAGCGTTGCCAAACGAAAAAATCAAGAACCGCGTAACTCCGAGTTCGCGTAAGTCGGGGTAGCGTAAGTCGGGGTATTACTGTACTGTATCTCCGTTATATATTTTAGTATTGCCAGTACATAGCTTATATACAATTACACATGGGTGCTCATTGCCCACTGTTCTAACCAATGTTCTCCAAGCAGTTAATTTTGATTTAGATATCATATGCACATATGCACTCCGTATGCTCTGAAACTCTACCTTAAGGACATTAACTTCCTCCTCCTCATTGTTACGCTTACTCTTTGGTACCTTTTCCACGCTTTATGAACCTGCTTCTGAAGTTGGCTTAACTCACCAGACCACTATTTAAATGGAATCCTATTACAGTTCTTTTGCATCATAGATGTGCTGGAAGCCTCAAAGAGAAAGCGCTGAAGTAACTGCATTCTCTCCAGACATTTGACTGAATGCCCCAATACCCAGATTAACCAAGTCAGACATGAATATATTCGTCAAACCTATTCCACTTTGCATTTTTGACAGCAAATCGTCATAACTGTTCCTGAGACAGAGCTAGTTTTGTTATGTCCTGACAGAAAATACGATGGTCCAATGATCAGAGCAGACCCAGTCTGCTCTTAATTGCCAATCGTCCACGATACCAGCTGCCCTTACATTCCAGATTGTCAAGTCAATATTTGATTCTCCATTAACAGTGAAAAAAGTACTATCTGAACTTGGTAGATTTTGTATAAACAATCCACAACAAGCCAAGAATTCATCTAATTGATGACTACGATGATTTGTAATTCTATCAAACCATGATGCTGATCTTGCATTAGAATCCATCGCAAATATTACTGAATTACTACCCAAGCGATTTTGTACCAGTTCCATATACCTGATGTAGAAATTAATGTCTGTTGAGTGATGACAATACATACAACACAGATAGAATGATGCAAGATCACCATCTGTGAAGAGCACAACGAATTTATAACAGTAATAACTATGTCCTTATTAAACACTACAATTGCAGCTCTTAAGTCTAGTTCATCTGCACAGAATACACATGCTGAAAGTGGATATCCTGTAGGCCAACCTTTCACTAAGCATGGTTCCTGTACGCAGGCTATATCAATATTCTCTCTGCTGCACACTAGTCTAACTTCATCAGCCACCGATTTTGATCTCTGAGCATTAATCTGTAGTATACGTAGGTTACCATTCGATTTTGCATTGTACTGATTAAGAATTAAGTGATTATCAATATCTGCCATTAACGTTATCAAATTGCCGTGCTCTTTCTTTGATCAACTTAAAGTGCATTCAAGTATTCTGGACACTGTTTACTCCTTACAGAATGATTTGCAGCTCAATTTTTTGCCTTACAATTGGAACAGATCGGTTGATCTCGCCGATGAGTGAGTACAGAATGTATAGGAGTGTCCTATACCTGCATAGTGACTGCAGACAGGGTCTGTATGATAACATGTTCTGGCTGTATGACCAAATTCCTGACAATTGTAGCACAAAGTAACTAAATGAAAGTCATTGAACTTATACGACATGAAGCCAATGAAAATCCTACCATGCAATAACAAATGACTTCTGAAATGCCTTGACACCTGGAGGACCCAATTATTTCCTGTTTTTGCTATATTAATACTACAAAAATAGACAAATATCTCCATCTTCACTTCTTCCCTAGAGATGTTCATATTTAGTAAATTTTTGTTGTATAAGTCTTCTAACAGGTCTTCCTTGTTGATCGTTTTTTTCCACATCATACGATATTATTTTTCATCCTGGCTCTTTTGGAGTCGCGAGAATCACACCCAATCGTTTAATTCTCTCACATTCCTTTACCTCTTGTAGCTCCTTTTCTGTTTGCATCTCCAATACCACACCATTATCCCTAATCTACCGAAGCCTCCTTATCCTAATGACCTTATCCTAGAGACTAAACATGGGTTCCACCCATGTTTAGTCTCTAGAGCTAAGGTCCGGCCAACCCCTCCCTATCTCTTCCATCATGCAGTATGATTGATGATTTTTGAAGTTATGATGAATGTCGTGGAGAGATCCAATATTCCTTACATTTCGAGGGTACAGCTCTAAAATGGTGTTCGCAGGTCGGCCGCTAGTTAGTACACCGGACCAAACCTATTGGTAACTCTCTAGGAGGCTTCCAGATCAGCTAGTGTATAATCTTGCTACCTCTACTCTGCCAGATAGTGACTGGAGGGAGTCCGAGTAGTGTGTATGCGAGGAGCATTGTAGAGGCCACGTTATGTCAAGGATCTGAGTACATTCTTACCACATGTACGCCATATCCAAAAATTTCATTACTTCATACAGCATGTCCCACCCACTTTTTCTTACTATTGAATACACTATGAATTGTCAAAATAAGAGAGCAAGCTTATCTGCGAAAAGATCTAAACCTCCCAAGGACTTCCTAATTCATTTCACAAATATACGTGGTCTCAATTCGAATCTCAACGATGTCCATTTCCACTTGCAGTCTTCCAAACCCCATGTACTTTTTCTGACTGAATCTCAGTTATCGGGTGATTCAACTACTGCTCATCTCAGATGTCCAAATTATTTGCTGTATGATTCCTTTCGCCTCAAAGGTGGTACCTGTGCATATGTCCGTTCTGATATTCCCTGTCATAGACTTGGCAATTTGGAATCTCCTCTCTTTGATCTTCTCTAACTTAAAATCTCTCTACCTCATTGTGTCAAATTCATCTGTTGTCTCTACCGTTCTCCCAACTCCACTAATCACTTGGAGCTCTTTGACTTCCTCTCTTTGCAACTTGACTTTCTCCACTCCAACTTCCCTAAAAGTGAGGTAATTTTCCTTGGTGCTTTTAATGTTCACAACTCCAGCTGGCTTCTTTTCTAGTCACACCGACCCAGCTGGTCGAGATGCTGAGGCTTTTGCAATTACTAATGACCTTGCACAGATTGTTCATTTACCTACAAGAATACCGGACAAGCCTAATCATACAGCCAATACGCTTGATCTTTTTCTCACAAACAACCCTTCTAAGTACAAGGTCGAAGTGAGAGGTCCTTTAGGCACTTCAGATCACAACTTGGTGATTGTCTCTTCTCCAATGGAACCTTTATCTCATGGCTATTCCCAACCTCGTATTGTTTGGCATTACAAGAATGCAAAATGGGATGACCTGTGAGACTTCTTTTATTCTTTTCCTTGGTCTGATTACTGTTTTAAAACTTCTGATGTCAACATTTGCTCAGATCGTGTCAGTGAAATTATTCTTGCAGGAATGGAATCCTTTATCCCACACTCCACTTTAAAATCTCGTCCTTTATCTAAACCTTGGTTTTCCAATAAATGTGCTAAGGCTGTCCAAGAGAAGAATGTTGCATATCGTAATTGGCTTGTTTCTAATTCTTCAGTTTCATTTTCTGCTAACACCAAAGCTCGCAACAATTGTAAAGCAGTTATTAATCAGTCCAAACTAGAGTTTGAACAGGATAAGAGTAGAAAACTTGCTTCTTGCCCTAATGGTAGCCGAGCATTCTGGTCTCTTGCCAAAGCTATTGGCCGCAACTTTTGCCCATCTCTGCTCCCACCTCTGTCCAAACCAGATGGTTCTGTTGTCACTTCAGCCAAGGATAAAGCTGACCTGCTAGCATCCAATTTTTCTTCCAGCTCATGTATTAATGATTTTGGTAAAACACCTCCCACCATTCCCAACACGCTCCATTCAATGCCTCCTGTGGTCTTCCGTCAAAAGGATATCAGAAGGATTTTGATGAATCTTGATGCTATGAAAGTTCCAGGTCCTGATGGTATTTCTCCACTTGTTCTCAAAACCTGTGCTCCTGAACTTACTCCTATTCTTTGCCGCCTTTTTTTCACTTTCTTATTCCAAAGGTGTTTTTCCTTCTGCTTGGAAATTTGCTCATATCCAGCCAGTTCCTAAAAAGGGTGACAAATCCCTCCCATCCAATTATCGTCCCATTGCAATTACTTCTACTCTTTCTAAAGTAATGGAGAAATCAATTAACCGTCAACTCTTAAACTACCTAGAAACCTTCCATCTGATCAACGATCGCCAGTATGAATTCCGTCAGTGTCGATCCACTGGTGATATTCTGGCTTATGTTACCCATTTATGGACTAATTCAATGGAAAGGTTCGGTGAAACTTAAGTAGTTGCTCTTGACATCTCAAAGGCTTTTGATCGTGTTTGGCATAAAGGTCTTCTAAACAAGCTTCCATCTTATGGTTTGCCAACTGTTTTTAGTAATTGGTTATCCAGTTTTCTCTAATCGCTCACTGAGGGTGATGGTAGATGGCTCTCTGTCTTCTAACTTCTCCACTAATGCCGGTGTCCCCCAAGCTTCAGTTCTTTCCCCCACTCTTTACCTCGTATATCAATGACCTTCTTCCATTGACTGGAAATTCTATCCATAGTTTTGCCGATGATAGCACATTGCATTCAACTTTCCATTTTGAGAAACCTTGTCCTGCTCAATCAGCTTCAAGTTCTTGAAAATCTGCTGCCAATTCCTTAAATGCCGATCTTCAGGTAATTCTCCAGTGGGCAAAGACAACTTAGTTGATTTCAACCCTTCTAAAACTCAGTCTTGTCTTATATCTCGCAAAAAAGGATTCTTCTGCTCCTATGCTTATCTTTAGTGACACTCCGATTTCTAAGCAAAATGATATATCTCTTTAGGGGATTACCCTGACTTCTAATCTCTCTTGGCACAAGCACATTACAAATATTGCTTCCTCTGCATCTAAAAAACTTGGTTTTCTCTTTTGCTCTTGGCGTTACTTTTCTTCCAAACAGCTGCTCACTCTGTATAAATCGCAAATCCACCCTGCCATGGAATATTGTTCCCACATCTGGGGTGGTGCCCCCAAAACCTCTCTCAGGCTTCTTTTCCATTCAGAAGAGGGCAGTTAGGTTAATTAATGATTCATCTCTAACAGAGTCTCTCCACTCGCTTTCTCATAGATGCACTGTTTCTGCTGCATGCCTCTTCTACAGATACTTCCATGGGCACTGTTCCTCTGAATTGGCTTCTATAATTCCCGCTCTCTCTCTCTCAAAACAGTCCGAACGCATGCCGCCTCCAGCCAACATCCATTTACTGTCCAACTTCAAACCCACAGAACCAACTTTTCATCTTCCTCATTTATTCATTCAACTGCCGTTTTCTGGAACAACCTTCCTTCATACGTATTTCCTGAAAATTACAATCCACAGAAGTTCAAGTCCAATGTCAACAAATATCTTCTTTCGTCTTCTCAACCTCCAACCCAAGCACGGTACTAAGTACTATAGGTTCTAATACCTCTCGTGTTTGGGGTTCACATAAAAAAAAAAAAAAAAAAATTTTCTTTAAGCTGCTTTTAAGCTCTTTAGTTACTGCTAAACGCACCACATCACTATTTTTCAATCTTGATCCCTCAGCTACTTTCACTATCAGAACATGTCCTCCTGTCCCATCCAATGACGAGGATGACAAGCACACCTAACTTTCATTTCTGCCCTTAGCTTGCCCTCATCCCTTGATGTTCGCCAGATTCTGAGGTGTTCTATGCTGGATTACCTTACTATATAGTTCTCTTACCATATCACTATGTTTATTTTTCAGTCCTTCAATTTTTTGTTTGTATTCCTCCAATTTCACCTCCAAGGATATAATGTTATCCTTTAAGCATTTATTTTCTGCTCCCAACAAGGAAGCATTAAACAATTCCTTAGTAAGCCACTCTTCCTTGATCTGGAGCTCTCTCAGTTGTTTCTCATTCACATCTAGTATTCTCTCTGAGCCAGTGACCTTCTTCTTTAGACATTCATTTTCAATGCCAACATCATGTAGATCACTTTCATGTGTGCGCCATCTTGAAAATACCGCATTTACAATCCTCATACCAACACCTTTTTTCTCCTGAAAAATAAATTCCTCCAGATCCTTGTGCAGGCAGAGAGAAAGCTCACTAAATGTTTTAAAAGATATTTTCTCAGCTAAATCTACAAGTTCCCTCGCACGATCCAGGTAAAAATCCCCTTGATCTAGCATACTCTGTGTTCCATCGCATGGAGACAAACCAGGGAAATAGTTGGTGTGCATTTCATCAACTTCTCCAAATTCCTATTTGCCTTGGCTAAATCAAGATCCTTCTGAACATTGTAGTTCGTGCCCCGCGAGGTAGGGATGCCCCTTGAACTGCCATCCATTCTATTAGATCTATTTTGAAGCCTAATTGCTCTAAAACAGCCGGGAGACCGACTTCTGGAAGATAATGGAGTAACCCCGGGGGCTCACATCTGGTGAGTATGGGCTTGGCAAACCCAGGGTCCTGAGCTGGATATCATCATTCTTCTCTTTCTTGGTGATTCCTTTCTACTTCTCTCTCTCTCTCTCTCTCTCTCTCTCAGGGGGTAACTTGGGATTTTTTTTTTTTTTTTTTTTGGCTGGTGCAGCATAAGCCTTAGGCTTCCTTGTACCATATGGCCAATAATAATAATAATAATAATAATAATAACCATTCCCAAGCCACCAGTCATCTACAAACCTTCACTTCTGCTTTCCTCTTCAGTATCTAGTTTAGTTAATGTTCCATTGGTTTTATTCTTAATGTTCTTTGGCCTACCCTTTCCAGAACTTCTTTGCATTATTCCAGCAGATATTGCATCTGTTATTTTTTCATGACTGGCCACAGACATGTAGATTTCACTATATTCATCCTCTCCATTATCAACTTCCTCATCCCCAAATCCAGTCATATCTCTTTCACTATTTTTAGCTCCACTAATTTCTCCAAGATTATTCAATTTGCCTGAACAGATTGCGTCTAGAACAACCTTGTCATTTGAAGATCCTAAGCAATCGTTACTTCCCTTCACTATGTCTTGATTATTCCCTGCTGTGAGAGAGCAAAACTCATTCACCAATGTCCCATTGACATCAAAATTACACTCTTTCCACCCAACAATATTTTATTGTCCTTTGTTTCCATAACTACTGTATTTTCCCTGTTTCCATATCTTCAACTAAACCCATACATCTGTCCCCTAACTTATCATCCAAATGTCTTTCTCTAATCTTACCTTTGTCCTTTGCACCTTCTGAACCCTTAACCATTATCCTTTGATGAGAATCCGCAAATGTAAACTTTGAGAAAAGTAAACGATAGTACAGCTTTTGCTACCTAAAGCTTATTGAATCCTCCTTTGCAGTTTACATTATTTCCTTAGATTTAAACCTTGGCACACAGAACAGTAAGACCGTTCTCATTAATTAAGGTCTTCCAGTCTCAACATCAGGATTTTAAATTATAGCCAGTTAAAATTTAAGTATTTACGCTATGCTGTAGCATAGGTAAACAATGAACTGACAGTTAGAACGAAGAACATTCCAACTGTCAAAAATAACCTAATGTCTTTAAGTAGTTGAATATTACCTGATATCGTGAAAAAACACTCAATCATACTACAATATAACTTCGTTAACAAGATGATCACCAAGAAAATCAAATAACTCTTCTTAATACCACATTTTCAAGATAAAATTCAGGAGCACATAACTGCTTTCAGCATAGACAGCAGCTAGTAGCGCCACCTAGAGTACTGTGTATAGGTCTGGAGGCCTCATTTTAGGAAGGATGTAGAGTTGCTAAAACGAGTACAAAGAAGGGCAACAAGATTGGTGAGGGGCACACAAATGGGTGCTCTTACCAAGAAAAGCTTAAATTCTGCAAATTGCAGCACCTGGAGAGTAGGCACCTGCGACATGATCTGATTGAGGTGTATAAGGCCTTGAATGGGTTGAGCAAGCTGAATGTTGATGGGATTCTTCCTCTTGCTCAGACTAAGAACCTGAGGGGCACAGTTTCAAATTGAGGAAGTTGTAAAATAGATGTGTGGCAGGCTTCCATCTTTTGTTGTGGAAGCTAATAGCCGAAATAAATTTAAGGCTGAGCTGGACAGTCATTTTGAAGGGTTGGAGGGGTAAAATGGGAGGAGTTTTTTTTGGCTGATGCTGCATAAGCTTGCATCGTATGTCTCTACTAAGGCTAATATCAGGTTCAATTTTGCATCCTTGATGTGGAATTTTGGAACAAGCAGCAGCTGGTTAGGTAATCACAGTAAATCAGGTTATGTTATTGCAACAAGATCTAGACAAATTAGGCAGATGGGCTGAAAAGTGGAAATTGAAGTTTAATATTTAAAAATGCAAGGTAGTTCACATGGGGAGCAGCAACCCCAGAATAACATACCAGCTGTGTGATACTCAGGCTAGTGGAAAACAAAAGACTTATGGGTAATTGTGCAGTCAGATATGAACTGTGAGCTTGTCCTAGGCTACTAAGACAAGCTCATGGTGTTTTGTCAATGATATACACTTATTCCATGTATTGAAATAATTAATTAATAAGCATTCAATTAATCTCATCATTCAATTCTGAAAACATTAAATCTCTGCTTCATCTAGCAGAATCACCTTTCAAGGTGGGTATGAAAGACAAATTAATTGAGATTTACTGCATATTTGCCACCAAAAAATGCTACCATCATTTAAAAGATAAAATAGTCCGCTTTTCAAACATTGCCCAACTCCAGCATTTATTTCAGATCCATTTCATTTAAAATTGCTGCTGCTTTTGTTCTGCCAGAACCATATGTTTGCACAACTTACAATTTATAAAAATCTTTCTTGAATGGGGAGAAAGCATCATTTTTGTTTTTGTTCCACCAAAATCTTGAAGGAAAAATGAAGAAGATACTCTGCCTGTATAATGCCCAAATCAACGTTCTCACTTTCAACCAAAACCTTTGTATCTTTTTATTTTCTTTTTGAGAGTTCAATGTTCATAGCTGACAACCTTTTGGCTTCAATTCTTTAACAGAAAAAGGTATATTTTGCAATTTTCATTCAAGAAAAGAAAGAAAAGCCAATTTTTTTTTCTCAATCCAGACTTTCAATCTGAAATTATTTGACTGAAACCCTATGCATTTTATATTAGAATACAGCTACAGGAACAATACAGAAGGATATTAAGGAAAAAGCTATTATTGAAAAGGGATATCACATGGAAAATCAAAGTGTAAACAAGTAATTTTAAGAGACAACATAAAAGAAATTTCTGAGGAGGAGGAGGAGATTGGATATATGCAGGGATCAAGACCTAGGAAACCACGGTTAAAAGAGAATATCATAAGACAAATGGAGAAAAGAAAGAAATGGGAAAAAACTAATTATCAAAGAAGGTAGGAGGTAGAGAGAATAACAAACAGGCAGGCTCAGACTAGTAACAGATAAAGCAAGAGAGGAATAGTGGAATAAGTTTAGTAGGAGAACTAAAAATAGCAGAACAGTTAGAAAAATATGATTTAATGTACAAGAGAGTAAGGAATTCATGGAGAAAAAGGGGAAAAATGAAAAGGTGCTAAGAAAACCATGGGAAAATATAAGGGGAATTATATGGGTCAAACCAGTGTCAGATTTTGATAATACAAATAATAATAATGCTAAGAATAGTAACAAAGATAATGGTAAGAACAGTAACAAAGATAATGCTAAGAATAGTAACAAAGATAATGCCGATTATAGATTTGGAGAAGACTTTATTGGGCACACCGCGTTAAATTATTAAATATACTGGAAAGGATAAAAGTGGATTGGAAGGATGGAGAATGATTAGCAGATTACACTGGACACAAAAAAACTAATAATTAGAGTAGGGCAAGGTGACAGAAAAGTGCAGAGATAAGAAGTGGGAGACTCAATTTAACATAGACACAAAAGAAATGGTTAAAGAGGCATTTATATAAAGAAAATATGGATGAGAGAGAATTATAAGGTGAAGATAGTGGAAAAGAAACGAAAAGATAATACCAAAAAAGGAGAACAAATAGAACAGGTGAGCAAGTAGTATTTTGAAATACTACTTGCATATTTCAAAAGCCTAATGGTGGCATAAGCAAAGAGCAGCAGAGAAATAAGAAAAGCAATGGATATAGAAAGCTTTAAAGAAGAAAAAGGAAAATATTATTTGGAAGATTAGGAATGGGTTTAAGGCAAAGATTGGTATGATGTCTGGTATGGAGTATGCTACTTCACACAGACAGTGAAAATGGAAAATATTAAAAGACTGGAAAGTTTTGAGATGTGGATCGAGAGGAGGATGGAAAAGGCAAGATGGGTTGATAAAATTAGAAGGTTTTGAGAAGGGTGGGTGAGAAGAGATATGCTTGAAATAATCAGAAGGCAGAAGAAAAAGTGGATTGTACATGTGTTGAGGTGAGGGATTGATGAAGGACACAATGGAGAGGGGAAAAGTTGAGAGGAAGAGGCCCAGAGGGAAAATTGAGGAAAACATTGATTGAAGAATTAAGAGGGAATGGTGAATACATGGAAATGAAGAAAAGGGCTGCAGGCAGGCAAATATAGAGAAATGATTAAGTTGTGTGCTCAAACCTGCAATTGGTAGAACAAATGATGATAATAACAGCCACAAGATTAATTATTAGCACAGTATTGATTTAAAACATTAGTGCACATGGGATATTTCTATTTTTGTTCTGTTTGCATTGACTGTTAATCACTAGCAACTAATTATGACTGCTTTAAGGAAGATACTATTGCAGATTTTGCCCTCTTCAGATAAGGCGAGCTGAACTTTTGCTAATAAGAATGACCCTGCTACCTAGATTTAGAGGGTGTTGAGTGTCATTATAAGTGAAAACAGTGAATCCAAGATTCAAGAAATATAAGTTTTTGAAAACTTTGCCATTTTATTTACTTAATTGTCATATTATATCATACTTTATAAGTAGCTTTATAGTCCTAGTTATGCTCGCTATTTTTATTTTTAATTTAGACAGAGATTTTGCAGGTTACTACTTAATATAAGTAAAACCATTGTTTCATTCAAATCTTGCTGCCATTATTATAATATAGAGTGAGTGGTAGGAAATTCAAATTTTTTAACTGTGGTAAATAGGTAGCTCTAACATAGAACTAGATAGCATAATATGTATCACTGCCTGTAGGAATCTATTAGATAGTGTAGTATTGATAATTAATTAATTAAATTGATTATTCTTATAAATTTTCATTGTTAATCAATAGTATTCAATCAGATATCAAGCCCCAGACTACAGCAGCAAAGTAATGGGCACAAAGCAGCAAGAGTGCTGTTTTTCGGTGGGAGAACTGAAGGAAGAGCAATCCTCCAACACATCACAGCCTAAAAAATGTGTGAATTGTGAAATATTTGCGGCTCTTTCTGGAACAGGACATGATCTAGCCAAGGAGAATGTCTTTTTATGTGCTAGGTGCAGAGACTGTCAAGAAATTAGGCACCAACTAAGTATTTTGATGGATGCCTATGATAGTTTGAAGAGTTGGGTAGATGCCCTAGAAGGTATTAAAGTGGGGGGACCCATCAAACTCTCAGCTGCCCAACTCAATGCCAGAGCTCACTCCTGTGCATCAGGCAACACAGTGGCAATCTCCAAGGTAGAATGTGCTGATCCCACAGGAACTAGTTATTGTCAGTGACTCCACTGTCAGGGAGATGGGTAATATACTGTGTAAAAAGGATAGGTGGATTAGAACCAGGGTATGTCTGCCAGGGGCAAAAGTTGATAACATTGTAGAACAGATATCTTTTAAGGGCGTGATATTGCTGTACATGTTGGCACTAATGACATTAAGAGTAGGAGATCTGCAGATTTAGTTAACAAATACATGTCAATGTTGGAAAAAAGTCATGAGTTAGGGTTAAATTTGAAAGTGACTGCAGTTCTTGCCCAGACACAATAGGAGGAGGAGGTACATGATGGGAGACTCGGCAATCAATTTGGCCCCTGGAGAGATTGTGCAGGGCTCGTGGGGTGGAATTTTTTTCAGCATAGTCTGTGCTTGTTAACAGGAGAGATTGGAGAGTTAACATGGGCAGTGTTAGGGTAACTAAGAGTAAGAACAGGTGCATGTATACTTACATGTACACCAATGCTAGTAGTATAGTACATAAATTTGATGAATTTGAAGTGCTGGTCAAGACATGAAAGGTGGATATTGTTCGGATATCAGTGGCATGATGTTACATATATATAAACAGTGCAGAATAGTAATTCCAAGATTACAATGTGCATAGAAAGGATGGACAGGATATGAAAGGAGGAGAGGTTATGCTGTTAGTTAAGAAACAGATTCTAAGGAAGTGCATTCGGTTGACATAGATGGGCAATGAAATGTTGAGTCACTTTGGCAACTGAGCATCCTTGGCAGGCTTAGGCAAGCACAGATTCCTAAAAATCTCTACTCCTGCATTAAAAGATATCTATGTGACATATCTGTCAGTGTAGAGACTCCCTACTACAGGGTGATCAGAAGGATCCACAGGGCTCAGTCCTAAGACCAACTTTCTGGAACATAGTCCTGGATGAGTTCCTAAATCAAGATCTATGCAGACGATTTGATCCTTTCCGTGCCTGCCAGATCAAGGGCCCAGCTTGAAAGTTCTGCTAACTGAGCACTCTGGCTCCTCCAGGAGTGGGCTACCAAGCACAACCTGACAATCTCACCTGTAAAAACCTCCAGCATAGACCTGAAAGGGGATGCCTAAGCTCAACCAGACCACCGTAGATTAAGATCCATGCCACAACCATTAAGCACTGCACTCAGCTTAATAACCTTGGTGTAATCCTGGACTCAAAACTATCATCCCTCCAACACTAACAGTATATCCAAAAGAAGATAAGAAATTACATAGCATTGGTGGCAATGGTCACCTGAAGGGACTGGGGTTTAAACCGTCCACCCTACCCCTGTTTTACAAAGCAGTATTTATTCCAGCCATTTCATATGCTGCAAGGGTCTGGTATCACCAAGCAATTATTGTCATAAATCAGAAGAAATTTGCCACCATTCAAAGAGCAATACCACTTACCATCACCAGAACCTGACACACAGGGAGCACGCCTGCTCTCCAAGTCCTCACTGGAGTCCTCCCTCTAGACCTTGAAATAATTAGATGTGGCATGTTGTATCATCTGTCCAAAGGGATCTCCACTACCAACATTGGATTCACCACCAATCCAGCAATCAATCGCAAGACAGAGAAAAGGCGCCTTTTTGCTCACCTGCAGCAGGCTTGGCAGGACAGATGAACAACATCCACTAAGGGAGCAATTACAAAGAAATTCATCCCTGAAGTAACATTCGCATTCCCAAAAGCCCAAGATGGTTTTCCCCTGGCCTGTACATAACCTACCTCTTTACAGGCTATGGGTCGATACCAGAAAAAATTAATCTCTGGGCATTACAGAGGATCCGCACTGCCACTGTGGCACTGACAAATCTTGGCACCATATAATGTATGACTGTCCTGACTAATGAAGACTTGAGATCTATTCTGATCACAAAGATTAATAATTTGCCAAAGGACCAAGAACATATATTAATTCATATCCAATTATAACAATTATAAATACTTCACTCGTGCACAGGATATCTTCAATAGACAAAGAACATTAAGGAGCCTATTAAACCACCAAGACCAATAACTTGAGACAGATTCTGGGCACCCCTCTCCAGTAGCATCAACCGCCAATCTCATTGAAGCTCATTTGAACTGAGATTCACTTATTTCATCAAAGTTCCGCTGGACTGATACCTGCAACTAAATCTGCAGGCAAGATCAATCAATCGGGCTGTGATATTATCTGATTTTAACTTTGAAACAACAGGACCTGACTATCCCTTCACAGGAAAGAAGACACGGATTGGCACACCTAAAACCAGTATCTAGGTTGAGAAGCGGCAATTTTGATTATGACATCAATCAATTTGGACTTCAGAAACATCAACAACTGGGCAACTCCCTTCAAGAGAAATCCTCAACTCATCATGACAGTTCGTTGACTTCTTGGTCTAAACTGGGTTCTCTTACCCCAAATCCCTGGACCACACTCACCTGATAAATTCATTTCCATTGTTTCTTTGAGGATGCCTTTATCTACATCCCCAAAAACCTCTGTTAGTATAACTAAGCAAAGCCATAATGAAAATCCATACAGACTGAGATAATAGACAACAGCTCTTGCTTGTCACAAGACTTCTAAATCTTCAGGCAGCTAGATTGTTACAATGCCACAATGCATATGACCAACGATCACAGACAGGACTATGTCCCAGGAAAGACAGTGCACTGAACTGGCTCTATAACGTAATGAAACAACAAGGAAGTGACGGCAAACCCTGGATGGGACTCTGTCCCAAGCATATCAACACGTCTGGATCCTGAATACGCGACAACATAAAATAAGAACAATCATGGACTGGACTGCATCCCATGAAACACAATCCACCAAATTGTCGCCAGAATTAGAAGAAACAAGGTACATATATATTATATTAACAACTTCATCCTATACGTGCCTACAAGGCCTAGTCCCATATGCACAAGAAACAAGGAAGTGACCAGAAATCCCGGAAGGGACCTGATCCCACACAAGACTCCAAACCCAGACATTGGAGACACTAGTAGCTTCTCTCCCACAAGTCACATTGGCAATCAAACCGAGTTCCTGGTTTTCATTTACTCTAGCTTGGTTTTCTTTTACTCTCCTCCCTGACTCGGGGGGGGACAGGTCCCTGTCTCCTGCCTGGTGAGGCATGGGCCTGCCTCACTGACTTTCTGGGGTCACCTTCTCTATCGTCCCCATACCCTTGTCTTTCCCCCCAGCCTTCAGTCTCCCCTACTCTGTCTAAATTGCAGTGTACACCCCACACAATTTATCAATTAATAACGTCCAAATTTAAACTGTGCTTACATAAACCTCTCTCGGCCTTTTATATTCTAGCATTAACCCTCTGTTTTTCTTTTCTTTTTTTTTTTTTCACATTGGCCCTTGCCACTGAAATCTTCAGAAACTAGGTGGCAGGGCCTGCCAGAGTACAAAATAAAATCTATTGGATAACTGACCTGACTCGCAGGGGCCAAGTGAGTTATCGGTGTGTTCCAACACAGGCCCAACAGCTAAATGGTCAGAAAAACAATGATACACAACACTACACAACCTTCCACTTCACATACACTTTTTAAATCTCTGGCCTACACAAAGTTCTGCGCTACACAAACAGAGTACACAATGTGGAGATGGGGGAACCCTTAGAGCCGTCAGACAAATAACGCACTTTGCACTTGTTGAGTCAGTTTGGCGTGATGACATAAGCACTGAGAAAACAAAAATGAGAGTAGGAGTGTGTTATGGGCCTAATGGCTCTGATGAGTACAACAAACAATTGTACAGAGAAATAGAGTGGGCCAGTAAATCAGAATGTCTAATAATGGGGATTTTAACTTCCCAGACACTAACTGAAACTTGTGAGATGGTTCCTCACATACTAGCAAGATTTTTGTGGATTTATTGGATGACTGTTTTCTGCAGCAGCATGTTCGAGAGGCAACTAGAGAGAGTAATACTCTTTATCTGGTTATCAGCAGTGATTATTCGTGCTTTAAGAATTTACAGATAAAGGAACCACTGGGTGGCAGTAATCACTGTGTACTGATGTGGGATTTACTTAAAGATATTACTACAGAGGTAAAGGGAAGGATTTTTGCTGTCATAAAGGTGATTACAGTGGCCTCAGACAGTTTTTAACTTCTATACAGTAGGACCAAATGATGATGCCAACAGCAAATTCTAAATGGGAAGCACTGAAGAAATTAATCATGGAAGATACTAGGCTTTTCAGAAATACTGTTCAAGGTTTAGGACTAAATCAGCATCAAATGAACTAATGAGAACATGGAAGAGAAGAAAAATGCATGGGATGCATATAAATTATCATCAGGAGACACAGATGCCTATGCTAGATAAAAACTAGTCTGTAATCAAGTCACAAAGGAGGGTAGGCAAGCGAAGGCAGATTATGAGAAATCTTTGGCAAACGATGCTAAGAAAAACAGCAAGGGCTTCTTTACTTATATAAAGCCTAGAAGGAAGGGGATGAATCAGATTGGGCCACTTGATATCAACTGTTCGACTGTTGATGATCCTGCTCACATAGCTGACAAACTGAATGAGTAATTTGCCTCTACACTTGCGGAATTCTGTAGGGAAGTAAATGATAAAAACTTATTAAACTATAACAGGATTTTGAATAACTGAGAGCAAAGTGAAGGAGAAATTGTGGAAGTTAAGCATAAGAAAGATACCTGGGATGGATGAGATCTATCCAGTTATATTACAGGAGGTGGCAAACGAAGTAAGTAAACTCAGGGAAAGTCTCCACGAACTGGAGATGTGCATATGTATCCCCAACTCACCAAGGGGGATCAAAGGGTGACACGAGTAATTACAGCCCTGTTAGTTTAACTTCTGATCCAGGGAAAGCCGTGGAGTTACTAGTTAAAGAAGCATTGCAGAATCATCTAGACTAGCTGCAGTAATAATTAAGACACAGCATGGGTTTGTTAAGGGAAATCCTTGTATGACAAATTTGATTGAATATTATGATGTGGTTAAAGGAATTGGATGCAAAAATTATTTTGATATCATATACTTGGATTTCAGGAAAGCTTTTGATACTTTTGCACAGTGAAGACTACTGTACAAATTTGAACAATGTGGTATTAAGGGCAAGTTGCTACATTGGATAAAAGGGTGATTGAGTGAGAGAAGACAGAGTGATAATCAATAGACATTGCTCTTCGTGGACTAATGTTATTAGTGGAGTGTTCAGTGTTGGGCCCACTGTTCTTTTGTATATTTATCAATGATATTGATGAAGGTACATCAGGCTTAATATCCAAGTTTGAATGTGATACTAAGGTTGGCAGGGTTTTTAATGACAGTAATGGCAGTATGCTACTGCAACCGTATCTTGAAAAGTTGAGCAGATGGGCTGAGAAGTGCCAACTGAAGTTTACAAATGCAAAGTACTGCATATGGGTAGAAGTAACCCCAGAGGAACATACCAACTGTGTGGTACTACACTTAGGATGGTAGAAAATGAAAAAGACCTGGGAGTAATTGTGCAGTGAGATATGACATTTTCTAAGCAGAAAAGACAGGCTAACTAGAGCAGGTCATGGGATGTTGTCAATGATATACAGGAATTTTGCTAGTAGGGGAAAAGGATGTGATTATCCCTTTGTATAAGCAATGGTCAGGCCAAGCCTTGATTACAGGTCTGGTGGCCCCATTTTAGAAAGGGTGTCGAGTTGCTTGAGAGAGTATAGATTAGGGCTACAAGGTTGGTGAGGGGGAATGAAGGGGTCCTCTTACCAAGAAAGTCTTTAAGTTCTGAAAATCACAGCATCTAAAAAGACTAGGCACCTGCGAAATTATCTAATTCAGGTGTTTAAGGCTTGAATAGTTTGAGCAGACTCAATTCTGACAGGATTTTCCCTCTTGCTCAGATTACAAACCTGAGGTGGCAAAAATTCAAATTGAGGTAAGACAGTTTAACATTAGCTGAGGCATATGATGTAAGAAAGCAAGTTTATAGAGCATCAGCCAAAAAAAAATAATAATAAATAAATAAATAGAAAATCTCCCCATTTCACCCATCCAGTCAACTCCAACTGTTTGTCTAGTTCAGCCTTAAATTTATTTAAGCTATCAACTTCCACAACAACAGATGGAAGTCTGTTCCAGCAATCAACTACCCGCTGGCTAAAGGCAAACTTCCGTACATCTATTCTACAGCTTGTACGTCAGGTGCTTCCATATCAGAAATGGCACGTCTAATCAGTTGCTCAAGGCCCACTATGGTTAAGGTGTACAAAGAGTGGTGTCATACAGGTTAACCTCCTCCTCCTGCATCAGAACTATAAAGGATTATGCAAGATGGATGTTCATGGTGAGCAAAGGGTGCAGAGAAGTGTATAGGCTCAACAGCAGGTCACTATACGACAGCTGACATTGCAATACAATATCGGAAACAAAAGAATAATATTACAAATGATGATTTGCCACACACTCAGGTGTATGGGTTCCACAGCAGATGACCCAAGAGACACCCCTCCTCACCGCTGATCTGATCGTCGCCAACGGCAAATGCTCTGGTATCAACATCACACTGGTTGGACACTGGAGTACTGGAAATTAATATGCTGGTGTGAGGAATTCAAATACTTGGTGCAACACACCAACAGAAGCCTTCGTGTGTGGCAAAAGAAATACAAATCCACGGACCCATCATGCATGGTGGCAGTGGTTGCTTAATATGGGGCTTGTTTTGCTGGCAAGAACTAGGACCCCCCCCCCAGTGCATATGGGCCATTGTTCCACTGGTGTGGTCTACTGGCAGCTCTTAGGAGACCAGGCCGTCATTTTTTTCCCAGACAGAACAGAGTTTTCCAAAACAATAATGTGCCATGTCATTGGGCCTGCACTTTGACAACTGTTGATCTAACAAATTAACTCATAAGATTCTTCACCATAACAATAAGACCTCAGTAAATGAATGTGAAGCACGTCTGATTGAAAAGCTACATTTCAATATTCGAACATAACATTTGTTTAAATATTTGTACAGTTGGCATAACATAAAAAACAACATGCAAATTGCTTTATTCAAGATAGACAGCTATTTATTCAAGATAACATACACAAACAAACTTTCTGCATGTGAGGATAATCTGTCTAGAGTTACACCAGAAGTTTTTGATTCGGAAATTCTTTTCCTTGAAGAGTTCATTAATGTGTCATCTTTCAAAACTTCTTTAGAACCATGAACTGGATTTGGATATCAGTCAGTGACATTCACTATTGTGCTTTTTAATATGGTAACTTGAAAAGTTCTCAGATGGCTTTTCCCACCACTTCTACCCTATTCTTTAAACAGACCTGTCAAACGTTGCCACTGTTCAGCCTACTTAAACAAAGACTACCCAAAGACAGCCAACGTGTACAGAAAAATCATGGAGACAATGATCAAGGGTGAAATTTGGGATCATTTAGATAGTAATTGAATACTGAAGGATACTCAGCATGGGTTTGTAAAGGGAAAATCATGTTTAACTAATCTGATTAGCTATTTTGACAGGGTTACTCAAGAGCGGGACTTGGGGAATAATTTCGAGATTGTTTATTTTGATTTGAGCAAAGCATTTAACTCAGTCCCACATGTGTGGTTACTTTATAAACTGGAACAGGTTGGAATCACAGGGAAAATTCTTAGATGGATAGCTGGATGGCTTCAGGGCAGGAGGCAGAGGGTCACGATAAATGGTTATTCCTCAGATTGAGTTGCCACAAGAAGTGGGGTTCCCCAAGGATCAGTATTAGGCCCACTGTTGTTTTTGATTTTCATATATGACATTGATGAAGGGGGATATAGGGCATGATGTCTAAATTTGCAGATGATGAAAAGATTGGTAGAGTAGTTAATGATCACCACCAAGCAAAGCTTCTTCAGAGAGACCTAGATAGACTTCAGAAATGGTCAGAAAAATGGTAGCTATGTTTTAATCCAGCAAAGTGTAAGGTCGTACACCTGACGGTAACCGCAAAATAACTTATACACTTGGCAGAGTTGAACTAAAGCCGGTAGTGGAGGAAAGGGACTTGGATATTATGATACAGTCAGACATGAAGTTCTCCGAGCATTCTAGATTGACTGCAAGGAAGGCCCATGGTGTCCTATCAATGATATATTGAATAATTGATGGTAGAGATAAAGACATCATAATCCCATTATATAGGGCTAATATTAGACCACACTTGGAATACTGTGTTCAATTATGGAGACCACACCTAAAGAAAGACCTTGTGCTTCTTGAAAGGGTCCAAAGATGGGTAACTCGCCTGGTGAGATCGGTAAAATGGCATCCATGAGCAAAGACTGCATATGTGGGTTGCAGAGCTTGGAAACTAGGCACCTTAGAGGAGACTTGATTGAGATGTTTAAGGCTCTGAGAAGCATAAGTAAAATGAATGAGGACGAAATTTTCACGGTTATGATTCTAGAACTAGGGACCATAATTTCAAGTTACAGGGGGAGATGTTTAGACTGGATTGCAGTGAGTTTTATTTTAGCCAGTGAGTTATAAATTACCGGAATAAGTTACCTACATGGGTGGTAGGGGCTGACAGTTTGGGGAAATTCAAAGGTCAGCTGGATAATTACCTAGAAATGCATAGGTTGTCTTTTCCTTTTCTCTTATTATTTTATTTATTTTTATTATTTTATTTTTTTTATTATTATTTTTTTTTTGGCTGATGCAGCATCAACTATAGGCTTCCTTGCACCATGTGGCCATTGCTAATACTAATACTAATAATAGTAAATTCTCAACAAATATTCATAGACTTTCACAAAAATGCATGCTGTGCCATTTGCAGCACACAATCAATAAAATGAGACTGCCTATTACCACCACGTGCTCAATCTTCTGTTTTAAAACTCCTGCTACCCCATTTTTTAGACCTAACGTAATGGGTGATGTTGTTGTTCTTATGCCTCACATAGAAAATCAGCATCTATGGCCATAACATAAAGTATTATCAATGCTTCTAGCAAAACTTGCTTTTGCAAAACAATTCTTAATCGTTGTTTCCATCACATCTTGACTCCACACTTTCGCCAACTCTGTTATGCGCATCTGCAAATCTATAGGTTGGTTGGTTTCTATTCTCAGTATAATTTTTTTCAGATGTGCCTTTGGTAATGCATTTTCTAATTCTTAATAATGCCTTGGTCCATTGGCTGCAGTTTAGACGAGGCATTCAGAGGGAAGAAAACAAGCTTCACACTTGTATGTTTCGAAATTACTGAGAGAAGATGGCCTGTTTCATCAGTTGTCGACCATCAACATGATTTTTCTGGGTTTTTTTTCATCATCTTTCTATCAAAACTTAACATCCACTGTTCAAAAATTTCACTTGTCATCCAAGATTTTTTGTTGTAGTTCAACTCTAATGACTTTACTCCTTTGAAACATCGAGGTTGTTTACTTTTGCCTATTACCAATGGCTTCAGTTATTCATTACTAACCATATTTGTACCAACCAAGACTAATTCTCTCCTTACTATTTTTACCACTAAACATTTATCATCTTTAAAAGTAGTCTTGTTCGGCAAACATTTAAAAAATAGACCTGTTTCATCAATGTTGAATGCATCTTTGGGCTCGTAGTCGTCCATAATTTTATTCAAAACTTTATTTCCAATGGATACAGTCTTCTTCGATTACAACTCCATTTTCACAAGAAATAACTTTTTTGAGTAAGCCACAGTGCTTTTTTAAATTTGTCCAGCCAACCATAACTGGCTTGGAATGTTTTATGCCCCAGAAAAGATGCATACTCCATAGCCTTTTCTTTTATTAATAGCCCTGATATTGATCTCTTTTGGTCTCTTCCACTTAAAAACTGCTTCATCTACACCTTCACACAGACTTAAATTTCGCACACTTCCAACTGGATCCTGTTTCCTCAAACAGTTTGAGGATCAAAACACGGTTTTCAGTTGACACACTGACAGGGATACCAAATTTTAAAGCGATTTCTTTTTTTTAACACCCCGATCTACACTATTAGGCACTTCCATTTTTTCACAATAAAGGATTCCTTCTTAGACTCTGTAAGGTTACTTGCACAGCAACTAAAACAAAACTGATTTAGGGACCACTTGTACCTACGATGTAAACAGAGACAGTTGAAATTTAGTGAAAGTGTGGATGACTCATTTCATCGAAACAACAGATGAATTTCCGGGATAAAGGAAATTCACTCTCTGCTAATTCTCTAATAGGATGCTTACAGTAGAAAACAGGTTGACCAGAGCCAATTTCCACATCATGAATATGCATTAATCTTTGCCAATCACTATGGACACATAGATAGCAGTTGACTAGCGTGACTTCTTGGTACAGTAGTGTATAGGTTTTACTTCTTTTTAACCATTGCTGACCCACTGCTGGGCAATGGCCTCTCCCAAAACCTTCCATCTTTTTTCTATTCCACACCGTGGTTGGGCAGTTTCCTCCTGCACAATTTAAAATAGCTAGTTAAGCTATTTGAAGTGCTTCACTAATTCAAACTTTCAGTTCTACCTCATCTTCTTCATCTACACCTTTCCCACCCATTTGATTCTTCATTCTGTCATACATTTTGTCATCTGTTAACATTTGTGATGCAATAATGGCATCACCAAACATAACATAAATGTCTAAATCATACTGATTTAAATCCATGTGATTATTTTGCAAATCCATTCTGATAAAGGCAAGTTGTTCCTTGTTATTATCAGTTTCAACAGATTCACTCCTAGGAGTTTCTTTACTAAACCCATCATAATGGGTTTAGTAAAGGTGATAGTGTTGTACACATTGGAACTAATGACATTAAGAGAAAGAGATCTGCAGATTTACTCAACAAATACAGGTCAATGTTGCAAAAAAGTTGCAAGTTAGGGTTGAATGTGAAAGTGTCTGTAATTCCGCCCAGACGCGATAGGAGGGAGTATATGATGAGAGCCTTGTCGATCAAATTCGACCCTGGAGAGATTGTACAAGGCTCGAGTGGTACAATTTTTTTCAGCCTGGTCTGTGCTCGTTGACAGAAGAAACTGCTTCTACAGGGATGGGTACACTTAAACAGAAAGGGTGCAAGAATATTTGCTGATGCTATCGAGGCAGTGTTAGGTGGGTCAGAAAACAACTAGCTTGGCGCTAGCTTGACACACAGACTAAAAGGTTAACAGTGGCCACAGGCAGAGGCAAAAGTGATTCTTGCACTGCTTCTATTAGAAGGAGAAACAGCCTGGAAAGCAAGGTAATGGAGATTTCCAGGACTGCTGGGAGTCATAGATTTCCAGCACTGCTGGGAGTTATAAATACATGGGCTGTGTTAGGGTAATAAAGAGTAGGAACAGGTGCATGTATACTTGCACCTACACCAATGATAGGAGCATAGTTAATAAATTTGATGAGCTTGAAATGCTAGTCAAGACATCAAAGGCATATATTGTTGGGATATCAGAGACGTGGTGTCAGACAGATATAAGCAGTGCAGAATTGGAATTTGGGTAGTACAATGTGTACAGAAAGGATAGACAGGACAGGAAGGGAGGGAGGAGGGGTTATGCTGTTAGTTAAGAAACACATAAAATCTAAGGAAGTGAATCCAATTGATGTTTTGTGTGACATAAGCACCGGGAAAGGAAAAATGAGAGTAGGTGTGTGTTATAGGCCTAATGAGTCCAATCAGTATAATGAGCAATTGTGCAGAGAAATAGAGTCGGCCAGTAAACCAGAATGTCTTATAATGGAAGAATTTAACTTTCAAAATATTGATTGGAACTTGTCAGTTAGTCACTGGCACATTAGCAAGACTTTTGTGGATTTATTGGATGACTGTTTTCTACAGCAACATGTTCAAAAGGCAACCACAGGGAGTGGTTGCCTTTTGAACCTCTTGGTCTGATTATCAGCAGTGATTATTCATGCATTAAGAATTTGCAGATAAAGGAACCATTGGGTGACAATGATCACAATGTACTGATGTGGGAATCTCTTTAAGTGATGTGGGAATCACTTAAAGATGTAACTACCATCAAGGCTAAAGGGAAGGGCTTTTGCTTTCGTAAAGGTACAGGGATCTCAGACAGTTTTAAATGCTGTACAGTAGGTTCAATTGATGATGTTACCAATGTTGAATTCTAAATGGGAAGCCCTCAGGGACTTAATTTTGGAGGCTACTAGGCTTTTCATTCCAACTAAGAAATACTATTCAAGGTTTTGGCCTAAATGGATGTCAGATGAATTAATGAGGCTTGTGGCAGAGAAGAAAAATGTATGGGATGCATATGAAGTATCAAGTGACACAGAAGCCTATGGCAGATATAAACTAGTCTGTAATCAAGTCATAAAGGAGGTTAGGCAGGCAAAGGCAGACAGATCACAGGAAATCTTTGGCAAAGGATGCAAAGAAAACCAGCAAAGAGTTCTTTACTTATGTAAACTCTAGGAGGACAGGGATGAATAAGATTGGACCACTTAACGTAGATATTTAACTTATTAGAGACCATAAAAAATAATTTCCAGCAATTATTTTTTATGGTCTCAAATAAGCACAAGTTCAATAGCACAGAACCTAACTCAGGGATCTCCCAACAAAATACAGTGGACCCCCCACTTTAAATGATATGTGAAAATCTGAAGAATATTTTCCAGTTAGCAAAATAAAAGTAAATTTACGCTTACATACATAGCTTAATTAATACATACTGTAATACGTACATACTAATTGATATTTCTATTCACTGACTTTTTTTTTTTTTTTTTGTAAAATTTAAAACAGTAAAAATAAGCAATTAATAACAAAGAACACAGCATGCACAAGTATCTGGTTATCTGACATTGCTGTCTTTTTTTGTCATCTTATTTTACTGACATTTCTTCCTGAAAAGATAGAAATTTCTTCTACACTATTCCTAAAAAGAGGAGGAAATCTTTGCCTTCTGACTTGAACTTTTACATTACTTACTATGAAACCTTAATGCAAATTAACAATTGCCTATATTATCATACCATATCAGTTTGGGGGGGGGGGATCTTCTTGCTTAGTTATTAATCATTGGATCGGTATCGAGATGTTTCTGACACTTCAAGTGATCTTTGAATATATAAAACTATTTCTATCAGTTTTTCTAACGATAGTAATACTGCACACCTTACCTGATAAACACTACTATTTTTTTTTTTTTTTTTTTGTTAGTTGTTGGCACATCTGTGGCCATAATGCACCTCCTAAAGTTTTTGCATTTTACTCGGATCCAAGCCCGAGGCTGGATTCGAACCTGCGAACTTTGGGTTGCTGGGCAGGCACTTTACCCACCTGGCTAGCCCGGTCAGCATAAACCCTACTTGTATAACTGGTGGGAACATACATTATTATCTCCTTAAATTATTATTATCATTAGCCATATGGTGCAAGGAAGCCTGAGGCTTATGCTGCACCAGCCAAAAAAAAAAATTTCTGAATTACCCTGACAGAGAGAACAAGAGTCAGAAGTAGAAGGGAATCAACAAGAAAGAGAAGAATGATATCCAGCTCAGGATCCTGGGTGTGCCAAGCCCATACTCACCAGATGTGAGCCCCTGGGGTTAGATAATGGTGAAAAGCTAGTCATTCTGTATTAGAGGAAATAGTAGCAGAAAACACCAGCTTTAAATTTTACATTACTTTAAACACAAATGCTTTCTTAGTTCCTCATAAGTTTTTATTGTGTTTAAACGGAAGTATTGTATTGGGAGAAAATTAATACATACCAAAATATGCAGTGGCACACACCTGAACAGTAATCAACTTCTTGTAACATGATTAGTGTAACTGTCAACCACTGCAGTGGGTCTTCTCTTCAAGTTGCCAGGCATTGGAGGGGGGGGGGTTTGACATATCATCCCTAACACTGCCCCATAGAAGTCAGTGAGCAATTAACCTGAAGAAGTGCAACATCTTGATGTGGAAAATCCCATTGTTGCCATGATCATCATGGCTGAGTAATTTGCTAACATCTCTCAGTACAGGGCTGATGAGTGTTCCTTCTGTGAAGAACAGGCTCTCCAAAAATCTGGGAGCATCTCAGACATGTTCTAATCATGTTGGGTTCTGCACTTCGCTATGCTCACTTCATATGCATTTACCTTGTCTGTAACATGGAATGTGTACTCATCACAAAACATTTAAGCTGCTATTCGTCTTCTGACATCTGATTTTCATCAGCCATAATGGCTTATACAGTCTGCAGCTTTTATGGTTTTAGGTGCAGCAGCTTAAGACACACCACAATTTTGTGATATACCAAGTTATACATTAGCTGGATATGATGATTTCGGTGAATGTAACTTTGGATAAAATTCCCACTTTTGCTTGCATCATTCACTTTGTTTCTTCCTACAAAAAAGTATTGTTTTTCTTCACTTACTTCATTATTTTCATGTATGGGATTAGAAAATCCATCCATTCTGCTTGTTTGTTTGGCTATAGGGTTACACCATTTCAATAATAGTTATTAGAATACAGTGAAGGTCAGAGCCGGCCCGAGGGGGGGTGCGAGCGCACAAGGCCCCGCGCCGCTGACTGATTTTGCAAAATAAAAATGGTTTCATTTTTTTTTTTTTTTTTTTGTTTTAATACTGTCGCAAAATCTAGCGACATCGCCATAAAATGGCCATATTTTTAATATACATAAGAAATAAAATGCCAATAATCGTGTTATTAACATTATCTGAAAGCGTGTCAAACATCCAAAGAACCCGGAAAAATATATTTTCTTTAAAATATATTTAAAATATCTCTCCTTACAAGTCACTCAGACGTACGATTATATGTTGCCAGCGTTTGCATAGTTATCGTACTCTAAAGGCTATATATACCACCGACTAGGTTTTCTCGGCCCTTTTTCGCTTTCTACCTTCGAGAGATCGAGTGAATTCGAAATTATTCAAAAAGTCGACTTAAATTTTCTTCTGAGAAAATTAAGTTAATAATACTGGTTTGACCAAAGCACTTATCCTGCAAAAGAATTCCAAAGCACAGTATATGCCCTGCGGAAGTCATAAGTTGAATTTAGTTCTTGGAGACATTTCAAAATTATCTTCTCTTGCAAATTCATTTTTTGGGACTTTACAAAGCATAATATAATATTTTTGCAAGTTCTGTGATACGTTGGGATATATTAAAAGAGCGTGTCAAACATCTTACTCCAAAACCACTGTCAGAAACGAGGTGGGAATGTCGCCTCGAAAGTGTGAAATCTGTGAGATACCAAGTACCACAATTTTCTCTGGCTTTGAAATACCTTTATGAACATACCAGTGATATGAAAACGAAATCCGAAATCCAATCAATCGAAAATAAACTTACTTCATTTGAATTTTTATTAAGTTTGGTCATTTGGTATGACATACTGAATGAAGTAAATATTATGAGCAAGATATTTCAAAATTCAAATATAGATATCGGTACTGCAAATTCACATTTAAAAGGCCTTTTAAAATTTTTTGAACAGTATCGTGAATCGGGATTTAAATCTTCTTTAATAACTGTAAAGGAAATAGCTGAAGAATTATAAGTGACATCTGAATTTAAGAATCAAAGAACTGGACGAAAAACAAAGCAATTTTGTTATGAAGGAACCGATCAGCCTATTTCATCAGGCAAAGAATATTTCAGAATTCAATATTTTCTAGTCATAATCGATAGTGCGATTATTTCTTTTAAGAAAAGATTCGAAATTTATCACGAACATGAGACATCATATGGTTTTTTATATAATTCGGATAATATTCAAAAACTGACTGAAAACAATCTTCTTAAATGCTACCTTGCAAGACGATATTGATTACATTCATTTATTTAATGAAATCAAAATCTGTCGTTGAGTTTTGCTTTCCAGGATCACAATATTTACTGAAAAATAATTTATTTGAATTGTATCCAAAACTTGTTACTGTTCTGAAAATTATATTAACCTTACCAATTACCGTCGCATCTGCAGAAAGATCTTTCTCAAGATTGAAAATAATAAAAAATTACTTGAGATCTAGCATTAGTCAAGAACGATTTACCTCCTTAGCCATTTTAGCTATCGAATCCGAAATAGCCAAAAAAACTAAATTATGATTATATTATCAACGAATTTGCTATAAAACATGTAAGAAAATGAAACAAAAATCACATATTGTGACCTTATTCGATTAAGTCGCATACCAAATTGTATTTTATAAGTATATGAAGCAATTATTTTTCTTATTTGATTTATTAAAGATTTTTTTGTGATTGAAATGTTAAGTTTATTAAAATAATTTAATTATTTATCATTTTCATGTCATCCTTACTAAACCAATTTGTGCAATGTAATAAATATCAAAATGCAATAAATTATTTTGTTGTAAGAATTTGTATCAAGGCCCCGCCCGCTTTTGTTCGGGCCGGCCCTGGTGAAGGTGATGCATGTGAACCAAATACAGTAAGCACCGGTTATAGTGATCACTGGTTATTAGAATCAGCCACTTTAGAGAATCAAATTCCAAATAACCGATTCAAATAAAAAAAAAAATACACTACACTTTTATCATTTATTAGAATCACATCTTCGGTTATAAGAATCAATTTTGAACACCTCTGATATTTTTCTAAAGCACATTCCTAGAGGTCACAATCATAAAATGATAAAAACAATTTGCAGTTTTCGGTTTATTGTTAAAAACTGTAGTTACTACAGCTTTAATAGAAGAAGAAATTGCCCAGTCTGTTACTGATAATTTCCTCAAGGAGGAGGGAAATGAATATGAATCTGGACAAATTCCAGTTACAAAACTGGCAAAATCGTGGAACTATAGCCATCCTGAGGAGAGCGATGGAAGAAACTGGTGCAAGTGATCATGAATATAGACTGTTATACAATATTGAAAAATCTATAAACAGACTTCGTAGTGATAATTTAAAGCAATCTAAAATAAGTGACTTTAAAATTATTATCATATTACAAAGTGTTATGTTTAATTAACATGTATATTAATTAAGCTATATATATGCAAGTATAAATTTATTTTGCTAACCTGTGGATAATATTCTTCCAATTCTAACACATCATTTAATTGGTAATAAAGTGCAATGTGCTTTCTTTATAAAAAAAAATCTTTATTTTTATAGCCTGTGGATAATATTCACAGAGTTTCACTTAATAGAATTGCCATTTATTAGAATCAATATTTAATTTGCAAACATGATCACTATAACTGGCGCTTACTGTATTTACTAGTTAATATGCCTAGCTTGTCCACCTCTGCTTAGGAAGTGATGGCATATTGGGAGCTAATCTACTATAGAAATTTCAATGTTATACGGAGTAACATAAATAATCTATAGCATATGAAACTTATAAGTGAAGTAAAGGTGCAGTGCAGCAGATATTTAAATACAGCGCAACCTTCATATGACACCTCTTCTCACACAATTTCAGATATACAGCTGGTAAGATCATATCCCTAAAACAAATTATGAAAAAAGTAGTGTATTCAAAGGGCTAGCAATTTCATATCAGAAACTGGAAAAAGTGAATACCACATGTACTCATGTCTACTGTACATCCTAGAACTGTATTTTCAAGGGTGGAAATTATCTAGAAAATTGGCTGTACATTTGCTTCGATATATTCAGTTACAGTAATATTTGTAAACTGGATTCAGAGCCAAATTACTGTAGACAGCCAGTTTCTCCCCTGATATGCAATAAAACAGTATATCAGTGGAATGCTAATTACGAACAGTTACCTCTAGAGAGGATGTTTGTTTGTTATTTAGTTTTTAGGAGCATTAGCAACTAAGGCCATATTGCTCCGTGAATATGCGGTGGCCATTCCTGACCTTTCTGCATCCTCCGTAGAAGCGTGTGCTATGCACTGCTGCTCCTTCCCACCTGGCTACAGAGGTGCCACTAGAGAGGAATATGGCTACCGTTCATCAAGTGTTGCATTAGTTAAAGTAATTTTTTGTAAACAACAGCACATTATATCCTTTCTAGGACTAGAAATTACACTTGGGATAGCAAACCTGCTGAGGGCTGAACTAGAAAAAAATATAACTGACAAGTGATTTATGGAGAAATCACATCACTGCACTTTGATAAGCTAGACAAATTTTGAGAGTGGCAAAACAAAATGTAGTATTTTGAAAGTGTGAAATTCTGGAAGGAATGATCTGCATTTGGATGAAAGAGGAAGAAAAATTGCTTTCATTTGTAAACTCCTCAGATGAAGTATGCCTCCAAAGAAAGAAAGCTTTACACTTCAAGAAAACAGTGACAGGTACCAATGCTTATACAGGTGGTTTCAAAAGAAGTGTAGTGAAGGAGTACCGATAAATGGGCTAATTTTGAATGCCCAGACACTTAGATTTCCTAAGCCACTTGGAGATGGAAAGCTCATCTTGGGATATCTCAGGTTAGTCTTGTAAGCAAATCTGCATTTCGCAGAAATTACAGCAGCAGAAGTTTTCCTGAAAGTCTGCATAATGCAATTTAAGATGAATTCAGGGAACAGTATTGAAGAAATCAAGCTTATACAGAATTTAGCAAAAAAAAAAAAAAAAAAAAAATCACATATCATCCATCCCCTCTAATAGTTTGTCTAGTCCTGCTTTGAACTTATTCAAACTACCTACTGGTTGAAAGTGTCATATACCTACTATATCACATGCCTCTACTAATGCTAATGCAAACTTCCACACACCTACCCTTCCTCAATTTGAATTTATGGCCCCCTCACATGCAGTCTGAGAAACAGGAAGGATTCCATTATCTGTTCAGCTTATGTACAAGTTGTGCAATTGCATCATTTCAGTACATGGCCAACTACTTAAGTAGTTACAAATTGGCATCATTAAGTATACTCAATTATACCCATAAATATGCATTTAGCTTACTCAATCCATTCAGACTTACAGTTAGATTCACCACCATTAGATCTTCTCTCGGGTGTCTAGTTTCTAGATGCTGCAATTTGTGGAATGAAGCCATTCCTAATAAGAGTACTCTCTAATCCTGCTGGTTTCATCACCTGCTCCAACAAAGCCACATCCTTCTGAAAATTAGGTTTCCAGACCTGTATGCAAGACACGGCCTAACCAATGCTTTATGCAACACAATAATCACCTCATGAACTATTCTGAGCCATGTTTGCACTGCTCAGAGAATTTTGTATACCTGACTGCAAAATTACCCCCCCCCAAGATCTTTTGCATTCTCCCCTACCATGAGTGTGTAAAACACAATTGGTAAGTTAATCTTGGATTACTGCTACCATATGAAGTACCCTACATTTGTCAATGTTAAACATCAATTGCCAGTTCTCAGCCCTCTGCATAATTTATCTAGACCTTGTTGCAGTAGTATGCCGTCTTTAATCACTTTTTCAGACTTGTGCATCAGGCCTGATATGCATTTTTTGCATCCAGTTCCTTTGTCATTATGTTCAGTCAGATTGGTCAGACAAAACCACCACTAACAAATGCATGGTGCAACTGCAGTATAAAAGCATTTTTATCTAGATAGTCCTGAATTATTTTTTTAACCAGTGATTTTTATTTCCCCTGGGAAAGTCACGCTAACAGCTCTGTAATTTCTCATGTCACCCTTTGTGAATTGGGTATACAGTCACACATCACCAATCCATAGGGACCTCCACTTAATCCAAGGATGATCTCACAATTATGGTTCAATTATGTTATACTAGTGGTATCAAAAGAATGGTAGTGAAGGAGTACTGATAAATGGCCTAATTTTGAATGCTTAAATTTCATAAGCCACTTGGTGGAGATGGAAGGTTTGCTGAACTTTTCTGTTGCCTCCCTTAATATAATTGGATTGAATTCATCCACCCGTCTACCTTTTTTACAGTTAGCTTCAACAATTTCTCTTTCCTCTCAGTTATCACAATATCATTCAACTTCCTGTTAGAATTTAATACAGTTCTAGTAACCCTATAAGAAAACTGTCATTTTTCATATTGTTTCTTGGCAATATACTAGGCCAGCAATCATCTATGAAACACACAAGAGGATTCTTAGAGAATAAAAGAAAAATGGATGGAATATCAGATGTAGGAGAGGACAAGAAGATTAATTCACTTCTTTTATAAGATTTAGAGGCAAATTACTATATCTCTTATCTTCAAAGGGAGATTATGAATATTAATTTTATCAATTAATTTAATTAGAGGCTAATTATGTGAGCATCACTAGACTCTGAGGAGATTCCCTTGGATTGGAAAAGTGCAAATGTATCTCCCATACATAAGGGTGGCTCTAAAAGTGAAGTTGGAAATTATCGACCTGTCAGTCTGACTTCAGTAGTAGGGAAAATCATGGAGGCAATGATCAAGGGTGGAATTCAGGATCATTTGGATCGAATTGAAATTCTCAAGGATACACAGCATGGTTTTGTAAAGGGAAAATCATGTTTAACAAATCTGGTTTGTTATTTCGAAAGGGTCACTCACGAGCTGGATTTAGGGAATAATTTCGACATTGTTTATTTAGATTTTAGCAAAGCTTTTGACTCAGTCCCACATGAGCGGTTGCTTTATAAGCTGCAACAGGTTGGAATCACTGGGAAAATCCTTAGATGGATAGAAGGATGGCTTCAGGGCAGGAGGCAGAGGGTTGTGATAAATGGCTATTCCTCAGATTGGGTTGATGTAAGAAGTGGGGTTCCCCAAGGATCAGTATTAGGACCACTGTTGTTTTTAATTTTCATAAACGACATTGATGAAGGGATAGAGGGCGTGATGTCTAAATTTGCAGATGATGTTAAAATTGGTAGAGTAGTTAATGATCACTGTCAGGCTGAGCTTCTTCAGAGAGACCTAGATGGACTTCAGGAATGGTCAGAAAAATGGCAGCTGTGCTTTAATCCAACAAAGTGTAAGGTATTACACCAAATAAATAGTAATCACAAAAAAACTTATTCACTTGGTGGAGTTCAACTAAACCCAGTACTGGAGGAAAGGGACTTGGGTGTTACGATACGGTCAGACATGAAATTCTCTGAGCATTGTAAACAGGTTGCAAGGAAGGCCCATGGTGTCCTATCGATGATCTATCGAACTTTTGCAAGTAGAGATAGAGACGTGATAATCCCATTGTATAAGGCTTATGTTAGACCACACTTGGAATACTGTGTTCAAGTATGGAGACTGCACCTAAAGAAAGACATCGAGCTTTTTGAAAGGGTGCAAAGAAGGGTAACTCGCCTGGTGAGATCGGCAAAAGGGTGTCCTTATGAAGAAAGACTTCGAATATGTGGGTTGCAGAGTTTGGAAACTAGACACCTTGGAGGAGATTTTATTGAGGTGTTTAAGGCTCTGAGAGGCATCAGTAAAATGAATGAGGACGAAATTTTCAAGATTATAAATGATGCTAGAACTAGGGGACATAAATTCAAGTTACGGGGGGGGAAATGTTTAGATTGGACTGCAGGAAGATTTATTTTGGCCAGCGAGTTATAAATTACTGGAATAAGTTACCTTCATGGGTGGTAGAGGCCGACAGTTTGGGAAAATTCAAAGGTCATCTGGATAGTACTTTCGGGTAAGGGAAGCGCATAGGATGATAGGTTTAATTTCCTTTTTTTTTTTTTTATTAATTATTATTATTTATTTATTTATTTATTTATTATTTATTTATTTTTTATTTTATTTTATTTTTTTTTGGCTGGTGCAGCATAAGCCATAGGCTTTCTTGCACCATGCGGCCGTTACTAATACTAATACTAAGTTGCAGCAAACACGATACAGAGTAATGAGTTTCTGAAAATTTACTTATGTTTTTTATATGATTGAATATTTCATGGAAGGGGAAACACATTTCACCATAAATTTTTCCACATTTCCGTGAAAATCCACAGAATTCCAGCTATCAGTACTATAGCAAATGCAAGGAGATAGAGTTTACTACCCAATTTTAATTGATTACACTAATAGAAAAGACCAATAAACTGGAAAGTGCAAATTGTTTTTACTGTTTTATGGTACTGACCTCCAGAAATAGCTTTAGAAAAATATCACAAAGGTGATAACTAGCGAGTCAACAGCAGGGGCTCACAAAAAAGAATGGAAACGTTGAAAATACATAGCAGGGTTTTCTCAGTACAAAAAAGCTCAAAAATACTGTGTTATGCGAGATTTACAGTAATTCTCACACCGTGTTAGAGCGAAACCTTGCTGTAGAAGTACCATGTTGTGCGAAGATTGCCACAATTTCAATTTATCAATCATGTTAGAGTGAAACCATGTTGTAGAAGTACTGTGTTATACAGGGGTTTCCTGTAAATGACAATCATGTCATGGATTCATTAAGGGAAAATTTAGTCCAACCAACCTGATTAGCTAGTATGACACAGTTAATACAGGAATTGGACACAAAAAGTAATTTTGATATTATATGCTTAGATTTCAGTAAAGCTTCTGACACTGTTCCATACAAAAGACTGCTGACCAAAGTGGAGTAGTGAGCATTTTGGACAAGTTACTGCTTTGATTAAAGTGAGGGGTACAAGACAAAAGGCTGGTTGTTAATGGTTGCTCTTCTCGGACCAATGTTATCAGTGTCACCGATCTTCTGAAAACTAACCGTTTTCAGTATTTATTGGTCATTCTAATGATAGCATATCAAGCTTAATGTCTATGTCTGCAGATGATATAATGGTTGGCAGAGTAGATAATGACAGGAATCAAGGTGTACTACTGCTACAAATCTAGAAAATTTGGGCAATTGGGCTGAGAACTTTAATTGATGATTAACCTTGATAAATGCAGAGTGCTGCATATGGGTGGCAGTAATCTCGCAATAACATACTAACTGTGTGGTACTACACTCGAGTTGGTGGAGAAAAAAAAAAAAAAAAAGACCTCAGTGTAATTATTGTCTCACATGACATTCTCTAAACAGTGTCACATGCTGCTAGAACAGTTCAGTGAGTTCTGTCAACAATATACAGGAATTTTTCCAGCAGGAATAAGGATATGATTATCCTACTGTATAAGGCAATGGTTACACTGCATCTTGAGCACTGCATACAGGTCTGTATGCAGTGCTTAAGATTTGCAGGTCTGTGGGCCTCATTTTGGGAAGGATATGGATCAGTTGGAATGGGTACAGAGAAGAACAACAAGATTAATCATTGGGGACAAAAGGGTAATATTACCAAGAAAGACTCGAGTTCTGCAAACTGCAGCACCTGGAAACAAGGTACTTGTGTGGAGACCTGAATGATGTATTTAGTCCCGTACAAGGTGTGGGGGTCAAAAGGACCTCGTGGATTTTTTTCAGGAGGGAAAATTGTTGGGAAAATGTTCAAAACAGTGGGTAAATTTTTTTATTTTACCTTAAAGAACAATTCTTTTTGCCAGACCTTCTAATTATTGGTCCACTTCTTTAACCTTTACTAGTCACATTAGTTTATAAAAATTTTTTGAAAATTTTTACACCTGGTTAAAGGTTAAAACTTTAAATGGATTGGGCAAACTAGATGTTGATAGCACTCTTACTCTTTTTCAGACAACACAATTAAGGGTACACAAATAAAAAAAGGATATTTACAGAATAGATATCTGAAAACTTGCTTTCAGCCAGAGACTAATCAATTGTACGAATAACTTCCATATGACATTTTGGAAGTGAGCAGTTTGAATAAATTTAAGGAGTAATTATACAACTTGTTTTGAGGGGATGTACAGATGAGGTGGATAGGTTTTTTATTATTTTTATTTTTCTGGCTGATGCTTATAAGCTTGCGCTTCCTAGCATCACTTCCCACTACAAATAGTAATATGACATGGAATTTTCCTAAAGAAAGTGTGCAAAACAGAACTTTCCATTAATTGTTGAACACTTAAGCAACATAACAGATGAGCAATTACAAAGTTATGTCAAATAAAGTTCCATACCATGTGATGCTTCATAATTAACTGAAATTAAAGTAAGAAAAAATGTGGCATAAAACTGTAACACAGCAGTCTAAATAATCAATTCAAAAATAAACTTACCTTTGCAGCAGTGATATTTGAATTTTTTGCAGAGCCATACTGAAAGAAATATTTATCCAAATATAAGTTATATTCAAAAATTCATCCATTTGTAAAAAATGTACATTACACAATAATAACAAGAATATCAACTACTTCATAAGCATTAATTAAAAGCACTGAAAAAAAGCATTAATTGTAAAATATGGAATTCAGAGATTTTTTCACCTCCTTTTCCAAACATTACTAAGCTTGACATCAGTTAAGCATTGCTCACTTGCAATTACTGTAAATTACACACTCAAATGTCAATAAGCTAAATTTCTCGATATCTCAAACTCTGATAAGCACCTGTCAAAACCATAGAAATAATGCTTTAAAATTCCTCTTAATGCATTTAAGCAGTTCTCAATGGATCAAATGTTTCGTGATTGAGTCCAGTAAATTTAGATCAACAAAAAATAGCTAATCCAAGCAGAAGTGGGAAGAAAACATATCAGTAATACTTTCATTATAACAAATCACAAAATATTCACACAACTGTCTCTCTCCTCCACCTCAATGACTGCTATTTTTAGTCACTGCAGAAGTGGCACAGGAAGTACCACAATATATCACAGAATAAGCTGTAACTCTTTAAAAAATTAAAGGCAGACTGCACTCTACACTGGCTGAAGATGCATACACTTCAGAAAACCAAAGAAAAAACGTACAGCAGTTCTCACAGTGAGTGTGAGTGTGTGTGTATGTGTGTGTGTGTGTGTGTGAGAGAGAGATCATTATGTAATGTGCAGAATTTCTACTTGAAAAGAAAACCGCCTGAGGCAGTGTTTCTCAATCTGTGTGCCGCGAGTATGCTTCAGATGTGCTGCAGAAAATGGAAATAAAAATAATTAATAAATCGAAGTTTTATAATAAAAATTAATTCAAATAAAAAATTTGTTCATTTACACTGCACCGATCCCAGCCCCTTCCAGCAGTCAATGTGACGTCATGTTTTGATTCCTAGTACTAGATTTGTTCACCTTTAATCCTTTATTCACTTTTGATTCCTAGTACTAGATCTGTTCACCTTTATTCAGCCATTCTTATCATTTGAGAAACTCTCCCAGGCACCCTGCAGTTGTATAAGTGCAACTTGTAAGCAGCATAGTAAGAAATTTCCTTCGTGTTTTAAAAGTACTTTTCATGTTTTTATATCTCTAAAACATCATTTAATTCTAGAACGTGTCAATTAACTGTATTAGTACATTCTAGAAGTAACTTTTAATTTTTTTAGAAATTATTAGAGAGGGATAAATTTTTAGTGAAAGGAAATCAGAAGAGGCAAATTGATAACAACAAGCTTGGAGAAAAATGACAAAAACAAAAACGAACCACCATCAAAAAAGAAGAAAATATGTTGATGTTTATTTGGAGATAGGATTTTCGTATACTGGTACCCAAAATTAAACCACATACCACACATAATGGTGTGGTATGTGGTTTAAGACTGTCGAATGAATCAATGGTGCCAAGTAAATTTCAGCATTATTTTTCTATGAAACACAAGAATTTATCGTCCAAAACTATGGAATATTTTAAAAGATTGCCAACCTCTACTAGAAAACAAAGTACAGAATTTTATAGTATGTCTAAAGTATCTGATAAAGTTCGAGAAGCCAGCTATTTAGTAGCCAAACTGGTGGCAAAAAAAAAAAAAAAGTCAGGTAATCGTGAAAAGTATTTTGGGAGAGGAAGCTGGAAAAAAAAATAATGGCAGTACCACTTTCGAACAGCACAATTAGCAGGCGTATAAAAAAAATATGTCCGATGATATTAAAGGACAATTTGTTCGAAATATTAATAATTTTGGGGCGATTGTTTGCATTTCAAGTAGATAATTCTACAGATATTAGCAGGAAAGCCTAATTAATAGCATTTGTCAGGTTTATCAAAAACGACACAATTATTAATCTTTTTTTTTGTTGTTGTTGTTGTAAAGAACTGAAAGAGCAACTAGCCAAGATATTTTCAAAGTAATGAATAATTATTTGCAAAAGTGTGGTATATTATGGAAGTCATGTGCTGGCATTTGTACCGACGGTACTCCAGCAATGACAGGAGCACTAAAAGGATTTGTAAACTTAGTAAAACGACTCAATTCAAATATTATTACAACACACTGTTTTAGACACAGAGAAGTTCCAGTAGCGAAGTCAGTCATACCTGATTTAAAACTTGTACTTGATCAAGCAGTTAAAATGGTCAATTATATCAAAAAATATGTATTTTCGGAAAATTATGTGAGGAACTGAAGTCTGATCATTTCTCTTTAATGATGCATACTGAGGTTTGGTGGCTATCAAAAACGTACTCATGCATATGGGCGAGTTGCATGAGGCATTGCTCGTATTTTTTGTTCACTGGAGCAATCAATTTTGTGATTATTTAAGTGATGAAATTTGGTACTGTAAATTAGCTCTTCCAGCAGATTTATTCACACAGCTTAATAAATTAAATATCAATATGCAAGGCCCATAGGAAAATTTACTCCCTTCTACTGACAAGTTGTTTGCCTTTAAAGAAAAGTTGAGTATATGGAAAAAATAAAAAAAAATATGTAAATGAAAAAAATTTAGAAATGTTTCCCTTGACTGCCAAAACAAATTATACTAAAATAATTAATGTAATAAGCAAAACATCAGAGCTAGAAACATTAGTTAAAGCCAAAAATTGAGCATTACTTTCCATCCCTTGATACCAAAAAATATTTGAGGGTAAGAAAGAGACCCATTTGCAACAAGAAACCTTCCAACGTTAGAACTTCAGAATCTGCAAGAGGAAGAAGAACTGGCTGCGATCTGTAGTGACCAGTCGCTAGAAATTCACTTTAATAACACTAATAATCACTTTAATAATACAAATTTAGAATCAAAATTCAAAATGAATATCCACAAATTTCCAAAAAAGACAATTAGAATTTTATTGCCATTTTCTACTTTCTACTTGTGTGAAACAGGGTTTTCCACTTTAAGTGAGATTAAACAAAAAAAGAGACTAAAGTTGGTAGAAGAGGAACTGACTGAGATTAAGCCTATTCACAATAAATCCTCGTATTAAAAAACTGTGCTTCCCATCAAACCCAACTGTCTCACTGATTAAGGTTATAATTGTATATTTGTTTGTTTTTATATAATTGTGTTAATTTTTTAGATATTTTAATTTAAATTTCATGCAATTCATGTATGTTCAAAAAAGAACATTAAAGCATTTAAAACAAATAAAAAATGTATTATTAAACATACCCAACAGAAATAACTTCCAGTTTGTGAATATATATATATATATATATATATATATTATTTATAATTTGTTTATTTTTATTTATAAATTTTATTTATAATATTTATAGATATTTAAATATACAGTAAATTAGAAATGTATGAGTATAATGGTGAATGTAGTGTACCACAAAATTTTAGCATCTTTAAAAGTGTGCCACAACAACAAAAAGGTTAAGAAACATTGGCCTGAGATATGTGATGAGTTACAGTTCTTGTGAGTCACCTTTATGGGAATATGAAATTCAGGGAGAGACAGTGAATTCTAGAAAACTTTAATTAAAATGACCATCAATCACATCCTCTTGACACGATCTTTTCTTAGTCCACTGTCTGTCTGTCATTGCCACGTCTGAATTGTGAAACATAATGTGGATAAATAATGAATGGACTGCTGCTAATTATTGTAAAACTATAAATAATTTTGTCTATAACTATATGCAATTAATGAAGGCATGACCAAAAAGTGGCTCTAAGAAAGCAGTATGAATTGGAAAAATTCTTACAACCTATTAATACCGATACAACCAATACAAAATTGTTTGTATTGTTTACATATACAGAATATCTTACAACCAATACAAAATATTTTTTTTTAAAAATTTTTAAAAAAGCATGCAACCAGCAACTGAATATCTAATGACTTTAATATCAGTTGGCATTTTAAAAAAAAGTTTCATACTGTTTCTAACTTTTATTCATGAAAATAATATATAGACAGCCATGTCTTGCCTTAAGAAAATACCAAAAATTCCTAGAAACCATTACATTTCACTATTTACAGTGGCACAATTTCTCTCTCTTTCTAAATACCACTCTATTTTTTTAAGAACACCTCATGGTTTTAATACCCCTTAATCCACTGGAGAGCATGTAACTTTATGAAACACCACCCCATGCATGAGAATACACCAATCCCCAATTTTAACTTCTTGTATTGCAGCCATTTTTCAATAGTATTTCTTATTTATTTATTTTATTTTTTTGATTGCCAAAACTACATGGACTCTAAATACAAAATATCATTTTCAATATTACTGGCAGATTTTTTTTTTAAAAAATACCATTCCTATGGCAGGTGGATTTTTTTTGGCCATTTTTTTACCTATATTTTTAAAAGCAGAAAGTGCAAAAATAAACAAATATTTCTCATCAATTTTTTTCCTGTTAGTAAAGAATAGTACTGTATTTCAGAATATCTAATATCAAGTTCATATCTACAATAGTTATTTTTAATAAAAAATTTAAATATACCTATTAAAACAATAAAATATTAAATTAATAAAATATTTAAATATACCTATCAAAACAATAATAAGCATACTGTTACCCATATGATTCATAACTGTTCTCATTGAAAATAAAATAATTAAGTTTTATATAAGCTAAAATGGTTTTTTTGTTAATTTTTTGTAAACCATCCAAATTTTATTTTTTTTTACCATAAAACCCATCATGTGGGGTCAGTTGACACTCCACACAATATTTCAGAAATTTGTGATCTTCAACTACTATGCCTATACAGCTGAAACTCCTGACAGCTGTTTTTGAAAATCTTTTCTTTGATTTCTTCACTGAAAATTCCAGTAATGTTCTGTTAGTTATGAAACAATTGGAAAAAATTCAGTTAAATGGAAAAAAAAAAAGTTAAATAATTATATGGATATGATGAGTAACATCTGTCATGTAAAATTATTGACAACAAGCTGACTTTACTGACACATGCTTTCCTCCATATTGGAGAAAAGTAATGCTCTCTGGTTTCACGACATTGAAGCATTTTCTGGAATCACTGTTGACATGTACACACTTCACATTTCATGCAATGCACATGTCTGTTATTGAGAAGGTAGTGTTCAGTGGTATGCAATTTTTGAAGCAAGTGGGTTTTTGATTTGCATTTTGCTCACTGACAAGTCTAAACGAAGTTTTAATTTCAAAAATTAACCTTAGACTGTAAAAATCCATTTTTTATATTAAAAGCTTTATAAATGTTTTTTAATATAAAAAATGGATTTTCATTATTGTGTTTCAATAAAAATAAAGGTCGCGTAAAAAAACTCAAAAAGTTTGAATTATTTCTCGCTGATTTTTCAATTGCGAGCACACGCACGCACACAGGGTCACTTTGCCCCAATACACAGAGGAAAAAGATCCTTCAAGCACCTGCTGATGAGTTAATAAAATTACTCTGACACTCTTTCAATGGAATGCCTTGTGAAGAAGTTACATAAATGAATAGAAAGAGTTTTCCTAAGTTGTTTAACAAGCGACCTCACTCTCCTTGAGTTCATAAAAAGAAATTCTTCAAATGGAATATATAATTGGTCAGATGGCCATATAGTAACCACGCTCCCACAAAGAAAGTTAATGAAATTACCAGGCAACATTTCACACATGGCTTATCACAACTGTTATGTTATTGGCTCCTAAGAAATTGTGGGAATTTAAAATTAATGATTTATTTCAAAGCCACTAGGACTAACCAAATATGCTGATTCTATCAACTTGTGTTTTGCTGGTATGGTGACAGCTGATAAAGAGCTACTCAGCTTTTTTAATATTAGCATTAGAATTAGTTGAGGCATATGATGCAAGAAAGCAAGCTTATATATAGCATTAGACAAAAAAAAAAAAAAAAAAAACTTCCCATTTCACCCATCCGGTCACTCCAAATGTTTGTCTAGTTCAGCCTTAAATTTATTTAAGCTATCAACTTCCACAACAACAGATGGAAGTCTGTTCCAGCAATCAACTACCCGCTGGCTAAAGGCAAACTTCCGCACATCTATTCTACAACTGTCTTTCCTCAATTTGAAGCTATGACCCCTCAGGTTCTTAATCTGAGCAAGCAGAAGTATCCCATCAGCATTGAGTCTGCTTAAATCATTCAAGGCCTTATACACCTCAATCAGATCACCATGCAGATTCCCTAGTCTTCGGATGCTGCAACTTGCAGAACTTAAGCCTCTCTTGGTAAGATCATCCCTTTGTTCCTCTCACCAATCTTGTTGCCCTTCTCTGTACTCGTTCTAGCAACTCTACATCCTTCCTAAAATGAGGTCTCCAGACCTGTACGCAGTACTAAAGGTGTAGCCTGACCATTGCCTTATACAAGGGAATAATTAACTCCTTGTCTCTGCTAGCAAAATTCTTATATATCATTGACAAAACTCCATGACTTGCTCTGGCAGCCCATCTGCACTACTCAGAGCACTTCATATCCGACTGCACAATTATCCCCAGGTCTTTTTCATTCTCGACCTTCCTGAGTGTAGTACCACACAGTTGGTACGTTTCTCTTGGGTTACTGCTATCCATATACAGGACTTTGCATTTGTCAATGTTAGACTTTAGTTGCCACTTCTCAGCCCATCTGCCTAACTTTTCTAGATCCTGTTGCAGTAGCATACTGCCTTTACCATCATTAACAACCCTGCCAACCTTTATATCATCTGCAAACTTGGACATTATGCTTGATATACCTTCATCGTTATCATTAATAAATAATACACAAAACAATGGGCCAGCACCGAACTCTGGGGGACTCCACTAATAACATTAGTCCACATAGAGCAGTGTCCATTTATTACCACTCTCTGTCGTCTCAAACACCATCCCTTTATCCATTGCAGCAACTTGCCCTTAATGACATACTGCTCCAATTTGTAAAGCAGTCTTCCGCGTGCAACAGTATCAAAAGCTTTCCTGAAACCCAAGTATATGATATGAAAATTATCATGACCACATCATAGTATCCAATCAAACTGGTCGGACAAGACTTCCCCTTATCAAACCCATGCTGTGTCTGAACTATTACCGCATTCTTGTCTAGGTGATCCTGCATCACTTCTTTAACCAGTGACTCCATTATTTTCCCCGGAACAGAAGTTAAACTAACTGGTCTATAATTATTTGTGTCACCCTTTGAAACCCCTTTGTGAATTGAAGATACATTTGCACATCTCCAGTCCATGGGGACCTGCCTTGAATCTAAGAATGCTCTCATAATTATGGCTAAGGGTTTGTTAACTTCCCTTGCTGCCTCCTTCAATATAACTGGATAGATTCCATCCACCCCCAGGTGCCTTTTTTATGTTTAACTTCAACAATTTCTCCTCCACTTTGCTCTCCATTATTACAAAATCATTTAGCTACCTCTTAGAGTTTAGTAAATTTCTGTCCTCTTCTTCTTTACAGAATTCCTCGTGGTAAATGTAGATGCAAAATACTCATTCAGTTTGTCAGCTATCTGAGCTCTTCTTCTTCCTTCTTTGCATCCTATCTGTTCTCTTCTTTCTTACAGAATTCCTCATGGTAAATGTAGATGCAAAATACTCATTCAGTTTGTCAGCTATCTGAGCAGGATCATCGACAGTTGAACCACCACATCAAGTGGACCAACCTGATTCATCCCCTTCCTTCTAGAAGTTTACATAAGTAAAGAAGTCTTTGTTGTTTTTCTTTGCACCTTTGCCAAGGATTTCTCATAATCAGCCTTCGCTTGCCTAACCTCCTCTGTGACTTGATTTTAGACTAGCTTATATCTGCCATAAGCTTCTGTGTCATCTGATAATTTATATGCATCCCACACATTTTTCTTGTGGGTTAGCCGCAACAGTTTTTATGGGAGGAGCAGCAATGCATAAGTCAGTCATCAACTATAATCAGTAGTCATTCCTTGCATTGTGCAACAATGGTCCATAGAATAGTGAAATGGTGCAACAATTGGTTCACAGAATAGAATTGGTTCACAGAATAACACTCTATGGAGTGTTAGCATTAGTAGAGGCATATGATGCAAGAAAGCATCATATGCCTCTCAGATGTTGGATTTTATTACACTGTATTCTGATGAAATGGGTGGGTGGGTGTACACAGAGGATGTGTGGAGAGCATCTGCTGCTAGAGTACAATTCACTGATGACAGTTGAAGGAAGTGGGGTTATGAAGTGCATTTCATTTCAACTCCACTCAACGCCTAATATCTGATGTCACCAGAATGTCTCAATTACATAATGCAATTAAGGTTCTGGGTCTTAATCTCAGTACTTCGTTTGGAACAAACCGAAATCAGGTTAGCTAGTAAACAACTCCAAGCATTAGAAGTGAAATAAGAAACAAAGGTTAAAATAATGTCAGGAATCTGCTGATTTAACTTAGGGACTTGCTTCCAACAGTTTTTGCCCAAACCACTAGATCAGGGGTCGGCAACCTGCGGCTCTTTGAACATGTAACTATGGTTCTTTAACTTTTAGCACACATGAAGCATAATTCAAAATGGAGTTAGAGGACTTAAAAACCAAGGACATGTGGAATGCAAGACTAAAATACCTTAAAACTGAAATTGAGGATTTGTGGAGGCAAAATGGATGACGATAGACAAGTTGAAAAAGCAAGGCCAAATTGTGTTTGATGCATGGAGTAGCTTACCAGACACGTATATGAATTTGAAAATATTTGCGTTAGGACTTCTCTCAGTTTTTGGTTTTCTGCAGGCAGATATTTTCGAACATGAACTATATTAAAAATAAATAAGAAACTGTCTGAACAATGCGAGTCTCTCAGCATGTTTAAAATCTGGAAACAGTCCTCTGGGTAAATATCTACACAGATCAAATTTCAATTCACAAATTCTATAATTTTTACACTAATTATAGAGCTGAAACTTGGTATAGCTGGAACCAGAACTGTTTTTTTGAATTTTCCCACTTAAAATTTCAGAACTTTCTATCAAATTTCACGCAAATGACAAAAATGTTACATCAAGTGTGCATTTTTTTAGGCCTATTTCAGTTATTTTTTTAACCCCCATCCTAACTAGCCTAGGGTTCAAGAAATGAGATATTCCATTAGTTTTCTTATTTTAGCGACCAAGCGCGCACTCTGTTTGCGAAACTTTGGCGTGGTAACGCTTTCCCGCAAGACATCAGAGCTCACCGCACGTACTCCAAAGAAAAAAAAAATCATGCAACTGTTTGTACAGTATATATAACCTAACCATAAGAAACAACGAAAGAATCCGGAACATTTGTTTTTGAAAAATAAAAAGACCATATTTCTTTTCTTCAATGTATATTGTATCTACTAACACAAAATCAAGGAAATTCATCTATTGATAGCAGCATTATAAACTTCGAAAACTTCGCAAAAGAAAAAATATATATCATCGGCTATGAATAACGGATTGTTTCTTGAAATGTGTATTCTTCACAAAACTGCAATATTTTCTAACAATACAAATTGTTAGAAAATATTGTAGATAACGGATTATTGGCTAAAAACGGGCTGTTCAAAAAGTATTGTTAGAAAAAATATTTCAATATATTTAACCCCAGGGACTCACATGTGGTGAGTATGGCCTTGGCACACCCAGGGTTCTGAACTGGATATCATTATTCTTATCTTTCTTGGTGATTCCCTTCTCTCTCTCTCTCTCAGGGTAACTTGTAAAATTTTTTTTTTGGCTGGTGCAGCATAAGCATCAGGATTCCTTGCACCATATAGCTAATAATAATAAACCCTACATAGCAGCCTAGCAGCAATAGGTCTCCCAGAGAACATCTACAAGGAACTCCAGAAAGTCGCAATCCTGAACACCTGTAGGATAGTCAGAGATTTCCTCGACCGACAGTAACACCAGACATTACAACCACCCTGTGTATGAGGTAGCAGTACGCATCAAGGAGTGGAATCCCCCAATCAGGGAGAAATAATATAAGACCAATAATAATTGCTCTTATATTAGTGAAGCCAGTCGACATCGCTGGACAGTGCAGTGTCGAGTCAGTTTGGTGTGACATAAGCATTGGGAGATCAAAATTGAGAGTAGGAGTGTGCTATAGGCCTAATGACTCTGATGAGTATAATAAGCCACTGTACAGGGAAATAGAGTGGGCCAGTAAATCAGAGAGTCTTATAATGGGGGATTTTAATTTCCCAGATACTGACTGGAATTTGTGAGTTGGTCACTCACACACTAGTAAGGCCTTTGTGGATTTATTGGATGACTGTTTTCTACATCAGCATGTTCGGGAGGCAACTAGAGGGAGTAACACTCTTGATTTTATTATCAGTAGTGATTCTTCATGCATTAAGAATCTGCAGATAAAGGAACCACTAGGTGGCAGTGATCACAGTGTGCTGAAGTGGGATTTACTCAAAGAGGTAACTACCATAACGGGTAAAGGGAAGGGTTTTTGCTTTCGTAAAGGCGACTACGATGGTCTGAGACAGTATTTAAATTCTATACGGTGGGACCAACTGATAATGTTACCAACAGCAAATTCAAAATGGGAAGCATTCAAAGAACTTATCTTTGAAGCTACTAGGCTTTACATAACAACTAAGAAATATTGTTCAAGGTTTAGGCCTAAATGGATGTCAGATGAACTAATGAAACATATGGCAGAGAATAAAAATGCATGGGATACATATAAATTAACATGTGACACAGAAGCCTATGATAGATATAAGCTGATCTGTAACCAAGTTACAAAGGAGGTTAGGCAGGCGAAGGCATATTACGAGAAATCTTTGGCAAAGGATGCAAAGAAAAACAGTAAAGAGTTCTTTACTTATGTAAACTCTAGAAGGAAGGGGATGAATCAGATTGGTCCACATGATATCGATGGTTCAACTATTGATGCTCCTGCTCAGGTAGCTAACAAACTAAATGAATATTTTTGCATCGACATTCACACGAGGAGTTATTCAACTCTGGCAGTAAGCTAGATAATCTTGTAATAACTGAGCGTAAAGTGGAGGAGAAATTGTTCAAGATAAACACAAAAAAGGCACCCGGGGTCAATGGGATCTATCCAGTTAAATTAAAGGAGGCAGCAAAGGAAATAAGCAAACCCTTAGGGATAATTATGAGAGCTTCCTTGGACTCAGCGGAGGTACCCAGAGACTGGAGATGTGCAAATGTGACCCCAATTCACAAAGGAGGATCAAAGGCTGACACAAGTAATTATAGACCTGTGAGTTTAACTTCTGTTCCAGGAAAATTAATGGAGACACTGGTTAAAGAAGCACTGCAGGATCATCTAGACAAGACTTCAGTTATAGCTCGGACACAGCATGATTTTGTTAAGGGAAAGTCTTGCCTGACCTATTTGATTGGATACTATGATGCAGTCACAAAAGAACTGGATGCAGGGAATAACCTTGATATTACATACTTGAATCTTAGACAGGCTTTTGATACTGTTGCACATGGAAGACTGCTGAACAAATTGGAGCAGTGTGGCATTGGAGGCAAATTGCTGCTATGGATAAAGGGGTGGTTGAGGGGAAGAAGACAGAGAGTGGTAATCAATGGACACTGCTCATCGTGGACTAATGTTATTAGTGGAGTCCCTCAGGGTTCAGTGTTGGGTCCATTATTGTTTTCTGTATTTATAAATAATATTGATGATGGTATATCAAGCTTAATGTCCAAGTTTGCAGACGATACAAAGGTTGGCAGGGTTGTTAAGGACACTACTGACGCTATGCTGTTGCAACAGGATCTGGAAAGGTTAAGCAGATGGGCTGAGAGGTGGAAAATGAAGTTTAACATTGACAAATGTAAAGTACTACATATGGGAAACAGCAACCCCAGGGCAACGTATCAACTCTGTGGTACTACACTGACAGTGGTAGAGAATGAAAAGGACCTGGGGATAATTGTGCAGGCAGATATGAAGTTCTCTGAGCAGTGCAGATGGGCTGCAAGAGTAGCTCATGGTGTCTTGTCAATGATATACAGGAAGTTTTCTAGTAGGGATAAGGAGGTGATTATTCCCTTGTATAAGGCAATGGTCAGGCCACACCTTGATTACTGTATACAGGTCTGGAGGCCTCATTTCAAGAAAGATGTAGACTGCTGGAACGAGTACAGTGAAGGGCAACAAGATTAGTGAATGGAACAAAGGGATGCTCTTATGAAGAAAGGCTTAAGTTCTGTAAATTACAGTATCTGGAGATTAGGCACCGGTGAGGTGATCTGATAGAGGTGTATAAAGCCTTGAATGGTTTGAGCATGCTCAATGCTGATGGGATTCTTCCTCTTGTTCAGAATAATCACCTGAGAGGGCATAAATTCAGATTGAGGAAAGATAGATATAGGATAGATGTGCGGAAATTTGCCTTTAGCCAGCGGTAGTTCGTTGGTGGAACAGACTTCCATCCCTTGTTGTGGAAGTTGATAGCCTAAATAAATTTAAGGCTCAGCTGGACAGGTATTTCGAACGAACGGATGGGTGAAGTGGAAGTGTTTTTTTTTTTTTTTTTGGCTGATGCTACATAAGCTTGCTTTCTTGCATTATATGCCTCTACTAATGCTAATAAAAATAATGATAATAATAATAAAAATAATTCCTTGGTGTGCCGTGAGAACACTTTCCGGGAATGCGTCAAAGAGTTTCAATAATGAAATTCTTTTCCATTTTACAGTGCAGCCAAAAAAATTCACCATGCAGTGTATATGCTGTTACGAAGTCTGCATTTCTGTGCTGAGCTGCAATAAAAAAATATACCCAATTGATTTTTTTTTTTTTTTTTTTTCAAATGCGCACTGTACTTCGACATTCTAGGATGAAGCCGAACAATACAAAGCTAAAGGATTACAGCTAATGGGACTAACCGGACAGTTTTTGGTCCTGTTAACCCTAACAGGACCATAATCGGACTTATCTGAACTTCGGTATCCTAAGATGAAGTTCAGTTATTACAACTTCAGCATCAGTGATGAAACTTCCTGCACACCGATATTGTTGGCTACAGCAATTACGTAAACAACAAAGCAAAACATTGTAACAGAGCTATAATGCAAAATATTGTAAGAAAGTAAAAATGCAAAATATTGTTAAAAAGTAAAAGTGCAAAATATTGTTAGAAAGTAAAAATGCAAAGCATTGTTAGAAAGTATAAAAAGGCATGTGCATTGTGTATCAGTTTTATGCCTTTTTTTTTTTTGTTTTTTTCATTTCCACTGTGTCGCTTCCAATAGGTGAATTTCCTTGATTTTATGTTAGGAGATACAATACATATTGAAGAATATCATATTTTTGTTTTTCAAAAACAATTCGTTGCAGTTCTTTCCGTTAGTTTCTTATGCCAAGAAAGAGTTGTGTACTTTTTTTTTTCTCCCTGTCGGCTACGTTAGTCACCTTGGTAACGTGGATGTGGAAGTGGAATTACGTCAGTCACCTTGGTAACTGTGACAGACAGCTTCAAAGTCAATTATGGCTCTGTGTAAGTTGATTTGTTCTAGCCAGCTGCGCTACGATCACGTGGGAAATTCAAACATATGGAGTGACGTGTTATATAAATCAAAAGAATTTGCTGGTTGTTTTTTGCAGACATAATTATAAAAATGCATACATGATCGTACATTTTTGCTGTTTTCGAGTTAATTAATAGTTTTTACTGAACTTTAAAGGTAGGAAATCAAAGAAAAAAAATTCTGTTTATATATTGAGTTTCAATTTTGTAGATTGAGTAGAAATTTCAGAAATAATTAGTTTCTATCATGAGGCCAGGTGTCAAATTACACTTAAAAAGTGCAGGCCACAAGTGGGGTTAAAGATGAAAATTACAGCATACTCGCCTGATGTGGGGAGACTCGCTCAAGAAGTTCAGCAGCAAAAGTCACATTAATTCATACCTAATTGGATATTTGTTACATTTTTTCAGTATTAATAAATAATATTTCAAAAAAATATTTCTTTTTAATAAAACACCTTCCCACTCTATTTCATTTCTAAAAAAACTCCCTCTCCCCCCAGCTTGAGCTGAGGTAAGGCTCTTCGGTTTCTCTTTTTAATTAGATCAAAAATGGCTCTTCACTCAAAAAAGGTTGCCGACCCCCGCACTAGATCATACTACTACTATCATCTCTTACTGATCTCTGCCTCTTTCACTGAGTTTACTTTATTCACAAATTCAGAAAACTTCCTAAATTCACCTGGATTTCTTCCAGACATAGTTAAGTCTAGGGCAACAATCTCAAGCTATGAAAGCTAAAAGTCAATAGCTTTCTCTACATAGCTATGAATAAAGTGGGTTTGCTACTTAGTGGATAGATTACATATGATGCAGAAAGATGTTATGCCTGACGTGTACAATGACTTTAAGAGGTAGCACCCCATGCCACATTACTGTTCGAGAACAGTTCGTGGGTATGAACATAAAAGTTGGAATGTCCAGCACAGAGTCCTGATTTGAATCTTACTGAACACCTATGGGATCAACAATCAATTAGGTGAGAGCCAGACAAACACATTCCACATCGGTAGCTCAAATGGTTAGTGTTCTGCAAGAGTTGTTGTTGTTGTATTTGGGGATTTTATTATATGGGCCTCTTGGGCCATGTTGTGCCTGTTTGTGATTTACTTATGACTAATGACTAATTCTACATGTTATTATGACTAATTCTACATGTTATTATGATCAGAGGTAATTATACAAATTTATGAGTTTCGAACAGTTAAACAGTTCTTCGAAATTTGCATCATTGCCAAGGATATGTGATAGAGTTAAGGGTTCTTTTCAAGTTGGTAGGGAGCTAACGCTGGATTCTCAGAAATTTGACTGTTGTTGACATTCGATGAGAATATGCTTTATTGTTAGCTGCGACTGGCAAAAAAAAAACACTGAGAAGGGTTCTGTCCCATAAGCAAAAAAAAGATGAGTTTAATGCAAATGGCTGATGTGGAATCATATCAGAATCACTTCTTGCCTGCTTCTCCTGAAACTACATACCCACAGCTGTGGTTGTTTTTTTTATCTGCAGCAGTTTATTATCGATTTAAGTTTGCCAGAATTGAGTCCATTGTTTCCTACATGTTGTTTTAATAATGAATTTGTAGTCAGTGTAGGACACTTGCAGTTGACAGAAAGATCCAGTGTCTGGATGTTTAGCAGCATCACCCACACATTTGTTAACTGGGATTCCGACATGATCATGAATCCAGCAAAAGGTAACTATCTGACTGGCTGTTTGATAGTGACAATATTTAGATTGGAACTGTTTAAGAATGGGACAAGAGGGGGACAAAGTAGATTGAATGGCAGCAAATGCCCTCAAGGAGTTGTATATATCAGAGATTGCTTGATGTGGTGGTTATTTATGTTATCTGCAGTAGTTTTATTGCAAACAATTCTGCAGTATAAATACTGCATTCAGTAGGAAGAAACACAGCTACTGAGAAGGTGCAAGAAATTGCTGCAACACCAACAGCCGAATCTGTTTTGGAGCCATTAGTACAGATATGTACTTTCTCTAAGTTTTCCTTTATGTAATGTAGTTGCTGAAAGTTGGTGTTTGCTAGGAAATATTATCTCCATCGTATAAAGAAATTGTTGCAAAGAGGTGAGGAATGAGTCCAGAAAAGTTCAGGAGTAGCAACATCTTGGAAGATATTCTGGAAGTTAATGTCCCAACGGAGCATGAGCTGTTGCAATCGAAGCCCTGCAGGGCAGTTTTCATTAGGTTTATTGCGGTATAGCATGGCATATTGACCCTCAATATGCCATGCTATATTGCCAGCTGGGGTGGGAGGGAATACTTTTAATCTTTGCTGCATAGTTACACAATAAGAATTTTCAACTGAGATGTAGAGGGGGTTACTTTTTCCTCAATATACACGCTGTAGACCAGAGATGTTCTAAAGGCTCCCACGGCTGTCCTAAGGACACTATGTGGGATGGTTTTGAGACATAATAGAAAACTTTTCCTAGAGGAGTCATAAACAGGTGATCCATAATCCAAGCATGACTTTATTAAGGATCTATAGAGATGTAGGAGTGAGCTTCTATCAGCACTCCGGGTTACAGAGGAGGTAGCTCTTAGGATGTTCAGTTTCTTAAGGCAAGTCATCCGAAGATAAACTATATGAGTAGCAAAATTAAGCTTATTATCTAAATATAAACCCAATAGACAAAAATTACTGGTAACAGATATCAGGCTGGATTTTAAATATATTTCTGGATCGGATGTAGTTTTCATTTTTTTTTACAGAAATGAATTGCTGAGGATTCTTTTCTGCTAGGGAATAGCCATTCCATAGTGATCATGATTCTATTTTAGCTATAGAAATTTGAAGTTGCCTTTCAATGGTATTCATAGTTTGAGATTGACAAGAGATAATGAGGTGCTCGGCAAATATGTAAGGTTCTACTGTATTTGGTATATCCTGTATCATGTTTGTAATTCTTATTGCAAATAACGTTGCATGAGGATGGAATTCTGCAGTACACCCTCCTCTTAATTGAATGATTTCAATAATTAGTTCATATTGGTCCTTGGGACCAATATGAACCTCAAGGACCAATAAATTGGTCCTTGAGGTTGTCACATACATTCTCTCATATATGCCAGACAAGCTGCACTTGCTACCTGAGTCTAAAACGCTGATGGAACTGATATTCGGGTGACACTCAAGTCAAGTGGACCCAATTTCAGCAAATTCCAGATGGTCTGTGACAGCCAAATCCTCTGCTTGCACCTTCACAATGCAAGCAGAGGATTTGGACTGTTAGTACTTCTGGATATAACCTTCATACACAAGTACATGGTGGGTGACCACCCAGGTGTGAACCAACGTAAGCAGGGGTTGAGGTGTGGCACCCACACCACAAAGAGGAATGGTGCCCCTTGTGTTACCAGGCAATACTAAGTGGTAGATGACTCTCATCGACTGGTGCACTACCACCAATTTTTTTATTGGAGGATTGAAGTGGTGGAACCAATGTTTAGTCTCTAGAGCTAAGTTCCGGTCAACCCTTCCCTATCTCTTCCATCATGCAGTATGATTGATGACTTTTGAGGTTATGACGAACATCGTGGCGATATCCCATATTCCTTACCTTTCAAGGGTACAGCTCTAAAGCGGTGTTTGCAGACTGGCCGCTAGTTAGTACACCGGACCAAACCTATTGGTAAATAGGAGGCTTCTGGATCAGCTAGTGTATAATCTTGCTACCTCTACTCTGCCAGATAGTGACTGGAGGGAGTCCGAGTAGTGTGTATGCGAGGAGCATTGTCGAGGCCACTTTATGTCAAGGATCTGGGTATATTCTTACCATGTGTACGCCATATCCAAAAATTTCATTACTTCATACAGCATGTCTCACTCACTTTTTCTTACTATTGAATACACCATGAATTGTCAAACTAATAGAGCAAGCTTATCTGCAAAAAGATCTAAATCTCCCAAGCACTTCCTAATTCATTTCACAAATATACGTGGTCTCAATTCTAATCTCAACGATGTCCATTTTCACTTGCAATCTGCCAAACCCCATGTACTTTTTCTGACAGAATCTCAGTTATCGGTTGATTCAACTACTGCTCATCTGAGATGACCAGATTAGCCGCTGTATGATTCCTTTCGCCTCAAACGTGTACTGGTGCATATGTCCGTTCCGATATTCCCTGTCAGAGACTTGACAATTTGGATTTGGACAATCTCTCTACCTCATTGTGTCAAATTCATCTGTTGTCTATACCATTTTCCCAACTCTGTTTCAAAACTTCTGATGTCAATGTTTGCTCAGATCGTGTCAGTGAAATTATTCTTGCAGGAATGGAATCCTTTATCCACACACTCCACTTTAAAATTTCGTCCTTTATCTAAACCTTGGTTTTCCAATAAATGTGCTAAGGCTGTTCAGAGAAGAATGTTGCATATCGTAATTGGCTTGTTTCTAATTCTTCAGTTTCATTTTCTGCCTATGCCAAAGCTCGCAACAATTGTAAAGCAGTTATTAATCAGTCTAAACTAGAGTTTGAACAGACTAAGAGTAGAAAATTTGCTTCTTGCCTTAATGGTAGCCGAGCATTCTGGTCTCTTGCCATATATGCATTGGCCACAACTTTTGCCCACCTCTGTCTAAACCAGATGGTTCTGTTGTCATACAGCCAAGGATAAAGCTAACCTGCTAGCATCCCATTTTTCTTCCAACTCATGTATTAATGATCTTGGTAAAACACTCCCACCATTCCCAACACGCTCCATTCAATGCCTCCTGTGGTCTTCCGTCAAAAGGATGTCAGAAGGATTTTGATAAATCTTGATGCTAAGAAAGCTCCAGGTCCCGATGGTATTTCTCCACTTGCTCTCAAAACCTGTGCTCCTGAACTTACTCCTATTCTTTCTGCCTTTTTTCACTTTCTTATTCCAAAGGTGTTTTTCCTTCTGCTTGGAAATTTGCTCATATCCAGCCAGTTCCTAAAAAGGGTGACAAATCCCTCCCATCGAATTATCGTCCCATTGCAATTACTTCTACTCTTTCTAAAGTAATGGAGAAATCAATTAACCACCAATTCCTAAACTACCTAGAAACTTTCCGTCTGATCAACGATCGCCAGTATGGATTCCGTCAGTGTCGATCCACTGGTGATATTCTGGCTTATGTTACCCATTTATGGACTAATTCAATGGAAAGGTTCAGTGAAACACAAGTAGTTGCTCTTGACATCTCAAAAGCTTTTGATCGTGTTTGGCATAAAGGTCTTCTAAACAAGCTTCCATCTTATGGTTTGCCAACTGTTTTTTAGTAATTGGTTATCCAGTTTTCTCTCTGATCACTCACTGATGGTGATGGTAGATGGTTCTCTGTTTTCTAACTTCTCCACTAATGCCGGTGTCCCCCAAGGTTCAGTTCTTTCGCCCACTCTTTTACTCTTGTACATTAATGACCTTCTTCCATTGACTGGAAATCCTATCCATAGTTTTACCGATGATAGCACATTGCATTCTATTTTCCATTTTGAGAAACCTTGCCCTGCTCAATCACCTTCAACTTCTCGAAAATCTGCTACCAATTCCTTATATGCCAATCTTCAGGTAATTCTCCAGTGGGGCAAAGACAACTTAGTTGATTTCAACCCTTCTAAAACTCAGTCTTGTCTTATATCTCGCAAAAAGGATTCTTCTGCTCCTATGCTTATCTTTAGTGACACTCCGATTTCTAGCAAAATGATATATCTCTTTTGGGGATTACCCTGACTTCTAATCTCTCTTGGCACAAGCACATTACAAATATTGCTTCCTCGGCATCTAAAAAACTTGGTTTTCTCTTTCGCTCTCGGCGTTACTTTTCTTCCAAACAGCTGCTCACTCTGTATAAATCCCAAATTTTCCCTGCCATGGAATATTGTTCTCACATCTGGGGTGGTGCCCCCAACTCTCTCAGACTTCTTGATTCCATTCAGAAGAGGGCAGTTAGATTAATTAATGATTCATCTCTAAAAGAGTCTCTCCACTCGCTGTCTTAGACGTACTGTTTCTGCTGCATGCCTCTTCTACAGATACTTCCATGGGCACTGTTCTTCTGAATTGGCTTCTTTAATTCCCGCTCTCTCTTTCAAAAGAGTCCGAACACATGCCGCCACCAGCCAACATCCATTTACTGTCCAACTTCAAACCAGATTCCATTCAGAAGAGGGCAGTTAGGTTAATTAATGATTCATCTCTAAAAGAGTCTCTCCACTCGCTGTCTCATAGATGTACTGTTTCTGCTGCATGCCTCTTCTACAGATACTTCCATGGGCACTGTTCTTCTGAATTGGCTTCTATAATTCCAGCTCTCTCTTTCAAAACAGTCCGAACACATGCTGCCACCAGCCAACATCCATATACTGTCCAACTTCAAACCCACAGAACCAACTTTTCATCTTCCTCATTTATTCATTCAACTGCCGTTTTCTGGAACAACCTTGCTTCATACATATTTCCTGAAAATTACAATCTACAGAAGTTCAAGTCCAATGTCAACAAATATCTTCTTTTGTCTTCTCAACCTCCAACCCAAGCACGGTACTAAGTACTATAGGTTCTAATACCTCTCGTGTTTGGGGTTTACATAAAAAAAAAAAAATATATATATATATCTAACCAGAAATATTCTATGGCATAGGAAGCTTCGGTAAATTAGCTGGGGTAACTGGCCTCTCAAGCTGAAAGAATGAAGATCTTGAAGTACAACACTGTATTGTCAAGTGGTATCAAAAGCTTTCTCAATATAGAGATTAATCACGATCATTATCTCCTTATGAAGGCATTACGGATATTTGTTTCTGCTTTTATCATCACATTTAATGTGGTTGATTCTTTCAAAACCTGTACTGATTACAAGTTGTTAGTTTTCAGGAATCACATTAGACACCTATGAACCATTTTTTCCAGGATGCCTAAACAGTTAATGAGTGAAATTGATCTGTAGTTATGATTGTTGTTATAGGAAGGCTAAAAAATTGAGTGACACCAGGAGTTTGGGTAAGTTTTTTCTAAAAATATTCGATTGTAATATTTTAACAATGTTATTTTTGCTCTGTTGTTTGCTATAACATTACATAGTAGATCCCACCTGGACCAGTAGCACTACTGGATGTTTTATTGAGAGACCCTAAAAGCTCTGTTAATGTGAATGGCCAGTTGTATGGGTGTGATACTATCATAGAAAAATTGATCTTATTCTCTTCTGCAGATTCTTTAATTTGCTGAAAGACTGGGTTGTAGGTGGATACTGCCAATATATCATCAAACGATTCTGCTAAGGCATTTGCTATTCCTCCCAAAGAGGATAACTCCTTCTCTTCCCTTCCCTTCCCTTCCCAGTTTAGTACTGAAGCTGGGGACTACACATATTTGCAATTAAGTGTTTGTATTTTTGTATGAAATGTTCATATTCGTATTATCATTGTCCTTGTTTATACTTGAAAAAAAGCTAATCTATTTGGTGGAACTTGGCTTTCAGTCTTTTAAAGTTAATTAGGTTACTAGTTGTGGGAAATTTGCAAAACAAATTCCAAGCTCTATTTTTTTCCTGTTTAGTATGTGACAATCCTGATTCCACCAGTAATTACTCTGTTTGTATTTCCATTGCAAAGATTTTGGTATTGCATAGCAGCTTGTAATATTTGATTAGTTATATGTTCTGTGACATTATCTATGGGCTGGGACTGGACTATTTCATCACCTGAGAGGCATATTCATTACAGCGTGCCCCATGAATTTCCAAGTGGAGCGACACAGTGAAGGGGAGTTTGCCTGTGTTTGTAGCTTACACAGAATTGGCAGATGATCACTATTTAGTGGGTTTTCAAGAACAGACCACTCCGTATTGATATATCTAATGGAAGACCAGATTGAAAGGTCTATTGCACTCATAGATCCTGCAGAAAAATTAATATAGGTAGATAGGTTCACCAGTGTTCAAAAGGGTAAGCTGACAAGCATCAAGATGGGATAATATTAATTTAACTCTCTTGTTAATTGTTGGAGATCCCCACAGCAGATAATGGGCATTGAAGTTTCCAAGTAAGCAGAACAGAGATGGTAGCTGGTCTATCCACGTCATCTGAAGAGCAACATGTTTGGATGGAACATTGTTTCTAACAAGAACTGCTGCCATCCCTCTACAGGCAGGCAAGTCAATACCCTATCTCATCTGAAAATAGTGTAATTTTTAATAGTAGGACAGATTTGTGAATTTGAATAAGTTTCCCATAGGATATGCCTGCTCCTTCATAGCAGTCAATGAGATTGTTTAAATCATCTTTTGTATTGCAAAAGCCTGTACAATTCCATTGAAGGATTCTTTCCATTATGTGATTTTGTTGGTTGCTTGTGTTTCTGACCGCTTTTTGGTTGTAGCTTGCTTTCATCAATCTACTTTTGCTTTGTCTTTCTTAGGAAAGAAAGGATGTGTCATGTCCATCTCATCATTTGCATGAAATTCTAAAATTCCACGAACTGAGTCATTCTGTTCATCAATATCCATTCCAGTTGAAAGCAGTGGTTGCAGTTTTATGGTTTCTGTCACTTTTGGTTTTGCAGTTGGAGGCACATCAGCTGGAATGGTAATCGGGGTATTACTGGTTTATTCAGTTTTTTGCTGCAAAAGATATTGTTTGAAAGTGGAGAGCAAGGAATGTGCACAATTAGCAATAGATATATATACGGAGAAACTACAACATATGTTTGAACACCTATCAACTGAAAATGTTGAGCAACTGTAGCATAGATATGCTTGGGCTCTGTTTTTATTATTTGTCTTCTCACTTCTGAGTATGTGACTTTGTCCTCCACTTTATATTTCTGGATTTTTTTCTTCTTGTTTCCATAGTTTGCATATTTTGGAGAAAAGCCGGGTGATTACCCTTACAATTTGGGCAATGAGGAACAGTTACAGTGCAATCAGTTTGATTGTGCTCCTTTGATCCACAATTAGGACATAGAGCCTCACCTCGACATGCAATTTGGGAATGTCCGTATTTTTGGCACCTGTAGCACCTGATGGGGTTCGGGATGTAAGGACGGACACAGCAATGGAGATAGCCTGCTTTGAGAGGTGTTGGCGGGATGAGAAAGCTAAAAGTGAGGATTATGCTCCTTGTTGGAACAAGAATACCATCTTTCCGAGAGACATGACTCTCTTTGCTTGGATGACTCTCTGTTCACTCAGCTCTTGGACAATTTCCTCCGATAGTACAGTTAATAAGTCTTATTCTGCAATTACTCCCTTTGAGGAGTAAATTTTATTGGTTGTCTGTCAAAAGTAGTCAGCTTTAATAACAAATTGAAATAGGCCTCAGCTCTCAGGGTTCATTATAAGGAGCTTGCTGAGAAAAAATGGATAACATAAGTTTTAATAATTTTTAATAATCTTTAATAACTTTGCAGAATGTTGAGATTTCATGGTTTCTACCAAAAGTCCCCAGACTAGAGTCACTTTACTGATTTCAGCCTGCAGCAAACTCGATTTCTGTGCAAGGAATGGAGATGGTTTACTCAGAGGACGATCTGATAGAGACTGCAGAATGAGGAATGCTGGTATTATTTCCTCTTGAGGAGTTGCTTTCAACTGTTGGGTTGAGAAAAGCCACTTTCGGTGTCATTTGTATCTGTCTTGAACTCGATGGCTCTAAAGGAAGAAAAACTGTATTATCCATCTTTGCTTCTTTCAGCCCTGGGAGAATGGATTTCTTCTCCCATGTTTCCTGCCCCATCCCATGGAGGCAGGAGTAGTGCCGCTTGAGTTATCAAGCAGTATAAAAATTACTATGTTAGTTTAAAGGGGGGGGGAAAGAAAGGTGGTTTTCCTTTCTGAAACTTGCTTATAATTCATAAGACTAAAATGACTATTAATTAATAGGAAATATGATACTTGGCATCTGCGGCAGTTCTGCAAGAAGAATGGAAGACTATACCTACTGCAGTCCACTGTTTATTGGCAGACACCCTAGCCAGAAGAGTGTAGTATGTCACAGCAGATAACTAAGCAAGGCAAATGGACTGACACACTATTTGAAGGGATCAGCAGTTATTTCAACACGAAATTGTTGTGTTCCAGATACTTTTCGAAATTAGCATATCAATCACAATTTTTAAATGACTCAATCCGAAAAGTACTTTTTTATTGCAAATAAGATTTTTATTTAATAAAAGTCACATATACTTGCTTGCAACTCTTAAGCCATCAAAGATTATTTTGTGCAACTAGCAAATTATAAAAATTATCTTCATATATTCTCATTTATTATTAAAATTTTAAATACACTAAATTTGGTAACGATAGAGGACCCAAAATCCCACAGCACCTTAGGGACCCCAAATGATATGCCACTGTCTCTGTGCAAGCTCAAAGTCACATTTTTCATAACTTTTTATCTTTCGTTATCTTAATCTTCAGCAGGCACTGAATGAAAAGCAACACAAGCAGGTGCTCAGTGGACTTTGTCCATCATTCAAATGCTTGGGATAATTCAGCTTTCAATAAATAATTTTTCTGGAATGTTAATTAATTATGATTACATATCAAATACCTATCAAAGTATGTTTCTTTTACAAAAGGTTTTTCAAACACAATTCATTATAAGTCAAGCATTTTATATTCTACAGTGAAAAATTTATATATACAGTGCATTCCAGTTATTTGGGCCACCGGTTAGAGGACCCAAAATCCCACAGCACCTTAGGGACCCCAAATGATATGCCACTGTCTCTGTGCAAGCTCAAAGTCACATTTTTCATAACTTTTTATCTTTCGTTATCTTAATCTTCAGCAGGCACTGAATGAAAAGCAACACAAGCAGGTGCTCAGTGGACTTTGTCCATCATTCAAATGCTTGGGATAATTCAGCTTTCAATAAATAATTTTTCTGGAATGTTAATTAATTATGATTACATATCAAATACCTATCAAAGTATGTTTCTTTTACAAAAGGTTTTTCAAACACAATTCATTATAAGTCAAGCATTTTATATTCTACAGTGAAAAATTTATATATACAGTGCATTCCAGTTATTTGGGCCACCGGTTAATCAGGGCAGCCGGTTAATCGGGGCAGCCGGTTATTTGGGGAAAATCTTAAAAAACAGAAATGAATCGAGAAAATAGCCAGGGTTTACTTCGCTTAATTGGGACAATATGCCGTTTAATGGGGGCAGGAGACTGCAGCACTGGAGATTACCCTACGATTGTCTCCGACAGTACCACATGGTTCGGTCAAAATTCTGGAGGTCACAACCATAAAACAATAAAAACAATTAGCAGTCACCTGTTTATTGGGCTTTTCTGTTAGTGAAATCTATCATAAACGGACAGTAAACTCGATCTTACTGAATTTGCGATAACACCGACAGCTGGAATTCTGTGAGTTATAATGGTGAAATGTGTTTACACTTCCATGAAATCTTCAATCATATAAAAAAATTAATTTTCAGATCTTCTCTTCATTCCTATTTTTAAAGCTTTGTAACTCGTTACTCCGTTTTCATTTGTGCGTATTGTGTTACTTGCAATTTGTGTGTGCCATGTTCTTTGTTATTGATTGCTTATCTTTTTACTGTTTTAAATTTTAACCCCCCCACCCCCACAAATGTCATTGAATGTCAACTAGTTCGTATTTACATATTACAGTATGTATTAATTATTCCAAATATCACATATATTCTTCTGATTTTCACGTATCATTTAATTTTTTAATTGGTAAGGTAATAAAGGGTAAACTTGTGTTTAACATATATTTACTTTTATAGCCTGTGGATAACATTCCTCCTATTTTCGCTAATTAGAATTGCTGTTTAATAGAATTAAAATTCAATTCACAAACGTGATCACAATGACCGGCGCTTACTGCACATCGTACAGTGAACGGTACTTTACTATGGTGACTCCATCGTAACGTGATTTGATTGTACAGTGAACAAATTTTAAAGTGGGGGGGGTACATTGCATTTTTTAACTATTTACGTGAAACTTTGAATAATTGGGGCAACCGCTTAATCAGGCCAAAATGCGCTAGTCCCGATATGTCCCAAATAACCGGAATGGACTGTATATATTTTTTTTGTGAAAACTGCAAACATGAGACATATTAGAACCTATAGTAATTAGTACCATCGTGGGAGGTTGAGAAGACGAAAGAAGATATTTGTTGACATTAGACTTGAACTTCTGTAGACTATAATTTTCAGGAAATGCATATGAAGGAAGGTTGTTCCAGAAAACGGCAGTTCCATGAATAAACGAGAAAGATGAAAAGTTGGTTCTGTAAGTTTGAAGTTGGACAGTAAATGAATGTTGGCAGCATGTGTTCAGACTGTTTTGAAACAGAGAGAGAGAGAGAGAGAGGGAATTATAGAAGCCAATTCAGAAGAACAGTGTCCATGGAAGTATCTATAAAAAAGGCATGCAGCAGAAACAATATGTCTATGCGACAGAGAGTGCAGAGACTCTGTTAGAGAGGAGTCATTAATTAACCTAACTACCCTTCTGAATAGAATCTAGAATCCTGAGAGAGGTTTTTGGGGCACTGCCCTACCATGGAATATTGTTTCTCAATATTCCAATAGGGCAGATTTGCAATTTGTACAGAGTGAACAGCTGTTTGGAAGAGAAGTAAAACCGAGACTGAAAGAGAAAACCAAGTTTTTTAGATGCCAAGGAAGCAATATTTGTAATGTGCTTGTGTCAAGAGAGATTAGAAGTCAGGGTAATCACCAAAAGAGATATATCATCTTACCTAGAAATTGGAGTGTCACCAAAGATAAGCATAGGAGCAGAAAAATCCTTTTTGCAAGATATAAAACAGAACTGAGTTTTAGAAGGATTGAAATCAACTGAGTTGCTTTGTCCCACTGGATAATTACCTGGAGATCGGCAATTAAGGAATTGGTGGCAGATATTCGAGCAGTTTAAACTGATCGAGCAGGACAAGGTTTCTCAAACTGGAAAATGGAATGCAATATGCTATCATCGGCAAAACTATAGATATGATTTCTGGTGAATGGAAAAATGTCATTAATATACAGAAGGAAAAGAGTGGAGGAAAGAACTGAACCTTGGGGAAAACCAGCATTAGTGGAGAAGTTAGAAGACAGAGAGCCATCTAATATGTTGTTTGTTGTTTGGTTTTTAGGAGCATTAGCAACCAAGGCCATATTGCTCCATGGATATGCGGTGGTCATTCCCTGACCTTTCCGCATCCTCCGTATTTGGTGGTGACAGGCTCGAACCCCGGTCTAATCAAGAAGCATGTGCTACAAACTGCTGCTCCTTCCCACCTGGCTACGGAGGCGCCACCATCTAATATCACCCTCAGTGCGCAGTCAGAGAGAAAATTGAATAACCAATTACAAAACACAGTTGGCAAACCATAGATGGAAGCTTATTTAGAAGACCTTTATGCCAAAAACAATCGAAATCCTTTGAGATGTCAAGAGCAACTATTTGTGTTTCACCAAATTTTTCCACTGAATTTGTCCATAAATGGGTAACATAAGCCAGAATATCTCCAGTGGGTCAACACTGATGGAATCCATATTGGCAATCATTAATCACACGGAAGGTTTTTTTTTTTTTTTTTTTTTTTATGAAAACCCCAAACACGAAAGGTATCAAAACCTATAGTACTTAGTACCGTGCATGGGTTAAAGGAGAAGTATGGGGGGGGGGGATGCCGGAAACTTTGCTCTAGAGACTAAACATGGGTTTCACCACTTCAAGCCTCCAATAAGCAAAGTGGTGGTTAGGTAATTTAAGAGTTGGCAGTTAATTGATTTCGCCATTACTTTAGAAAGAGTAGAAGTAATTGCAATGGGATGATAATTGGGTGGGGGGACTTTGTCACTCATTTTAGGAACTGGCTGGATATGAGCAAATTTCCAAGCAGAAGGAAAAAATGCCTTTTGAATAAGAAAGTCAAAAAAGGCAGCAAAGAACAGGGGCACAGGAGCACAGGTTTTGAGAACAAATGGAGAAATACCATCAAGACCTGGAGCTTTCTTAGAATCAAGATTCATCAAAATCCTTCTGATATCTTTTTGACGGAAGACCACAGGAGGTATTGAATGGAGTGTGTTGGGAATGGTGGGAGGTGTTTTATCAAGATCATTAATAAATGAGCTGGAAGAAATATGGGATGCTAGCAGGTCAGCTTTATCCTTGGCTGAAGTGATAACAGAACCATCTGGTTTTGACAGAAGTGGGAGCAGAGATAGGCAAAAGTTGCAGCCAGTAGCTTTGGCAAGAGACTAGAATGCTTGGCTACCATTATGGAAAGAAGCAAGTTTTCTACTCTTAGTCTGTTCAAAATCTAGTTTGGACTGATTATAACTGCTTTAGAATTGTTATAAGCTTTGGTGTAGGCAGAAAATGAAACTGAAAAATTGGAAATAAGCCAATTATGATATGCAACATTCTTCAATTGAACAGCCTATGGACATTTATTCAATTACTTTATCTAAAACCAAGGTTTAGATAAAGGATGAGATTTTATTTAAAGTAGTGTAGAATAAAGAATTCCATTCCTACCAGAATAATTTCACTGACACAATCTGAACAAACGTTGACATCAGAAGTTTTAAAACAGTAATCTGACCAAAGAAAAGAAGAAAAAAAATCTAGTAGGTCATCCCATTTTCCATTCTTGTAACGCCAAACAACACGAGATTGGGAATAGCCATGAGATAAAGGCTCCATTGGAGGAGACAATCACCAAGTTGTGATCTGAAGTGCCTAAATGGCCACTCACTTCAACTATGTACTTAGAACGTTTGTTTGTGAGAAAAAGATCAAGCATGTTGGCTGCATGGTTAGGATTGCCCGGTATTCTGGTAGGTAAATGAACAATCTGTGTGATGTCATTAGTAATTGCAAAAGCCTCGGCATCACGACCAGCTGGGTCCGTGTGACTAGAGAACGGAAGTCAGCTGTAGTTGTGAACATAAATATCACCAAGGAAAATTACCTACTGTTAAGAAAGTTGGACTGGAGAAACTCAAGTTGCAATGAGAGGAAGTCAAAGACCTCCAAGAGATTAGTGGAGTTGGGAGAACGATAGAGACAACAGATGAATTTGACAGAACGTGGTAGAGAAAATTTAAGCCAGAGAAGATCGAAAAGAGGAGATTCCAAATTACCAAGTCTCTGACAGGGAATATCGGAACGGATATATGCACAAGTACCACCTTTCAGGTGAAAGGAATCATTCAGCAAATAATTTTGGCAACTGAGATGAGCAGTGGTTGAACAACCGATAACTGAGATTCTGTCAGAAAAGGTACATGGGGTTCGGCAGACTGCAAATGGAAATGGACATTGTTGAGATTAGAACTGAGACCACATATATTTGTGAAATAAACTAGGAAGTGTTTGGGAGGTTTGGATCTTTTTGCAAATAAGCTTGCTCTATTATTTTGACAATTCATAGTGTATTCAATAGTAAGAAAAAGTGGGTGGGACATGCTGTATGAAGTAATGAAATTTTTGGATATGGCGTACATGTGGTAAGAATGTACTCAGATCCTTGACATAACGTGGCCTCGACAATGCTCCCCGCATACACACTACTCGGACTCCCTCCAGTCACTATCTGGCAGAGTAGAGGTAGCAAGATTATACAGTAGCTGATCCGGAAGCCTTCTGGAGAGTTACCAATAAGTTTGGTCCAGTGTACTAACTAGGACCAGCCTGCGAACACCGTTTTAGAGCTGTATCCTCGAAATATAAGGAAGTTTGGATCTCACCATGATGTCAATCATAACCTCAAAAGACATGAACAATCATACTGCATTTTGGAAGAGATGAGGAAGGATTGACCGGATGGTTATTGGAAGTTTAATGGCACATCAGCATCTAAGGCTATCGTGCGCCAAGTCTAAGGTAATAAAATATGAATATGTAAAAATATAAAATAGCATATCTAGTTAATATATTATAAACAAAAATATGGCATAAAACATTTACAATATATTAAACATTAGAGCAATTTAAATAAAACTATGTAGATTAATCAGTTGTAAAAACCTGAATACATCTGACACATTGTCATCGTCGGATAAAATCTGCCTGAGTGTATAAGGCTCAGACAAATGGTTAAAACATAAACGGCGTTCATTACTAAAATATGTACATTCAACTAAAATATGACGGATAGTTAAAATTGCTTTACAATGTCTACACACAGGACAATCATCAGCCCTCAGCAAATACAACTGTGTCAGGTGAGAATGTCCTGTGCGTAGCCGAGCAAGAATTACTTCCTCCCATTGAACCCTGTGCTGACTAGAATGCCAAAGCATTATTACAGGCTTAATTTCATTCAGCTTGTTGGTTGGGCACCCATTCCAAGATTCTTGCCAACGTGCATAATTTTTGGTAGATCAGTGGATGCGACTTTGTGGCGTTGCTGATTTTGCTGCTGCATCAGCCAAGTCATTGCCTTTGAAACCAACATGGTTAGGGATCCAGCAAAAGCGAATATCCAAGTTTAACTCTGAAAGGGAGTATAATATTTGCTGCACCCAACATAATACTGGGCGAGTGCTTCTCACATTGAATAAGGCCCGTAATACGCTTAGGGAGTCGATATATAACATGCACCTTTGGTACTGGTGGGTTTTTATATTATCCAAGGCCAATTCTATTGCGTGTAGCTCTGCAGTGTATATGCTACATTCACTTGGAATAAGACTGCAGATTGTTTTGCTTAGAAAGACACAACCAGATCCCGCAAACTCTTCAGACTTCGAGCCATCTGTATAAACTGGCAAGAATTCAGAGTATTCGGCAAGGTGTGCTGCAAAGAGTTGCCAATACATACATGGCGATGTGTTAGCTTTCAGACAACTCCTAAGAGTGAAGTCACAAGATGGAGATCGTATATTCCAAGGGGGAAGAACTTGCTTGACTGACGTGGATATATTATCCAACGTGAAGTTAATATTACGAACCAGCTCTTGAATCCTGATACCAAAAGGCCGACTGGCAGTTTGACACGTATTATATAGATTTTCCCACCGTGGCATATAAACAGATGTCCATGTAGGATGGTCAGGCAGAGATTTTATTTTTATAGCATATTGAAACGACAATTGATGACGTCAAAGCATCAATGGCGGTTTGTTGGCTTCGACGTATAGACTTTAGACAGGCAAAGTACGGAATACCCCCTTGGCAATCCGAATGGCTTTATGGTGGATTGGGTCAAGCCATCGGAGTGTAGAATTTCTAGCAGAAGAATAGGCTTGGGAACCATAGTCAAGTTTAGAGTGAACGGGGTTGACCGGAACTTAGCCCTGGAGACTAAACATGGTTTCCCCCACTTCAAGCCTCCAATAAGCAAAGTGGTGGTATTGCACCGGTTGATGAGAGTCATCTACCACCTAGAATTGCCTGGTAACACAGAGGGGCGGCATTCCTCCATGTGGTGTGGGCGCCACACCTCAAACCCTGCTTATGTTGGTTCCCAACCGGGTGGTCACTCACAGTGTGCTTGCACATGGGGGTTATACCCAGGATTACTAACAGTCCCACCACTGTGAAGGTGCAAGCAGAGGATTTGGTTGTCACAGACTGTCTGGACTGTGCTGAAACTGGGTCGACTTGACTTGAGTGTCACCCAAATATCAGTTTCATCAGCGTTTTAGGCTCCCAGGTAGCAAGTACAGCTTGCCTGGAATATCTGAGAGAATGTCTGTGACAACCTCAAGGACCATAATGTAAATGTTATGTGAAATTATTTACATAACATTATATAAATGTTACGTAAATAAATGTTTCAGATAAAAAGGGCAACTTATAACCAGAAAATTGTAACCTCCTCGATCTTACATCTGCGAGAGCAATTCAATACAAACATTATATTTGTATTGAATTCTGTTAATTTTTTTGTTAAATAATGTTTTGGTTATTTAAAAATTTTCATTTATTTATTATTAATAACAAAAAATGTAACAAAAAAAATGCAGAATAAAATAAGTTGAAACGTATTCTATCTCTGCAATAAAGTATTTCTTCACTGAACAAAAGAACCTTGGCAGTAAAAATGCTTATGACTAAGTCAGAATTATCCTTCTGCTTCCATCTACTATGATAATCACTTCTGAAATGGAAGATTTAATAACTACTGGAAAAACAAATCTGCAGGTCACATTCTTCAATAACATTCTTCAATATCAATAACATTCTAACATTCTTCAATATCAATAACATTGATAAATGATGCATGACACATTGGATTTAAACAGCTATGCTTGGATTGTCAAACACTGGCATAACATTTAAAAGAAACAGGCAATTTTATTTTTTTTTCCAAGCCAAAAAATAGGAACATAAAGAAATATTCTGCATGAGTGAGGATAACATGCCTAGAGCTACCACCTTGATTGGCCTGTTTGGGATTGCTTTACCAAAAGTTCATTCTTTTCCTTAAAGAATTCATTAATTTGTCTTCTTTCAAATTTTGGATCATGAGCTGGATTTGGATGTGAGTCAGTGCCACCTACTACTGACTGTTTGTTGTACTTTCAACGTATCCAAGTAACTTTTCTCATAACCTCTAACCTCTTCTTTATATCAGCAAATATCTACCAAATAATCAACCACTTTCAGAGGAAGGCTACATCTGCCTCTTCAGTGTGCAAATTAATCAGATGAAAACGACAGCCTAATAAAACCAAATGCTCAATCTCCTTGATCTCACAGCATCTGAGAGATGCAATGAATCCTCGAGAGAGAGAGAGTATCCAGAAGCCTGGACCATCTAACACATCCAAAGTGCCAACTTTGATTGAAACACTGGCATATTCGCCATTCCCCCCCCCTCCTCCTCCTCACCTGAATTGCCCTCTTCCCTAACCTTAGATGCCATCCCAAGAAGTGTCATCCCTCACACCCCACACTCTGAAGACCTATTCAGATGAATAGGTCTGTACTGAGGTGAAGACCCACCTTAGTACCTATTCTGTCCATCATTCAGTATTATTTCTACCAGTATTAGGAGGTCACAAACACTCTAAGAAAAGTTTCCAGATAGGTAGCAGACTGCCAACTGAACAAATCCATCATTAAAACTCAATCTCCCTAATCATCCTAAAAAGAATGCTGGGTATTCAAAACAGACAAGCCAGATCCAATCAACATAACACAGCTCTGTCTCTCTCTCTCTCTCTCTCTCTCTCTCTCTCTCTCTCTCTGTGCCACCAGTTTCTGTTTCTGAGAAACAGAAACTGGCGAGAGTATTCATCTCCCACAGGATTTTCAAAGACCAATCAGTCTTCCTCCTATATTAGTTTGCCACCATCACATCACTCTCTGGAGGTAAATACATCCCACTCAGTTTTTACCTAGACTATAACCCCCAAAATCTGCAGTTGACACTTCAGCCATAATGTACAGTAATCTTCTCATCCCTCCCCAACTTACTTTTTAATTACTTTATTTCAGTATTCTACTAATGTAAATGTTTTTTTTATAATTTGGCCTGTATTTCTAAGAGCAGCACTGCCATTCAATAAAATATTTTTACTTTGAAATTCACACAGTGAAGCATTCTAATTTTTACACAACTTACAAATTATAGTTAATAAAAGTTCATTGAAGTTTACCTGAAATTTAAATGCATACTTCCATTACTACAAAATCTAACAAATCTAAATAATGTGAAAAAGTGATACAGGAATACAAATTATCTCTAGTCAAAACAAGTAATATTTTACTTACTTCATCAGGAATCTGAGGAGAACTAGTAAAACCTTGCTTGACATTGATTGCTGTTAGTTCATCCTGTAAGTAAACAAATAATTAGATAGTATGAACCAGAGCTGTAATGCTCAATACGTTCTACGTTGACATCAATATTTGTAAAATAATAAGAGAAGTTTACCTCAATATAGTATGTAGAACACTTCCGTATGATACTCTCCAGAAATTAAAACAAAAAAATCAAAAACTTACATTAGAGTACTGTAACAAATAATTTTTAAAATAATTAAAAATCAATTTAACAAAAAATGAAATGTGTTAAATTAATTTTTAATTATTTTTTAAAATTATTTGTTACTCTAATGTAAGTTTATTGATTTTTTCATTTTAATTTCTGGAGAGTATCACACGGAAGTGTTCCACATACTATATTGAGGTAAACTTCTCTTATTATTTTACAAAGTAAACAAATAATGTAGTATTTCTTCCATGGTAGAAAATAAATAAATGTAATCTACCAACACAAATATGAAATAATTGATTTAGAGTGGTTTGCAGTTCTAAATAAATAATTTATTAAATAATTAAAATAAATTATTTATTTAGAACTACAAACAAATTTCTAAATAATTAAGTATATTTAGTCTGCATGATTACAAGAATATTAATTCTAGTACAAACTAAAGTGTGTAATAGGAAATTACATTATGTGCATAATATGCACTGCCTAGCCACCTTAACTGGGAGGTTTGGAAAATGTGTGGCAATCTATGAAAGAATACGTAAATTAGAGTTCACTTGTTCTGTAGTGTGCAGGAAAGCACAATACAGCCATGTGACCAGCTAATGCCAAATCAGTACACCATAGTAATGAAGAACAAACAATCTCATGGACTAACAAAGTGATATGATTGTCAGTGCTCACTTTGCAGGTTCTTACAGCAGAGAGAGAATGGCATCACTTGTTGCATTCAAAGACCAGTGTTATTCAAGTCTTAATGAATGGAAAAACACCCAGAAAACACCAAAAAATTGATGTAGCCATAGTTGAAAATGTTAGCTGATGCTCAAAATCTGGAGACATTATCAAGCATAATCATACCCAAATGATAAAATCATTAACCTTTGCATTTAATGTGGGAACATCAAAAGTTACCTATAACTTCACCATACAAAGAATGCACCGCAACAGTAGCGCTTCAGCGATCCAATGATCTCGGACACCAATCAAAAACTATGGTTAAATGGCATTGGTAAGGCAAAGGATGGATGCATGACGCCTAAAAGCAATTTCTGTCGAGGTCTAAGAAATCCCAGTATATAGCAGAAAGGATATAGAAGAAAGTAGTAATATAAATCGAGGCTTGCGATGCAAGAAAGCAAGCTTATGTAGCATCACCCAAAAAAAAAAAGAAAAACCAATTCACACATCCATTCCCTCTAAATGTTTGTCCAGTTCCTCCTTAAATTTATTTAAGCTATTAACTTCCACTACAGATGGTTCCAAAAACCAATTACCCGCAGGCCAAAGGAAATTTCCGCACATCTATTCTATTATAGATATATAGAAGAAAGAACCCATCAAAAGAATACAGCAGAAAATAGTAGTAGTAAGAGAGGCATGTATGAGAGTAGGAGTGTGCTATAGGCCTAATGACTCTGATGAGTATAATAAGGAACTGTACAGGGAAATAGAGTGGGCCAGTAAATCAGAGAGTCTTATAATGGGAGATTTTAATTTCCCAGATATTGACTGGAATTTGGGGGCTGGTTACTCACACACTAGCAGGGCTTTTGTGGATTTATTGGATGATTGTTTTCTACATCAGCATGTTCGGGAGGCAACTAGAGGGAGTAATACTCTTGATTTGATTATCAGCAGTGATTCTTCATGCATTAAGAATCTGCATATACATGAACCACTAGGTGGCAGTGATCACAGTGTGCTGAAGTGGGATTTACTCAAAGAGGTAACTACCATTAGGGGTAAAGGAAAGGGTTATTGCTTCCGTAAAGGCGCCTACGATGGACTGAGACAGTATTTAAATTCTATACAGTGGGACCAACTGATGATGTTACCAACAGCAAATTCAAAATGGGAACCATTCAAAGAATTTATCTTGGAAGCTACTAGGCTTTACATAGCAACTAAGAAATATTGTTCGAGGTTTAGGCCAAAATGGATGTCAGATGAACTAATGAGGCATATGGCAGAGAAGAAAAATGCATGGGATACTTACAAATTAACACATGACACAGAAGCCTATGATAGATACAAGTTGATATGCAACCAAGTTACAAAGGAGGTTAGGCAGGCGAAGGCAGATTACGAGAAATCCTTGGCAAGGGATGCAAAGAAAAACAGCAAAGAGTTCTTTACTTATGTAAACTCTAGAAGGAAGGGGATGAATCAGATTGGTCCACTTGATATTGATGGGTCAACTGTTGATGATCCTGCTCAGGTAGCTAAATGAATATTTTGCATCGACATTCACACATGAGGAGTTATTCAGCAAGGGGAATGCCAGAGGTGTATTCAACTCTAGCAGTAAGCTACAGAATCTTGAAATAACTGAGAGTAAAGTGGAGGAGAAACTGTTGAAGATAAACACAAGAAAGGCACCCGGGGTGGATGGGATCTATCCAGTTATATTAAAGGAGGAAGCAGAGGAAGTAAGCAAACCCTTAGCCATAATTATGAGAGCTTCCTTGGACTCAGGGGAGGTACCCATAGACTGGAAATGTGCAAATGTGACCCCAATTCACAAAGGAGGATCAAAGGCTGACACAAGTAATTATAGACCTGTGAGCTTAACTTCTGTTCCAGGAAAATTAATGGAGGCACTGGTTAAAGAAGCACTGCAGGATCATTTAGACAAGACTTCAGTTATAGCTCAGACACAGCATGGTTTTGTTAAGGGGAAGTCTTGCCTGACCAACTTGATTGGATACTATGATGCAGTCACAAAAGAACTGGATGCAGGGAATAACTTTGATAATATATACTTGGATCTTAGAAAGGCTTTGGATACTGTTGCACATGGAAGACTGCTACACAAATTGGAGCAGTGTGACATTGGAGGCAAATTGCTGCTATGGATAAAGGGGTGGTTGAGGGGGAGAAGACAGAGAGTGGTAATCAATGGACACTGCTCATCGTGGACTAATGTTATTAGTGGAGTCCCTCAGGGCTCAGTGTTGGGTCGATTATTGTTTTCTGTATTTATAAATGATATTGATGATGGTATATCAAGCTTAATGTCCAAGTTTGCAGACGATACAAAGGCAGGGTTGTCAAGGACACTACTGACACTATGCTGCTGCAACAGGATCTGGAAAGGTTGAGCAGATGGGCTGAGAGGTGGCAAATGAAGTTTAACATTGACAAATGTAAAGTACTACACATGGG